>NW_024070189.1:6133335-6460789 GCF_014754425.2 Oryx dammah
ACAGAGATCATTCTGTCGTTTTTTGAGATTGCATCCAAGTACTGCATTTTGGACAGAGATCATTCTGTCGTTTTTTGAGATTGCATCCAAGTACTGCATTTTGGAGTCTTTGGTTGACCATGATGGCTACTCCATTTCTTCTGAGGGATTCCTGCCTGCAGTAGTAGATATAATGCTCATCTGAGTTAAATTCACCCATTCCAGTCCATTTTAGTTCGCTGATTCCTAGAATGTTGACGTTCACCCTTGCCATCTCTTGTTTGACCACATGGTTTTTCCAGTAGTCATGTATGGATGTCAGTGATGGACCATAAAGAAAGCTGAACGTGGAAGAATTGATGTTTTTTTTGAAACATGTATATTACCGTATGTGAAATCGATCACCAGTCTAGTTTCGATGCATGAGACAGGGCACTCAGGGCTGGTGCGCTGGGTTGACCCTGAAGAATGGGATGGGGAGGGAAGTGGGATGGGGGTTCAGGATAGGGGACACATGTACACCCATGGCTCATTCATGTCAATGTATATGGCAAAAAAACACAACAATATTGTAAAGTAATTAGCCTCCTATTAAAATAAATAAATAATTATGTTTTTAAATGGTTTCTGATTTTGAGCTGTGGTGTTGGAGAAGACTCTTGAGAGTCCCCTGGACTGCAAGAGATCCAACCAGTCCATCCTAAAGGAAATCAGTCCTGAATAATCATTGGAGGGACTGATGTTGAAGCTGGAATTCCAAAACTTCAGCCACCTGATGCGAAGAACTAACTAATTTGAAAAGACCCTGATGCTGGGAAAGATTGAGGGCAGGAGGAGAAGGGGATGACAGAGGATGAGATGGTTGGATGGCATTACCAACTCAATGGACATGAGTTCGAGTAATCTCTTGGAGTTAGTGATGGACAGGGAGGCCTGGCGTGCTCCAGTAAGTGGGGTTTCAAAGAGTCGGACATGACTGAGTGACTTAACTATGTGATTGAAGCATAGTGAAGCAGAAGTAGATTTTTTTTCCTGAAATTTCCTTGCTTTTTATATTATCCAGTGTATTTTGACAGTTTGATCTCTGGTATCTCTGTATTTTCTAAGTCCAGGTTTGTGCATCTGGAATTTCTCAGTTCACATATTGTTGAAGCCTAGTTTGAAGGATTTTGAGCATTACTTTACTAGCATGTGAAATTAGTGCCCTTGTACAGCAGTTTGAATATTCTTTGGCATTGTCTTTCTTTGGGACTGGAATGAAAACTGATCCAGCTTTTACGGAGCATCTGTTACTCTGTACACTAGACACTCTCAGTTGGACCCTGGACACTTACAGACTAGTGGGAGAGAGAAGCAGAAGAAAATCTATTAAATTCAAATTTATGTGATAATAAAGTGTACCGCTATATTGGTGCACTTGCAGTGACATCACTATAAATTTCGGGTGAACTATTGCATTTTTAGGATTACATAATCCCTTCACCATTAATGATTTTTAACAGTTGCTGCCTATTTTTGAAGCATATCTTCCTTTTATTTGCAGTATATTTACTATTCATTATTTTGAGCAGGTTCACACAGTTCATTGTTTAAATAGTTTACTGTATTGATTAGTGAATACTAATCAATTTAAAATTATAGTGATAATTGTAGCTTCATTAATGCATTATTGTTAGTCCACTTGTTTTGAAGTTGATTTGCTTCATTGCCTAATATTTATGGATTATCTCAATTTTTTATATTTTTATTCATCCTGTGTTGCATAGATCCAATAACCTGAGACTCATCAGCCAATTCAGTATCTCATCTGTGCCCACCTTGTTTAATATCATGTGAATATAGTTTTTTGTGTGTGTATAATTGCACTATAATCTTTTCCAGAGCAACCCACCATTGTACGCTTAGGAAGTTTGTTTCTTATGTATAAGAAGACCCTTTGTTCCCTTTTGTTGTTGCTAGATGGACATGAGTCTGAGTGAACTCCAGGAGTTGGTGATGGACAGGGAGGCCTGGCGTGCTGCAATTCATGGGGTCGCAAAGAGTCGGACACGACTGAGCGACTGAGCTGAATTGAACTGATATCTAAGCCACTCTTCTTTTATAATAGTTCCCTCTGCATTTCCCCACCTTGCCCTGTTGATTTAATTGTACTGTACTAATTAACATTGCTTAAGTTTTTCTCCATGTATCTTGCCTTCCTGAGTATGAGAGATTAGTTACTCATATTTTCCTTTACAGAAGCCAGGTTTCCTCTTATAGGTGTGCAGCTCACAACTATGACATATAGATGGTGTATACAAAATAATCTCTCTGTGTCATTTAAAATATATAAATTCAGTGAACAACTTATACTTAAAGACCTGATACATATAAGGAGTTGTGAAAGCTGGTGATGCATCATGAAAGGGGTACCAATACACTGTTATTGGGTTTTAAGAGAATAAAAAAGTCATAGTTTTCCCCTAGCAGGAACAGATAAGAAAAGTTCAATTATAAAAGCACCATTAACAATGCATTTTGAGAACTGACTATTTGACATTCAGAGAGCCTCAAGGACCAGATGAAAGAGAATAGCACAAAGACACTGTGGCGTTATCCAGAACAACGGCGTTCTAAATTTAGGGAAAATAAATTTCAAATTTTCATTTTGAATTTTGGCCAGTGTGTAAAGTAAGACAAAAATTTTCATTGGAAACTAGTTAGAAGGTTTATTTGGTGGCATATTGTAGAAAGTCATTTATATAAAAGCAGCAGGATTTTAATCTTTTATCTGGTCAATTGGAAACCAAGGAAAAATTAGAATCATATTGTACTATCATATGTGTTTTACAACTTTATATTATAATATGATTTTATGAAATAATCAAATACCAAGTATTTCTTACATAATTACATGCATGAAGTCATACCTAAAGAAGTCATATATGAGACAAAACAAAAACTAGGAAAATGAATATACATATACATGGCCCAGTATTAATAGCAGAAGAAAAAAATACATTGACATAAATTATTATGCACAAAACCAAGAAAATATGTTGCTTGACCATTTTATACAGTGTGGTAGGAAATCACAGAGCCTAGGGAAAAAACAGACAATTCTAAATATGTAAGATAAAAAGAAAGATAGACGTCGGAGACTTCACAAAGAGTTTTCGATGTGTTAAACAATGGTTAGAGTTTGAGTGCAACAGGAGGCTGAACTTTATTTCACATTTTGGCTTGCTCATCACGTGAATCTAAGGAGTTCTGACTTTGAATGAAAACTGTAAGTTGAAAACCTTCCAAGCTGTCTGTAGCTTCCCTGCTCTGGATTCACTCAAAGGTAATAATAGGGGTTATCTCATTGTATGAGAAAATGGAAGGAGATAGAAAGATGGTGCCAAGATAACAAGAAAGTCTTCATTATTCGCTGAAGTTTGCAGTGATTATGCTTGAAGAGAGAGGCTTTTATGCTACACAATCACCTTCCTTGGCACAGCCCTGTCCTTTACCTTGGATCTAAGGCACTCGAGACTACCAGAGACGGATGTGCTCTCGTTTTGAAACTTCACTGATGTTCAATCTGCTTAGAAATTTTATAGAGTCTGATGAACCTTACTTCTTACAATCTGATTTACTTTAACATATATCATTTTATTTTATCTCCATTTGACAGAAGTTTTTTTTTAATGTTCATCTTTTAATTGGCATATGGCCCAAATAAGTTTTATGAAAAATGATAGAGATGATAGAGAGGCTCTCTAGAGTTTTTAATTAGGTCAAGTCAATTTTCTCTTCTTCTTAAGCCAAGGGCATCATTATTAGAAAGTGCCAAATGTGATACAGGATTTCAAAAGCAGCACAATCAATGGTTTTCCCATTGTCAGGGAATAATAGAGCTGAAGCTTAATTACATTTCAAAAATGAATAGAAAAAAATCTTGAGGTACAGTAGCCTTTTATTGGAGGTTTTCTGAGACCAAAATTTATAAAAGTAGAGATAAAATTTGTCGATTTTCTCTGTTTAATATGTATTGTAGACTCATCAGTCTTTTGCTGAGAAGGGCTATAATGTTGTGATAGTTCAATGCTGTGCAGTCATTATGACTTCAAATAGGTAGATGTTATTTGATTTTAAATAACATTTTTGTCTGTTTCTTTATACACAAAGAAAGATTAATTCACCTAAAATATTTCCATGGTACTTTCAGCATTGTAGTTTGCACATTTCTTTCACTGCAGAGAAGTTAAAATATGTACTATAAAATCTCCTATGTGCGCTAAGCTGGATTCAGCCTCTGGTTAAAAAAACAAAACAAAGCAAAAATGCAAAACAGACACAAAACAAAGGTTATATTTGGCTAAAATTCAGTTCACTTAAGATCATTTTTTGAATTAAGATAATTTTCTGAATTAGTCTAATTTAATAACCTAGTGATAAACTGTTGCCTTTTAATATTTATAGTATCACTACTAGTAAAGTCATATATAGAAAACCTCTCAGTGTTTAAAGGCACATAGCAAATATTCACACATAGCAAATATCTCACTTGCTATGTATATAACAGGTTTTAGAGCCAGTGTAATTATACTTAAAATGTGTGTAGGTAAGAGAATTGAAACTAGCAGTGTTAAATGCCTTGCTCATGATTGTACAACATGATTAGTAATCTGGGTGTTTGTGTATGTGTGTGTTTAATAGAGATGAAAGAGACACCCTAAGACTTGGGCTCAGTCCTTCAGATACTTGCCTATGAACATTTCAGTCCAGATATAATTCAATGGCACCTTGCGGGGGAGGAAATGAAAAACAGAGGAGAAGCTGTTTCTGATCTAGAGGGAGAGCCCTGCTCAGAACTTCGTGTGAAGAGAGGCAAGCTAAATAGCACTGCAGCTGGAGCTGATTCTTCCAAATGGGGGTGTTTCTCAAGGCACAGGATAAGCCAGCAGTTTGTACCTCTGCTTTATTTCACAGATTAAGTGTGACTCCTCAAAAAAAATAAGGGATTTGCATGAGGATCAGACTCTTCCTGCTTTGCCATCTAACTGACTTCTTCTTCCCCTATTGCTTTTTTCTGACCTTTTCCAGTTTCTCTAGCCTTTCTAGAAATAGACAAGGAATCAGATCCTTCCTTCCATTACTAGAATGTCTCAAAAGCGGATTATAGTTTTCTGAAGGAAGGCTGTTAAAATCATTTACCTTAAGGTATTGATAAAATAACATAAAATAACCTATAAAAATACATAAGAATTTTATGTTTATTTTACTTTTTAAGTTTACCATCATTTAATGTAATTTTAAAATGTTATTTAATTTTCTTTAAATTTTATAGTGGAGTATAGTTGATTAACAATTGTATTAGTTTCAGGTATAAAGCAAATTGAATCACTTATACATATATATGTATCTATTCTTTTTCAATTTTTTTCCCATTTAGGTTATTACAGAATATTGAGCAGAATTCCCTGTGGTGTATAGTAAGTCCTTGTTGGTTATTACAAGTCAATCCCAAACTCCCAATCTTTCCTTCCCCCTCCTTCCCCGCTGGTACTGTAAGTTCATTCTCTAAGTCTGTGAGTGCACTTCTGTGTTGTAAATGTTTATTTGTGTCATTTTCTTTAGATTCACCATATATGCAATATCGCATGATATTTGTCTTCTTCTGACTTATGTCACGTAATAAGATAATCTTCAGGATTGTCCATAACAATTTCAAATGTTAATGATTCAAACTCAGAACAATAGGCTTATAAACACATTTACTTTGAAGAATCCAAAATAAAATTTAAATTTAAAATTGCTTGTTTGTAAAATATGTTTTATACAATGGTCCTATGTATGTAATTATGTGAAAATTAAGTACACTAAATTCAGAGAAATAAGCAAAAATATCTGCATGGAAATTGCAACCTTTTTCATATATATTTATGGAAAAGTCTTGTCGAATGAACCAATAACTATAAGATACAATAAGAAATGTTTTGGTCTCACATTGCCCTTTAAAATTCTAAATGTATCTTTCATCGTAAATCATAATATGCGTAGGCCTCTTGAGTCCTCTGCTTTCTCTAAGATAATATAGATTTTTATGGTCACTTTAAGAAGCAAAATTTGTCTCAATTCAATCAATAAAAATGCTAGCAACATGTGATAACTAATTTAATGTGAAATCACCTTGTCTTCCCAGATGAAGCTAAATATTGGCTCACATCTCTTTTGCCAAAGCTTTAATCAGAATGACCTCAGGCCACAAGTCCTCCTGTGGGGTCCATTTCTTTTCCCACAAGGTCGATGCACGTGTTTCATCATCAGAGGGGTGTGCTATTGCTTCCCGCATGAGCCTCTCCGCTCCTGTTGCCATGGTGCTGTAGCCAGCCTCTCTTCTTTCAGTGTGCTTACACATGTCCACACCTCAGAATGCTGTATCCACACCTGAGAATTCTGTGCCCACTAACGGAGGGGACACGTGCCACAGTCCCATAGAAAGCCCACTCAGCGGACTTGAGGTGAAGCGCAGCCAGCTCCCTTCTGCTGGAGAGCAATCCACAAAACTTTCCAAACAAATTCAACTCAATACTCCAAAGCTCTCCAGTTTCTCAAAAACCTTATCCTTGTATTCTCTCCATGTTAGTGAGTAACTTTTAAGAGGTTTGTGACCACTTGCTACAAGGTCTGTCATTGTGGACGGTTTCACCGATCACTTTGGAAAGGAGTAGCATCCATTGCCTCCGTGACTCAGTTGAACCTGGGTTGGAAAGAGTTCCTGTTAACTTGATATATACAGACAGAATTACAGGAGACACGTGTTTAAGATAGATTGCAGCATCTATTGAATTCAAATTAAACATACAAAAAAGCATTAGTTAAAAATTAAAAAAAAGAACTGCTATAGACTGATCCTGTACAGCTCGTATATTTTCAAGAACGCTTTCTTGTAGATTTATTTTGTGAAATTTCCTCAAATTTTATTTTCACCATTTTTCTTTCTCAGAAATAATGCTTTATTATTTTTTCAACTTTGCCTTATGAAAATGTTCAAGCATAGAATAACTGAATTTTGGTGTTTGCATATATGTGTATTTTATAGAATCAATAACAGTTACTGTCTTTTCATATATGCTTTACCCCTCTATTTTTTTTTCCCTGAATCATTTGAAAGTAAGCTGCAGATCTCTACCAGACCCAGGTTAGAGAACTTCCCAGAACTTCTCACACTCTGTTTCTCAGGCTTTGTCTGTTTCCCAACCAGAACAGCTTTCTCAAAGCACCGTGCCATTTCAGTGGTTGTCAAATTGTGGACACTGGCACTTCCGTAGACCAAAGAGCTGCATAAACGGTGCCTGTGTGGAGGAGCATACCCCCTGGCCAGACTGGGCTGCAAAGATTGTGGTTTCACCAGATGCTGCCCGTTGGTCAAGTGATACGACCTGGAAATTAGGCAGAGTACAGACTGGTGGATCTGACTTTAACAGTGAGGCACGGGAATGGGAGGGAAAGAGCAATTGATAATGAGCTTTTCCTCACCCTCTTTCGCGGCCTATTTCAAGATTCAACAGATTTGCACAGGCTCTCTGGAGATGGCCAGTGAGGCCAATAACCGTTTGTGAGACTGTGGCCGGTTCAATAATCCAGCCCTGAGGAATCACTCTCCTTCTTCTCCTGTCTCATCTTCCTGTTTGTCTCAGGCCCTCTTCTCTGAAATGGCACCCCTATCCTCATGAAGTGTTTACATATATTCTTTTTTTTCCCTAGGACTTGTTTTTAAGGGAATTAAGAATTCCGAGTGGCACCAAGAATGGTGCTAGAAAGTGGACTCTTGGGGTCCAGATTTTGAACCCGTATTGCTTTCCAGTCTGAAGGCAAAAGAAACCACAATGCTATTGGTGAAGAAATGGTGATTAGCCCTCATATGCAGTGACATGGTGGCACAGATGTCAAAAATATCGTAGATCAGGTGACTGCTACCCCTGACTGATGGGTCTGACACAATTATGACTACAAAGATATTAGCGTGGCTTAACTGTTTCTAATAGCAGCGAAAGTCTGGGAAAGATTGACAGGTGAATGGCAGTATATTGTCATCTTAAAGGCAGACACGGAAAACCCAGTCCATCAGTCATATCTGACTCTTTGTGATCCCACGAACTGTAGCCTGCCAGGCTCCTCTGTCCATGGAATCCTCCAGGCAAGAATACTAGAGTGGTTAGCCAGCCATTCCCTTCTCCAGGGGATCTTCCCGACCCAGGGATTGAACCTGGGTCTTCTGCATTGCAGGTGGATTCTTTACCCTCTGAGCCACCAGGGTAGCAAAAATAAAAATAAAAAAATAAAAAACCATGGAGGACTTCTATGATAGCTTTAATAGAGACTCAACTTCCTCTAATCTTAGAGTGGATTCTGCTCCTGGAATGCCCTAGGCTCTAACAGACCTTGAGCAACTAAACTTGAAACATCAAAGAAATGAGAGGAAGAACAGCCAATGCTGAGCTGGCTGATATCAGATCAACTGAGTCATATGTTTTTCAAGAGCAGAAGCAGCAATTGCCCGTTAAAAATAGAAATGGTAGATGAAGGATCAGACCTAAGCCTTTCCAGATGGCACGAAAAAATTAGATGAATCAGTGGTCTGGTTTCCCTTGTCCCTTATCTTGCTCCCAGAACACGCAGTGGTCTCCTAGGACATTGTCTATGATCAATTGCAGAGGAAGAAAGGACTTAGGTCTAGCTTACAAGTAAAAAGATGTGATATGTCAACTCTAGCCAGGAATAGACTGCTCTGGATTATAGCTGTTCTCATGGATTGCCGTGAAGAGAAGCAGTGAGAGATTCAGCGTGCAGACTGTGAGTGGTACCCTTGACTGACCGTTTAAGGAGAGACAGAGGTGAGTTGAGACAGAAGTCAGAACTGATTTCTCAGCTGTAATAAATGATTGGGACATTGGTGAGAAGCTTGGGAAAACAACTTCGAGTGGTCAGGAAATGCTCTATGAGGCCTATTTATTTGAGTGGACTTGGGAATGGGGGATACTTGTACAGATATTTCTCTCTCACTCTAGTGACTACCAGGGAGCATTTACTCAAGGAGGATGTTATGAGCAGGTGAGCAGGACAGCCCATCCTACAGAGGTCAAACTATTTGACTCCCCAATGCATTCACTGACACAGACAGTTAGCAAGATGGAGATAAGTTGCTTCCACTATGGTATATCCAAATTACTAGGATCAGAGGCTTATCTTACATCCTCGATGATTACTCAGGAAACCAACTACCTAAATCAGATCTTGACAGTTATTATGAATTCCTTCTGGTCTGGAGGGGCAGTGATGATCCTCACTGAAGTGAACTTATACTCTAGATTTGATCTTTCCTTCTAGGACTTTGAAACGTTCAAGTGTTACCACCACTTGAGGACTTATTGAATGACAGATGACATTCATATTGTATCCTTCAGAGCATTGATTCAGATCAAAGAATTTGTTCTTGACAAAGAAAATAGTGACTTACAATCATGGAATATACTGCTTTTTTTCGCATTTTATTCCAAACCCCAGAAATTGCTGGCTTGAAAAAAATCACAAAATAGCCTGTCAGTGATAAAACTAAGATACTAATTTCAAGCAACACTTTGCACATTTGGTGTATAGTCTGACAGGCTGTGATATGGGCACTTAATAAACAGGAAATGCACAGTGCTGTGTCTTTAAGAGCTGAAATATGTTAGTTCAAGAATCCAGAGATAGAAATAGCATTGTTCTTTCTTATTAACAATCCTTTTTAATTGTTCTCTTCCTTGAAAAGTAGGCTTTGCTGGGTTATAAGTCCTGATTTACAGGTAGGAAAGTGTGCTTCTGACAAAAGATACAGAGAGAATTCCACTAAGTGGAAACTTTCATTAACTGACCATTTATGAATTTTTCATCCTATTGAATTATTAGACAATGACAAGAATACTGATATTACCATGGTAAATCAACTTGGTTTCTCTTGAAAAGTTGGTTGTCATAGAAAAGTTGATCAGGAAAGAATATGGTTTTGAATCCAAAGGATCTACCTAGATTACAGCTAACGATAGATCTAAATGGAAAAGTTACAAAAAATTGTGGATCAACTAAGATTAAGCAATTAATATTTTAGAATATCTGGAGAAGAAACTCTGGAACAACCTACCAGGCAAGCAACCTAGACTATCTTAAGAGCTAAGAGCTACAGTAGGAGCTAGACAAGTGTGAAGAAATATAGAATGAGAGGTGCAGGTAGGAAATAGAAAATATCAGTTTTGACCCAGAACCAGATGAACATGAAGACAGTAACTTGCTTTATTAATCTTAGCAAATCTCCTATGTAGCCTTAGCCAGTCTCCTATTCAGACACTGCAACTACACCTCACCTTGAAAAACTGGGCATCGCACATCATCTACTACTCCAGACTGGTTGGTTTCCCCCACCACCCGCATGGCTGCTTGTCTTGCTGTCTGGCCAGAGTGGAGTTCACAAGTGTCCTGAATATTTCAGGGATATTAAAGCACCAGCCTATGTTGCCAACATTGCTTGTATCACAGACCAGAGAATCTCATGTGTATGCCATCTGCTGACAGGAGAAATCCATGACCAGGCCCTTACTGGACTGTACCCACTGAGAATTTTACGTCACCATGGGTTCACTGGTGGGACAGAGATGCAACCTTATTGGTGTGACTCCCAGCGGCACAAACAGGGAGCCATGCTATTTTACCATATTACCTTACCCATATCATATGAGATCAGATCCTCTGAGTCTTGTAAGAGTGAAAGTGAAGTCACTCAGTTGTGTCCGACTCTTTGCGACCCCATGGACTGTAGCCCACCATGCCCCTCTGTCCATGGGATTTTCCAGGCAAGAGTACTGTAGTGGGTTGCCATTTCCTTCTCCATAGCTGTCTTATATCCAGGGACCTTTTAAATTGCATGTTCCACTTACTGTTTATCTTATTTTTATCTTTCTCCTTGATTGCAGAAATTCATTGAAAACTCTTATGTTGTTAGATCAATTTCTATTCTCTCTGTATTTTAGTTTTAATTATTTTACTATCATCTAATAAGTTGGCAATGGCAACCTACTCCAGTACTCTTGCCTGGAAAATCCCAGGGATGGAGAAGCCTGGTAGGCTGGAGTCCATGGGGTTGCTAGGAGTCGGACACGACTGAGCAACTTCACTTTCACTTTTCACTTTCATGCATTGGAGAAGGAAATGGCAACCCACTCCAGTGTTCTTGCCTGGAGAATCCCAGGGATGGCAGAGCCTGGTGGGCTGCCGTCTCTGGGGTCGCACAGAGTCGGACACGACTGAAGCGACTTAGCAGCAGCAGCAGCAATGAGTTCTCAAAAAAGAAAGATTAAAAATATCACTTATAGAAATGTAACCTGAAGTTGTGTATCTCACATCTTGTGGCATCCCTTGGCACAAACTCTGCCAGGGGTCACACATAGCTCAGCAGAGCCTGGGAAGGGCATCCTCCAGCTAGAGAACGCTGTGTGAGAAAGGGCAGATGGCCCCTTTACAAGATGGAAGATTGAATCATGGAGTAATTAGCACTCTCAGTGATATAGTTCCTCCTAAATTTCAGAGAACTTTATGGCATGTTTAGGGATTCTGAAAGAGGTTATCTTCTCTATTTTGTGGATCACAGTTCTAAACTGTGATCATTTATTTGTTCTATTGCATTCTTTCTCATTATTTAAATCAAGTCATCTCTTATTTCTTACTTCACAATAAATATTTCAAACATTTTTAGTGTCAGCTTGTAAACTGAATGTTTGTGTTCCCCACAAATTCATGTGTTGAGATCCTAATTCCCCAAATGGTGGCATTAGTGTTGGGGACCTTTGGGAGGTAATTAGGTCATGAGAGTAGAGCCCTCGCAAATGGATGTGAGAGCTGGACCATAAAGAAGGCTGAGTGCCAAGGAATTGATGCTTTAAAACTGTGGTGCTGGAGAAAACTCTTAATTCTCTAATCTCTTAATTCTCTACTTTGTTGTTTTAATTTTTTTTTCTTAACCCAAATTCACCTTTGTATATCATTCTATTATTTCATCACCTTACTTTGGACCTCTAGTGTTAATGAATTTTCTTAATGAGTTTCTCTTCTGTATTTAATTTGTGGAAATTTACATTTTTTCTTCTCTGTCATTGCATATTTTCTAGTCAACTTGGTCTGTTTTATACTTTTTTAAAAGAGAAATTGCTTAACTTTTAAATTTTTCTATTTTCCTTTAGAAAAGTAGCTCATATTTGCTTTGTGCCACAGGGTTTTTTCTTCTTAATCTTCTCAACATTAACATGGTAACCTTTGTTGAGATTTTCAAATTGTTCTGACTTAATGTGTGTCCTACATGACATTCTTCCCAGTATAAATGAGAACTGTTTACTCTCTGAATAGCAATTTAAAGATGGAGTGTGTGTTATGTATCCTCTGCCACTGCGAAGAAGCAAAACTAAATGAGGAAAAATAATCAGTAGGCGTTAAATGCAGTCCTTTCTTGCAGGAGTGGGTAGTGCTATTATCTGCTGGGTTATGTTCCTCTGCCCCAGATTTCTCATGTTGAATCTCTAACTCCCACTACTCAGAACGTGAGTATATTTGGAAGTAGGGTCTGTCTAGTCAAAGCTATGTTTTTTTTTTTCAGTATTCATGTAGGAATGTGAGAGCTGGACAATAAAAAAGGCTAAGCACTGAATAACTGATGCTTTCAAACTGTGGTGTTGGAGAAGACTCTTGAGAGTCCCTTGCACTGCAAGGAGATCAAACCAGTCCATCCTAAAGGAAATCAACCCTGAATATTCATTTGAAGGACTGATGCTGAAGCTGAAGCTCTAATACGCTGGCCACCTCATGCAAAGAGCTGATTCATTGGTAAAGACTCTGATGCTGGGAAAGATTGAAGGCAGTAGAAGGGGACAACAGAGGATGAGATGGTTGGATGGTGGATGACATCACTAACTCAATGGACATGAGTTTGAGCAAACGCCAGAAGATGGTGAAGGACAGGGAAGCCTGGTGTTCTGCAGTCCATGGGGTTGCAAAATGGGACTTAAATAAGTGATTAAACAACAACAAAGGGTCCTTAAAGAGGAAATTAAGTTAAAATGAAGGCATACTCATATGGGCCATAATCCAACATGACTGCTGTCCTTATAGGAAGAGGAGATTAGGCCATAGGCATACAGATAGAAAGACCAGGTAAAGATACAGGGAGAAGACAGGCAACTACAAACCAAGGAGAGAGGCCTTAGGAGAAACCAAGCCTGTAACACCTCGATCTCAGACTTCTAGCAACCAGAACTGTGTGAAAAGTATTGCAGTTGTTTAAGCCCACAATCTGTGATACTTTATTAGCCCTAGAAAACTGATACAAATGCTTTCTACTTTCTTTTCTGAAATTGTCTCAAATATCCTATGCACTTTTCAATAAATAGTATTGGTTGTATCATTTTCCGATGAATGTGTATAGTCTTGTTGTTTAGAAATTCAGCTCAGTTCACTATGCAGAAATGAAACAGTGACTTCTCTTGCCTCTGTTAAAATGCTCACATTATGTCATAGGAATGTTTAATACAAAAGATATTTTGAGTCCCTCCAGAGCTGCCAGCTCTTCCATTCTGCATTCTTGTGTTTATAGCACGAAGTATTTGTTTTAATTTTCAGAATTTTGACAATTAAATTTTGTTTTCTGTTGCAGCTCTTCTTAGAATTAAATGTGTAGCCAGGCTGGAAATATCTTTTTTCTCTCTTCTTAAATTTCAAATTGAAATCACATTTCATTACCTCATTCATTGCTGCTTTTGCAGCTTTCTTAATTATTGTCTTAGTCTGTTTAAGCGGCTATAACAAAATGCCACAGACTAGGTAGCTTATAAACAACAGGAATTTACTTCTCACAACTCTAGATTTCCTAGAGTCTGGGAAACCTAGGTTCGAGGAGCCAGCATGGTTTCGTTTTGGTGAGGGTCTTTTCCCAGTTCATAGCTGGCTCCTTCTCAGTGTCTGCTCACATGGTGGAAGGGGTTAGGGAGCTCTGTGGCACCTCGTTTTGAAGGACACTGATCTCATTCATGAGGGCTCCACCCTCGTGACCTAAGCACATTTCCAAATGCCCCATCTCCTAAGACCATCATTTTGGGAGTTAGGATCTTAACATATGGATTGAAAGGGGACCCAAACATTCAGACTAAAGCAGTTATTTTTATTTTATTATTTCGTTGGGCTGTGCTGGGTCTTCTGGTGGCAGTGAGTAGGGCCATTTTCTAGTTGCAGTGCACAGGCTTCTCGGAGCCGTGGCTTCTCTTGAAGCACAGCACAGACTCTAGGGTGTGCAGGCATCCATAGTTGCAACACGTGGACTCAGAAGTTGCATCTCCTGGGCTCTAGAGCAAAGATTCAATAGTTGAGGTGCATAGACTCCGTTGCTCCACTCCATGTGAGATCCTCCTGGATCAGGGATCAAACCCATGTCTCCTGCATTGGCAGGCAGATTCTTTACCACAGAGCCACCAGGGAAGCTCACTTTATTCTTATATCTTAAATGATAGAAGCAGGGGCATATTGTAGAATTCAGCCATGAATAAACTACATATAGCATTTCAAATGCAACTTCACTGCATCGTCATCTTTACACAAAATTCTTATATATCATAATTAATACCAAATATCAGCTGACTATAACCTTGCCTTCCTAGAAATTTGATATGATTGGGACATGATGGAGTAGGTCCTTTCTGTTTCAGATGTGTTCACAGAGACTAAATTAATGTTTTCCCCTCCAGGAAACAGAAATGCTCAGAATCATTTTACTGACCTTAGAATTACACTTACACAGCTGTATTTCATAATTCGTTTTCTGTTGTCAATGCCGATGACAATGTTTCTCCCAGTGAAAGTCATTTTTTGCAGTAAGGACTGACCCAACATCCTTTCTATTTATCACTTTCTATCTTCACAGTTTATTCAAACTTACAGGTGAAAGCAGCTCCAACAGGACAGGACATCCCCTTGAATCACTCCTTCTCAGACATTGCTTCTGCAGGCTTCCAGCTCTCCGAGGGTTTGCAATTCCACGAAAATGACGTGGAAAAGCCTGTCATATGATCATCATGGAATCTTTATAAAGGGAGCTTCAAACACCCCTCACAGGCTCATCTTAACTAATAAAGGGCAACATCCTCTGCACATCTTGCCTCAGGGGATGCTCAGATGTCGGTAGAGCATCTTTGGAAAGAGAATTCTTGAGTTGTGATGAAACCCTGAGATTTTTACCCTGTTTGTGTGAGCAGGTGATTTTATCTTTGTTATTATTTAAAGGCAGAGTATTTGGAAGCATTTTGGTCCATAGAGCAAGTCTAGAATATCTGAGAGGATTTTCACACATTTTTTCAGAGATTAGATAAGAAATAAACACAAGCACTCATGTTTTTACCCAACTGAGTGATTTTATACTGGTACTTAAAAGATAAAAATAATTGTCTAAATTGCACAGAAAAAGGTCACATTTTGTTGGTAACTTTAAAAACAGCACATTTCGATTGAGAATATTGGTATGATTCTTGGCAGTAATTCTAATTACTGAAATTTAAAATGAGCAATTATCTAAACAGTGAAAGAAATCTTCATTGCAATATTTATAATAAAAAATAATCCTTATTAACTTAAAATAGCGATATAAAAGGAAGCTAGAAAAAAGGAAATGTGCTTACTGTGTTGTTTATAAGTAATATAAATTAAAGAGATTTAATTTGATCTGAAAAATGGTTTCTAAATAAACTGAAAATTCTAATCAAAATATTTGTACTATGAACAACAGACAAAATGGCCTTAAAACCAAACTGGAAAGATCAAAATGTTCATCACATAAAAGTGAAAGCTAAAATTATCTTGCATCTCCAGCTCCAATGTGTAATAAAGTTGGAGGATAATTGCTTGAAATATGATGTGTACAGATTAGCTTTTCCATGGTAAAAGAAGGCAACTGGAGCTCCTGGCTCTTCTATGTGATAGCTTTCAATTAACTGTGTAGTTTGTGGCAGACTTCACTACCTTGGTCACAGGTCACTAATCTTTTCGATGAGAATGGTGCTAAGTCTTTGACTTAGCTTTATTTCGATCCTGTCATAACTTCACTTGTCCTTCTCTTTGGTTCACCGCCCCTCTATTTGGCTGCATCATTCCTGTACTCTGTGCAGCCGAAGGAACTGACGAGATCAGATATCACCAGGGAGGAGACTGAGACAAGATAAAGAAGACTGAAGCCTCAGACACTGAGGGCAGAAAGTAGGAGGCACGGAGTCTTGAGGTGGCCCTTATGACTTAAATCTCTTTTAGAAGGTGCCATCCTAGATAAAAGTGTTTTACTGTCAAATAAAATGCCTTTTTTTGTTGTTTTTTTGTATGTTGAGTTTTTTAAATTAATTTATTTATTTTAATTGGAGGCTAATTACTTTTACAATATAGTAGTGGTTTTTGCCATACATTGACATGAATAAGTCATGGGTGTACATGTATGGAATATTACTCAGCTATTAAAGAGAATGCATTTGAATCAGTTCTAATGAGGTGGATGAAACTGGAGCCTATTCTACAGAGTGAAGTAAGTCAGAAAGAGAAATACAATACAGTATATTAACGCATCTATATGGAATTTAGAAAGATCGTAACAATGACCCTATATACGAGACAACAAAAGAGACACAGATGTAAAAAACAGACTTTTGGACTCTGTGGGAGAGAGCGAGGGTGGGATGATTTGGGAGAATGGCATTGAAACATGTATACTATCATGTAAGAAACAAATTGCTAGTATAGGTTCGATACAGGATATAGGATGCTTGGGGCTCGTGCACTGGGATGACCCAGAGAGATGATATGGGGAGGGTGGTGGGAGGGGGATTCAGAGTTGGGAACTCATGTACACCTGTGGTGGATTCATGTCAATGTATGGCAAAACCAATACAGTATTGTAAAGTAAAAAAAAAAATAGAGTACCTATGCTTAGATATCAAGCGGAATCTTACTGTATCTGTGTGTGAGTGACTGGCTTATTTTCACTTAGCACAGTGCCCTCAAGTTTCATCCATGCTGTAGAACATATCAGAAAGGCTACATCAAATTATTTTTCCTTTTTGAGGTTGAATAACTTTCTGATATATTTATATACCGCATTTAATTTATCCATTAATCTACTGATGGACATTTAGGGGGCTTCTACTTTTTGGATATTTGTAAAAGAAAATACTGCTATTAACATGAGTATGTAAATATCTCTTTAAAATCCTGATTTCAATTCTGAAGTTGGAATTGCTGAATCATCTGATAATTCGCTTTTAAATATTTTGAGGACCCGCCATGTTGTTGTCTGTATTGGCAACGTCTCCCAACATTCCTACCAACAGCACATACGAGCTCTAATGTCCCCAGATCCATATCGACCCTTGCTATTTTCTGGACTTTGTTGTTAATTTCTGCTTGTTTTTGGCTTTTGCATAGTCATTGCCCTAATGGGGGAAGGATGGCATCTCACCGTGGTTTTGATGTACAGTCAGTGATTCATGATGTTGAACATCTTTCCGTGTACTTTTCAGCTACTTTTATATGTTCTTCAAAAGAGTGTCTATTCAAATGCATTGCCCATTTTTAGTTAGCGTGTTTTGTTGTCATTGCTGAATTGTAGGGATTCTTTATACAGTCTTCTTCAGATATACAATTTGGAAGTATTTTCTCCCTTTCCCTACATCTTTTCACTTTGTTGATTATATCCTTAAAGCATTGAAATTTTAAATTTTCATATGGTCCAATTTCATCTATTTTACTGAGTCATAAGAATTTTGAATTATTGGAGTTGTTATAGAAGTACTAGATTTATTCTTGCTACCCATGTAAGAACAAAAACTAATTCCATGGAAGTAATTGTGTTATAAATATAACAGCTAATTTGAAGTTAAGTGTCTAGAATATGAGCTTGAAGAAACTGAGACCATTTTAAAATATAGATCATTAGCTAAACAAGTAATTGTTGAATAGGAGGAAGGTGAGACTATTTTAATCAATATTGGGTATTTGCTTCTACAGATTTGCATATTGATCTTACAAGATCACCGTGCTTATTTATTTAGTTTGCTACTATTGTGTTTATTTGGCATGTTTTGATTTGTAAATTAGATTTGATTTTCCCATGCACCTGGGCAGCATGGCATCAGCTTATTCAAATTTCCTTCTTTAGTCTAGACTATTCGTTCAGGTTCATCATCTGACTATTAGGAAATCTGGCTAACTTTGACTAAAAATGTACTTGCTAAAAACTGGCTTACTTAATGCTACATGACATAGTGGCCTTTAAAATATTTTGTTCACTAAATAGTTAAATGAATTATAATTGCTTAAAGAACACTGGTACCCTGTCTTTGTCAGAGTTAATAGTCAACAGAGAGATTCTTGGGTTAAATGAAGACTAATGTTCAAATAAATGAAGTGTAATTGGCAACAATTTTTCATTCTGCTAATTCTTTCCATAGCAATTTCAGATTCTGAAATGTGACAATTTAGACCTAGAGTGTTCAAGATTTTCTGTTAATACCTGTGGCAATCACTAGCCTGACTTGTAATGACATCCCACAGACCTTTTAGTATGAGCTGTAAATTATTGAATAGGGCTCATTTACTGAAATAACCCTTTTTTATATGATACTTTAATTTTGTTCAACCATAACACAACGAAATTCTATACTAAACTGCCTAAATAATATTTTACTAGCCCAATAACATTTTAATTATTTTATAAATTCACACAAGACAAATGTTAAAATGTTTGAGATTCAAAGCAAAATATCATAAAGTATTGTGATTTGCAATTAAAGAGAGAGAAAAAGATTGAAATGAAGACAGAACAATTAGTTTGATTTAGTATTTTCTCCCATTAGACTGGTACTAACACTAAATAAACTCCTGGTGAAGTGTTATTGTTTAGGATATAATTAATAACAAATAGTCTTGCTCTCTGTATCAATAAATCATGTTAAGTGGCATAGCTTTGGGAGATGTAAAACAAACAACTCTTAAAAACAAACACAGTTTTAATGAACTGTGCTGAAAAGGGCAATCAAATCTTTCTATCTTATGTATCCCAACCCTACCTAGGTGTAAAAGATCTGAGCATCAAATATAAAAACAAGTGGTAAACCTTAAGATTAAAATTTATTAAGATGACAAAATAGCATATTTAAGAGACATTAAACACACACACACATGTATATCATACATGTATGTATACATATATATCACACACATATTATATATCATGTATGTATATATATCACTAAAAAGTTGAGAAGAATTAAATGTGTTTTGTTGATTCGGGCCCTCTGAGGAGGACACACTGAGATGAGAATAAATGTTCAAGAAATGTATTAGAAATGCCTATAAGGGAAAATATTGGAAGTAGCTAGCTGAGGCTGGGAGAGCTGTCAGATGCAAGTATGAGCTAGAGTGAAGGAGAGAGAAGAGAGAAAGAAAGGTTATGGGGAAGCATTGTGGACTGGTGCAACCTGAGCGATGCACAGCAAAATTGTTAGGAAGAACTCAAACCACAGTCACACAGCCGTGGCTCCACGT
The DNA here is from genome assembly GCF_014754425.2 of Oryx dammah. NCBI lineage: Eukaryota > Metazoa > Chordata > Mammalia > Artiodactyla > Bovidae > Oryx > Oryx dammah. The sequence goes on from NW_024070189.1 coordinate 6,152,935, forward strand.
GGCCCCCGGGAGTGGGCCTGCCACACTCCGTCACTAGCTGGGGGCAGGCCACAGGAAGCACGGTCGTGGTGGACACACAGCAACAAGTTTCAGAGTGCATCAGGGGGGATCTGTGGTCAGTTGCACTTATTTGTAGGCAATCTGAAGCACATCTTCATAGAAAACATGACGGAGGAGCCTGGGGGGCTACAGTCCAAGCAGTCACAGAGTCGGACACGACTGAGGGACTTCACTTTCACTTTCAAAACAGTGTATTGATTAAATAATTGACCTGTAACCCATGTAATTTTTTAATTGGGTAAATCTGTATGTATTACATACATACATAAATCTGTATGTATTATGGGTTAAATCAATATATTTTTAGTGAGAGAAACAGATTTCAAGTAAGAGTTTAGAATGATATCCTATTGGTACAAAAATGACTCATCTTCAAATATATCTCTATGTATACTCATATATGCAGAAATGGTTTCTGAAAGGTCAAATATAAAGTCAATGACATTGGTGTTGCTAGGCAAATGCGAGCTGAGGTATTGGAGCTTCTACATACTTGTGGGAATGCATGTTTTTAATCTAATCTGACTGCTCTCATCTTTAAAGAATGCTTACTAGGGAATGGCAAACCACTTCAGTATTCTTGCCTTGAAAACCTCATTAACAGTATGAAAAGGCAAGAAGATAGGACACTGAAAGATGAACTCCCCAGGTCAGTGTGTGCCCCGTATGCTACTGGAGATCAGTGGAGAAATAACTCCAGAAAGAATGAAGAGACAGAGCCGAAGCAAGAACAACACCCAGTTGTGGGTGTGACTGGTGCTGGAAGTGAAATCCGATGCTAGAAAGAACAATACTGCATAGGAACCTGGAATGTTAGGTCCATAAATCAAGGCAAATTGGAAGAGATCAAACAGGAGATGGCAAAGCTATGGTCATATATGGATGTGAGAGCGGGCCTATGAAGAAAACTGAGCGCCGAAGAATTGATGCTTTTGAACTGTGGTATTGGAGAAGACTCTTGAGAGTCCCTTGGACTGCAAGGAGATCCAACCAGTCCATCCCAAAGGAGATCAGTCCTGGGCGTTCATTGGAAGGACTGGTGCTGAAGCCAAAACACCAACACTTTGGCCATCTGATGCGAAGAACTGACTCACTGGAAAAGACCCTGATACTGGGAAAAATTGAGCACTGGAGAAGGGGATGACAGAGGTTGAGACAGTTGGATGTCATCAGAGACTCAATGGACGAGTTTGAGCAAGCTCCAGGAGCTGGTGATGGACAGGGAGGCGTGGCGTGCTGCAGTCCATGGGGTCACAGAGAGTCGGACATGACTGAGCCCCTGAACGGAACTGAACTACTATACTTAATATAGCAAATAATATAATTGACTTTATTCCTTTGATGTTTCCTACTACTTATTATGTGTTTAAATTTGTCATTTTATAATTTCTGCTTTTTTCTCTAGTTTGAAAAAAATATCACTTTAATATCTTAATTTTAAGCTTACCTTGCATTAATATTTTATTTATCATTTCACTAATTATTTTCTCCCTTTCTTCAGGACTCATGGGAAAACCTTTTCAAAATTATATGATAGAAAATGTTTTTGCTCAATCAAATTGCTCTCGTCTATGTCTGATTTTTTTTTTTTAGCTCTTTTAAATATGAGATATTTGAACACTTAATGTCCCGGTGGTATTCTTTTCCCCTACTAGAAATGAAACTCTGGAAGTTCTATTCCTTTTGTCTCCCTCCATATGTACAATTTCTTGTTTTCTCTAATTAAATGTTTATTTTGAAATATTTTTAAACATTTCCTTATATCAGTACTCTTCTATTTAATTACTCTTCTATTTCAAGAATTGCTGTGAAGCACTTATGCAATACATTCTCATGTCATCTCATTATCTAAAGGTATATAGCATTTCATGGTATTATCAACTTTAAGACACAACATTGTTTTAACTACATTATTTTTTTCTCTAAAAAGGAATGAAATCCTTCTCATAAAATTATAGCAGAGTGCTCCGATTCCCTAGATTTGTTTTAATTTTGTAAAAGCCAAAATAACATTTATAACGCTATCTAATTAAGAATATTTCTAATATATCACTCAATATATCAAAAAAGTCATAAGCTTGATTTGTGTTACTGAAAATTCTTCATTTTCTAAGTCACCTGCTATTAATACCTTCAACTCAGAGTCATGAATTGTTTAAGTTTTCCCACAAGATGTCATCATCCTCTGTGGGATTAAGAGTGTTGGTAACGCAGACATCTCAAAAGAGGGGTCTATGCTTGTATTCCGTGGGATGGAAGTTTCCCGTCAGATCAAACATCTTCTGCTCTTCACATTTCTCTAGCTGCAGATTTGGAAAGGATTCAGACAGACTCTTTGATTCCACACCAACTGAAAGTGTTCAGAAACCTTCGTGCACAATTATTTCACTCTTCTCCGAGGGAGTCTACACATCCCAGTGGGCCAGATCTGACCTCGGATCCACTTTGTTCTGGTTCTCAACACAGGACTGTCAGCACTGGGATCACGTGCTCACGTCTAACAGAGGAAGGTGATACCGCTCCGGCTTTCCAGCAGGGTCTGAGTTCTCCCTTGCCTGTTGGACCCGGATGCTGATTGGCTAAGGAACTACATCTTAGGACTTGGAAGTAAAAATGAACAGGAATGCATCAATGTTGTCATTTTCCTGGAGCCCTCTGCATATTCACATATTTATATTTTACATATTCTTTAGCTTATATATCCTCTCATTTGTTTTTATTATGTCCTGTTTCGTGTTGGTTTTATTCTCTTCGCAAGAAGTTTTTCTTCCTGTCATTAACAACACTGTTTACATTTTTATGAAATATAAAGATCCTGTTAAATCCCACTCATTTATTGAACCTCAGTGTGTCCTATAAACACTATCGAGAGTCTCTCCGTCTGGGTCATCGTCAGTGAGCTACTGTGTGTCCTGAGTGTGATGGGTCTGTCTTCTCCCCAGGATACTGTTGAAGGGAGGAAGCAGAGCTCTGAACAGAACCCACCCAGATCCCACCACCTCCACTGCCATTCTTGCTCTTGCCAGCACGGATTCAGAAATCCTTTAGAATAGGCATGTTTCAATAATACTGCATCTGTTATGGTTTTATCACCTAAAAAATCCCCTGAGAAAACATAGGCTCCTCTCCCTCTCTTCTCTCCTTCCTTTTCCCAGTCAAGAGACTCCAAGTCATTCAACCATGATTGTCAGGCACACAATTGATATTAAGTTTAGAAAGAACACTCTAACTTTTGCAAATAATGGCAATGCTTTCAGCCTATTTGGCAAGACAACAATTGAGCCTATTATCTAAAGCATACCTGCTGTAAGACTCACTTCTTTGAAATAAACTTCCCAGTTTCAACTCACTGATATTTTTCCTTGTAGAACATATTTCTACATGATTCGTTCCCTCCTTGCAAACTCTGCTATTCTTGTTCCTGTTTAGAGAAGCCAGAGTGACTTTAAAGTTTTGTTTGTTTTATTTAAATCCCTAATGTTGGTCTCCAGAGTTGTTTCTTTTTTTTTCTTTCTTTAGATTTCCCGATTTCTTCATTTATCAATAGGATATTTTTAATCATTTTGTAGATTAATATTCATATTTTCTCCATGATCACTTCTGAATTTTAAGCTATAGAGAACTTGAGGTTTTAATCTATTAACTCTATATATCTGTGAAGAAAATCACCTTCGCTTTTCTTTTGACAATGTGCTGTTTCTTTCCTCTTTTCTCTTTGTTGTGTTATACAGTAAACACACAAGTAAAGCCAAGCCCTCTGAAATAAGAATACCACCAGAAAGTAAGATCTTGAAATACAAAGTTGAATAAATTATAACTTATTCCCCTGGAATAACCCTTTCCATAAAGACAGGAACTAAGTAAACACATTATAAAACTATGTGATGTCCTTTAAATGGTACATTTACCAAAATTACAGAGATGAGCAAAAAAAGATATGATGAGTCCCTGGAGTGAATGGGGAACAAGTCATAGGGAAGGAGGTACTCAGAGTTTGGGATTGACATGCATATGCTGCTATATTTAAAATAAATAACCAACAAGGACCTACTGTCTAGCACAGGGCACTCTGCTCAATATTCTATAATAGCCTAAATGGGAAAATAATTTGAAAAGGAAGAAATAAATGTATATGTATAATTGAATCACTTGGCTGTATACTTGAAAGTAACACTGTTAATCTACTATCCCCCAATAAAAAATAAAAATAAAGTAAAAGCAATATTAATATGTAAAAAGGACTTAATGGCATAGAGTGTGATAAGATATAACCCCAAAATGGAACTAACTTTAAAAGTCTAATGACTATTAACTATAAAAGGAGAGGAGGAAAATGATAAGTAAAAAAACAGAATGCTTATTCGTGGGAACTTTCATTCACTAGTCTCTGAAGAAAGAAACATTAGAATGATATAAAGAAAAACATAATAAATAAGTGGGAAGGCATTTACCTTTCCCATTCATGTTACTATTTTTCAAAAATGTTTTCTACACTTCGCAGAATTATTTTCAGAATCAATTCATGAACATAATGAGGGAACTACTCTCAGAACTCTGTCCACTTGCCTTTTTACCTCTCAAAGTATTACATAAGTCAATATATCTATTCACTAAACCTTGTTCTAAATAAGATACTTCTATTTAAAGAATTCATATCTGAAAGCTAAAAATGTTTCACCATGTAAAACAAGCCAAAATTTTAGCGAGTTCTAAAAAAAATCTCCAATGAGGAGTTTTAAAATGGGTAGGACAAGATTATCAAGGTTGGAACCACGTCAGATTGGCAAGATCTTCCATGCGTTTGGAAAAATTTGCTGTTTTCCAAAATTATACACTCCATACATAAACTAGCATCTCAGTTCATTATTTTAGAACTTCTTTGTCATCACACTGGAAACAGAGTTTACTTAAAGAATTATAGATACATGTGAATTTTCCCCAAAGATCTAGGGTGCTTAAATTCCAGTAGATCAGAGAATCTTTACTACATTTTTTCAAATGTCAGTTTCCTAAATTTTCTGTTTACTCTTCTTTGAATTGTAGTCATTTGCATATTATTTAATGCTATCCTGCTGCTGCTACTGCCCCTAAGTTGCTTCAGTCGTGTCCGACTTTGTGCGACCCCATAGACGGCAGCCCACCAGGCTCCTCCATCCCTGGGGTTCTCCAGGCAAGAACACTGGAGTGAGTTGCCATTTCCTTCTCCAATGCGTGAAAGTGAAAAGTGAAAGCCAAGTCGCTCAGTCGTGTCTGACTCCTAGCGACCCCATGGACTGCAGCCTTCCAGGCTCCTCCGTCCATGGGATTTTCCAGGCAAGAGTACTGGAGTGCGGTGCCATCGCCTTCTCCGAATGCTATCCTAGAAGTAGTTTTTATTTATTGAGTAATGATAATTGTGAATGCCTTAAATTATAAGAACACACGAGTTGAGATCTTTGCATCTCACAGACATCGATTGCCTGAGTTCTCGCCGGAGAAAAACCGTCATTCTGTTGGTAGCTTACTATCTGAAGTCCTTTGATTAATATAACAGCCATACTCTAAATCGCACTCTGTAAAAAAGTACATGTTTTATCAATGATCTAGATTACTTACAACTACACAGATTCTTATTTGATGCCTCTAATAAAATTAATGTATTTACTGTAGTATTATCTACAATACTGTACCATTTATTGACTACATAGCAAAGATGTTGCTATTTTGTTTACAACTTGAGTAGTTTGAATCCTCTATCTGTTATAACTCTCCGCTGGGTATATGGTGATAAAGGGGTTTAAGAAAGCAAGGGGAATCTGTCCTAGATACCCCTGCATTTTGAAATCTTCAGCAATATACCTGTTGCCGGCACTCACGTCTGTCTGTGATCAAAAGGTCTAGTTTTCCCTCTTCAGGTTCCTGCCTCAACTACCATTTTCTGCAAATGAAGGGCAGGAATATCTGAAAAACTGCTCTTTATGTAGTTTTTTGTAACTGTATGGAGACTATACTGGAGAATAAAAGTTGGAGAATATTTGAGAATATTGCAGAATAAAAGACCCATAGCCCGATTTTATATGCATTCTCACGTGAAGGTCCACACAGGCTTTATTTTCCCCAGTTTAGCTGACTTTGATCTTTGATGTCCTATGAAAGTTTGACAACTCTCTGGCTGTACTTCCAAAAGTTCCCAGATGTTATCTATATAAAATTGATTTCCACCAAGACTACCCCGTCTGGACTTGAATTTCTTACCCTCATTACTCCAAACGAGAATCTGAATTCTTCTCTATTTTGGATTATTTAAAAAAAACAAAGTCCCTTTCAACTAGTTTGATGTTGACAACCTTAGTGCTAATCACTCCTTTACTTTCCTAACTCGAGGGTGGGGCATGAGCAATGGTGGGGCTATAGTTCTTCCCCAGATCTTCTCGGAGGTTGTCTCTTTTCAGATTCCTAGTATGCCCTGTACTCTAGTGCAGTATAACAGTAAAGAATGAAATCATTCTGCAATGCAGTTTTATTATTGTTTGATTTTTTAATTCCACTTATCAGGAAAAATGTAATAACTGAAGAACAAAAACAGATTTTGTTTTGTTTTCTTTTAAAAGGTTATTTTCCATTTATGGCTATTGGTCATTACAAAATGTTAGCTGCGTTCCCCACATTGTACATATGTCCCTGAGCCTAAGTTACAGCCAATTGTTTTTACCTGCCATTCTCCCACCTGTGGAATGCCCCACCAGCTGGTAACTGCTAGTTTGTTCTCCTTATCTATAAGTTTCCTTTTTTTTTTTGCTGATGTTATGTTCACCAGTTTGTTATATATTTTAGATTCCACATGTACGTGATATCATACAATATTTATCTTTGTCTGGCTTACTTCAATTAGTGCAAGGCCTTCTAAGTTCATTGGTGTTACTGCAAATGACAAAATTTCATTCTTTCTATGGCTGAATAGTGTTCCATTTTATATATGCCACCTCTCCTTTATCCTTTCATCTACTGATTAATACTTAGGTTGCTTCCATGTTTTGGTAATTGTAAATAATGCTGCATTTAAACATCGGTGTATAGTTTTTTGAGTCACTGTTTTGTTCTCTTTTTTTATTATTATTTTTATTTTTTGGATATATATCCAGGAATGGTAATTGCTGGGTTAGATGGTAGTTCTACTGATATATTCAGTTTTTTGAGAAGCCTCCATACAACTTTTCACAATGGCTGCACAATTTACATTCCCATCTATATGTATAAGGGTTCCCTTTTCTCCACATCCTCACCAATGTTCTTATTTGTGTTCTTTTTGATGATGGCCATTCTGACAGTTGTGAGGTAACATGTCATTGTGGTTTTGATTTGCATTTCCCTGATAATTAGCAATGTTGACCTTCTTTTCATATGCCTGGTGGTCATCTATCTGCATTTCCTCTTTGAAAAACTGCCTTTGTCTTGGAGCCTGTGAGATTTTGTGTGTGCTCTTTAAGAGAGACATCTATTTCCTATATCGCTGTGGCTCTCAGAAGTCAAGCAGTGCTGGGGTTCTTCTTTCTGGTGCCAGATCCCTGGGCTAGGGAGCCCAGTGTGCGATTTGCACTCCCTCTCTCCTTGGGGAAAAACTCTGAATTACAATTATCCTCCCATTTGTGGGCCACCTACTTAAGGTGTGGGCATTTTTTTTAACAAAATGCCATTTTTAACATTTTATTTTATATTGAAGTAATATAGTTGATTAACAGTATTGCATTAGTTTCCATGTGTACAGGAAAGTGGTTCAGTTTTAAATATACATGTATCTATTCTTTTTCAAATTTTTTCCATGTAGGTTGTTACATAATGTTGAGCAGAGTGTCCTGTGCTCTAAGTAGGTTTTTGTTGAAAGTTTTGTTTTGTCTTTGGTTTCTGTTTTAGCAGTAACTTCATTAACTACACTTAAATGTGTAGCTTGGTATTACAGTTCAGGGTTTTCTCTGCTCTACAGTTGGTGTTTGCTAGAAGGAAATGGCAACCCACTCCAGTGTTCTTGCCTGGAGAATCCCAGGGATGGGGGAGCCTGGTGGGCTGCCGTCTATGGGGTCGCACAGAGTCGGACACTACTGAAGCGACTAAGCAGCAGCAGCAGCAGCTCTGAGAGTTGCTTTTATTAGTGCTTAACAGTCTTTTCTCTCAGACCTCATTCTCAGCTGAATTTTGACTCTTCAAAGAACCTTTCCTTAATTCTACAACAGCAGGGTTTTAGTTTGCTTTTATGCGACATATGAAGTTATTAATAGACACTTTGAGGAGCTAGCATTAACAATATGGTCAATGGATTTGCAGTTCTCACACTTTTGGGTGGGTTAGTTAATTATTCTTTGTTATACAAAAGTTGCTGTAAAACAGAATAGTACTTATAGAGTGGTTGTCTTTGTCTAATTCAGTCTAAACTGTATATGGAACTCATGTGAAGGTATTTTTATACTTTCGTTGATCAATTTTGAAGGCCTCCAAATTTCTGTTGTCAGATGCCTTAAACTTTGCCCTTTTAAACATGTTTTTGGAGCTACAAATATTAACCTTGGGCCTTCACTTTTCTTTCAGTACATACCAAATTATTGATAGCCTCACTTTTACCTTATTGATAAGTCTTTGCAAATCTATAATTTAGGGAAACTGTGTATCTCTCTGCCTCTTCTTTTCTGAAAGAGCAGAAAAGTCCTGAGTAGCATAAATATTTACTCAATTGAATAAGTGTTCATTTTCATCAGTACTTTTCCTAGTAATCAATATAACCATTAGTGTTCTATGCTCTTATTTTAAAACTCCATATTAACTAAAAAAAAGGGAGAAGTACTGTACATTTTCCTTACAAAGATGCATATTAATTGTGATGTGAAAGTAACACATTGTTGAGCATATTCTTAAGATAAATAGCACCATAGCGTTGATTTAATATGAGAAAGTGACACATACAGCAGGCAAGATTTTGTAACTTAAAAAGAAATAAAGCAATATTTTTTCTCATTTTAAAATAATTTTTAAAATAATTAACAAAAATATCAAACATTGAAATAATAATTATGGATAAATTAGATGCACATACATTATATGTAGAATTCAAGAAAAAAACAAAATGGATTTGGTAAAATATTATTTGTTTTTTCTTGTGACAACAATTAAATTTGAAAAATCACCAAAAAAAACAATATTGTCTTTGAAAAACAGATTTGTACAAAAGAAAAAAATTACTCAAAATATATAAAACAGAAAATAGTTTTTTTAAGGCTTGAGACAAAATGATTAAAGGAGAATTTAATTTTAAAATTATATATTTATATAACACAGGGAGCTCAATTCAGTACTCTATGATATCTAGATGGGTTGGATGGGCTAAGTGGTAAGGAGGAGATTCAAGAGGGAGGGGACGTATATATACACATGGCTGATTCACATTGTATGGCAGAAGCCAACACAATATTGTAAAGAAATTACAGTGTCAGACTTTATTTTGGGGGGCTCCAAAATCACTGCAGATGGTGACTGCAGCCATGAAATTAAAAGACGCTTACTCCTTGGAAGGAAAGTTATGACCAAACTAGATGGCATATTCAAAAGCAGAGACATTACTTTGCCAACAAAGATCTGTCTAGTAAAGGCTATGGTTTTTCTTGTGGTCATGTATGGATGTGAGAGTTGGACTGTGAAGAAAGCTGAGCGCTGAAGAATTGATGCTTTTGAACTGTGGTGTTGGAGAAGACTCTTGAGAGTCCCTTGGACTGCAAGGAGATCCAACCAGTCCATTCTGAAGGAGATCAACCTTGGGATTTCTGTGGAAGAAATGATGCTAAAGCTGAAACTCCAGTACTTTGACCATCTCATGCGAAGGGTTGACTCATTGGAAAAGACTCTGATGCTGGGAGGGATTAGGGGCAGGAGGAGAAGGGGACGACAGAGGATAAGATGGCTGGATGGCATCACTGACTCGATGGACGTGAGTCTGAGTGAACTCCAGGTGTTGGTGATGGACAGGGAGGCCTGGTGTGCTGTGATTCATGGGGTTGCAAAGAGTCGGACACAACTGAGCGACTGAACTGAACTAATTACTCTTTAATTAAAAATAAATTTTAAAAAGATTAAAAAAAGACAATCAGCATTATTTGAATTTTTTTAAATTATATACTTGTTGAAAGCTGAAATAAATACACTAATCAGTTTCTAGAATTTGAATTATTTTTCATTGTTATTTAATTCTTGACATTTTCTGTATTCTTAAATAACAAAATTAAAGCAAAATTAGCATAAATATTATATTTGAAATCCATGATCCTTTTCATATTTGAAGTATAACTGATTCACAAAGTTGTGCCAATCTCTGCTATACAACAAATTTTCATTTAAATTTGAATATGCCATTGAGATAAACATTAAATGCAAAAGTACAGATACATAAAGTTGAAATCTGAAAATACAGTCAATATCTGTTGACATGAATTGGGTTCTAAATTGAAGAAGAGAAGGACATACGCAAGGAGGTTACACAATAAAGGTTTGCAAAAGGAAGCAAGATCATTAAGGTAGTTTGTAAGAAACAAATTAACTCAAAGGAAATTATAAATAATTTCACTAAAAGGATAATTAATGGAAATAAAACAAAACCTCAGTGTATTCCTATTCAGTGCATGGGAGAAATGTGTATATTTGCATGTGTGGTTATAACTCTGAAATTTAACCCTACTCTTTTACAAATCATTAGTTTCTTTCCTTGTTGCTGTAAAGTATTACTGAATGTTACTAAAATGCCTGAAATTTTGAATAGCTATTGGTAAAGTTATCTTTGTAGACAATTTTGTTTTAATATTTTTTAAATTGGGGGTATACTTGCTTCACAAAACTGTGCTAGTTTCTGCTGTACACCAAAGCGAATCCGCCGTATGTACACACACATCTCCCTTCGAGATTTCCCGCCCGTCTAGGTCACCGCGTAGCACTGAGTAAAGCTCTCCACACTCATCAGCAGGCTCTCACTTATTATCCATCCCATGCATAGCTGTGTAGACTTGTCAATCTCAATTTCCCAATTCATCCAATCCCTCTTTCTGCTCTTGGTGTCCACATATTTGTTCTCCATATTTGTGATTTTGTGCTTTGTAAATAAGTTGTCTGTTCCACCACTCTGGCTTTCACAAATACATTTGAATATACATGTGTACTCTATTTCTGGCTTTCTTCACTCTATATGACAATCTCTAGGTCCATTCGCATTTCTATAAATGGCCCGGTTTCACCTCCTTTAATGGCTGAGAAAAATTCCTTTGTGCGTATGTATAGAATCTTCTTTGTCCATTCATTTGTCGGTGCACATGTAGGTTGCTTCCATGTCCTGGCTATTGTGAACAGTGCTGCAGTGAACACGGGGGTGCATGTATCATTTTGCATTACAGCTTTCTCTGCATATATGCCCAGGAGTGGGGCTGCTGGATCGCATGGTGGCTTTGTTTCTAGTTCTTTTAAGGAAACTCCATACTGGTTTTCATAGTGGTTGTGTCAATTTACATTCCCACAGCACAAGAGGGTTCCCTTTCCTCCCACACCCTCTCCAGTATTTATTGTGTGTAGATTTTGTAATGATGGCCATTATGACTGATGGGAGGTGACCCTCATTGTAGTTTTGATTTGCATTTCTCTAATAATGAGTGAGGTTGAGGATCTTCTCCTCTGTTAGTTGACCATCTGTATGTCTTCTTTGGAGAAATGTCTATTTGGGTCTTCTGCCCATTTTTGGATAAGGTTGTTTTGTTTTGATATTGAGATGCATGAGCTGTTTGTAGATTTTGGAGATTAATTACTTGTAGTTGTTTCATTTGCAAGTATTTCTCCCATTCCAAGAATTGTGTTCTCTTTTTATTTATGATTTGTTTTGATGTGCAAAAATATTTAAGTTTAATTAAGCCTATTTTTTATTTTTCTTTCATTTTTATTACTCTAATTGGTGGATCAAATAAGTTCTTGACATGATTCATGCCAAAGAGTGTTCTTCCTATGTTTTCCTCTGAGAGTTTTGTAATGTCCAGTATTTCATTTAGACCGTTAATCCATTTTGAGTTTATTTTTGTGTGTGGTATCAGAGAGTGTTATCATTCTTTTAGATGTAGCTGTCCAGTTTTCCTGGCACCACTTATTGAAGAGACAGTCTTTTCTCATATATATTTTGATCTTGCTGGATGAAGCACAAGTTGGAATCAAGATTGCCAGGAGAAATATCAATAATCTCAGATATGCAGATGGTACCACCCTTATGGCTGAAAGCAAAGAACTAAAAAGCCTCTTGACAAAAGTGAAAGAGGAGAGTAAAATAGTTGGCTTAAAACTCAACATTCAGAAAACAAAGATCATGGCATCTGGTCCCATCACTTCATGGCAAATAGATGGGGAAACAATGGAAATTGTGAGAGACTTTATTTTGGGGGGCTCCAAAACCACTGTAGATGGTGACTGTAGCCATGAAATTAAAAGACACTTGCTCCTTGGAAAAAAAGCTATGACCAAACTAGACAGCATATTAAAAAGTAGAGACATTACTTTGCCAACAAAGATCTGTCTAGTCAAGGATATGGTTTTTCTAGTAGTCATGTATGGATGTGAGAGGTGGACTAGAAAGAAAGCTGAGTGCCGAAGAAATGATGCTTTTGAACTGTGGTGTTGGAGAAGACTCTTGAGAGTCCCTTGGACTACAAGGAGATCCAACCAGTCCATCTTAAAGAAAATCAGTCCTGAATATTCATTTGTAAGGACTGAGGCTGAAGCTGAAACTCCAACACTTTGTCCACCTGATGCAAATAACTCCTTTGAAAAGGCACTGATGCTGGAAAGATTGAAGGTGGAAGAATGAGGTGGTTGGATGGCCCAATTCAATGGACATGAGTTTGGGTCAACTCCGGGAGTTGGTGATGGACAGGGAGGCCTGGTGTGCTGCAGTCCATGGGGTCGCAAAGAGTCAGACATGACTGAGCAACTGAAGTGAACAGATTCTTATCTTCTTTGTTATAGATTATGTGATCATAGGTGTATGGGTTTTCTCTGGGCTTACTATATTGTTCCATTTATCTATATGTTTTTTTTGTTTTTTCACCAGTACAATACTATCTTGATTATTGTTAGCTTTATAGTATAGCCTGAAATCAGGGAGTCTGATTCCTCCAGCTCCATTTTTTCTTTCTCAAGATTGCTTTGACTATTTGCAGCCTTTTGTGTTTCCGTACAAATTGTAAATTTATTTTGTTTAAATCTGTGAAAGATACCATCAGTAATTTGATAGCAATTGCATTGAACCTGTAGATTGCTTTGGATAATATAGTCATTTTGACAATATTGATTCTTCCAATCCAAGAATATGGTATATCTTTCCATCTGTTTGTGCTGTCTTTTATTTCTTTCATCAGTATCTTATAGTTTTCTGAACACAGAAATATAATACCTCCTTAGGTAGGTTTATTCCTAGGTATTTTATTATTTATGTTGCAATAGTAAATGGGAATATTTCCTTAATTTATCTTTCTGATCTTGTGTTGTTAGTGTATACAGATGCAAAAGACTTCTGCTCATTAATTTTGTATCCTTCAACTGTACCAACTTCATTGATTAACTAGTAATTTTCTGGTAGCATCTTTACAATTTTCTATGTAGAGTATCCTGTCATATGCAAATAGTGACAGTTTTACTTCTTCCTTTTTGTCTTTATATCCATTAGCATGATTGAGTTCTAGTTGCAATATTGCATGTGTATGTGGAAAAGGCTGAATAAGTGCACCACATTAAAGATTTTCTCTGCTATCCAAAAGTAGGGCATTCTTCGTCCAACCTTTCATAAACTGAAACGGCATAACGTGAAGAAGCAGTTATCTTAGGACACATTCTTGCTAATGGATGCACAAAATCAAGTTAAAGCACAGATCCTCGGAGACACACTTCAAAGCTATCACGACTCAAACCTGAACCGCTTAATGTAATTCCCAGGAAAAGCTTGGTTTTGTATTCTCAGTGCTCGGGATGTGTGCTTTGTCTTTAATAGCGCACTACAAAACAAAATTTAATGCTTTCTACCATTTTTGTAAAAGTGAAACTCCTCTTTTTTTTTTTTAATTAATGAAAATGGGTACTAATGAAGATCTTTCATAAGAGCTAAGTGGCATAAAGTGAACTTTTTCAAAAAGCAGGTTATAGTTGTTTACTTAAGTCCACAAAAACATACCTCCTTTTTGTAGAACTAGACAACAATTATGTCAGAGGAAAAAAAAAATCAGTGAAATTATCAGCATCCTATATAGGCAGAAACCAGGAGTGAGTTTCAGCAAATGATAGTTTCAACTTCATGTATTAAGCCTTCTGCCAAAAGACTTTTAAGCCTGATATTCAATGACTCATTAAAAAAGAAATAAGTTGTCCCTGAAGAACTGTGATCATGTTTTATATGATGTTCATATAAATTCATCAATGATGTTAACATGAAAATTTGGTCTATTCTTCTTGAGTTACTTGGGAAATAGAATGTGAAGGCAGGATAGCAGCTGGAATTTTTAACAATTTTAAAACAATGACACAGGGACAAATCTAACTTCTGATAAATATGATAATCAAACAGAATGAAAATGTATATAAATAAAAATTTTATGAAATGATTAAATAGATCTTCCAGATCTTTGCAGTTTTTGAACATGAGGCTAATGACAGAGTCTTCTAATTTGGTTTAATTTTAGATAAGTCTACAAAATTAGATCAAAACGGAATCATATTTTGCCAATAATGTGACTTACTTAGATTAAAAAGCTAATGATTCAGCTTTGCAAATGCACATTTTGTCAAATGAGTAATAATTTGTTTCCAGAGTCATAAGGAAAATTAACTTAACTTTAGTGTATCTATAAGGTAAGTAAAAGTAAACTAAAAATACTAAAGAAACACTTAAAGGAGACTATAGATGGTGACCCTACAAACATTAACAAAGAACACAATTTGTCAATTACATAAATCTATTTACCTTGATTTGTTCTAAATACAACCTTAGATTCTACACTTAAAATTAACCCCTTCTATATAACTTCAAGCAGGATTTAATTTCCATCCTTATATGCTACCTGTGGAAGAATGTCACTTTATCAAGTTTCATAAGCCTGGTTGGAAGTTGTACCTTCCCTTAGTTTGGAATAAACTTTTCCACTTGATTTTGGTTTAAAAATATAATTGAAATAAATTATGTAATTATATTTTATCAAGCCAAGTATTCTTTACTGTTATAATAGAAAAGTAAGCATAACATGAGCTGAGTGTTTTAAACATATGTTTCAATATATTCAAATATAATCTCTAAGATTTCCCGTTTTACACATGGGAAAACAGAAACATTTCTCAGTGATTTGTGTAAGGTCATACAGTAAACAGCTGATAGTGTACTAGTCAAAAATTGCCCTTCTGGAAGTTTAAAATGATATTCCTTTGTAAAGAAAGCAAAGGACACAGAAGACATGAGTAAATATTAGCAATTATAATTGTGAGTTGTTAAGCTCTTATAAGATGGGAAGAGGAATTTGAAACATGGTTTAAATATATTTAGTGTCTAATATGAATAACATATCAGTAATAGAAGCATTGTAGGACTAACTCTACAATAAGCAAAGAGTTTTAGAAATCAGACTGAAGAAATATTGTGAGTAGCATGGACTTTCTGTCAAAAAAGAAATATAGAGAAAATACTTCAAAGGACTAAAATAAATAGAATACTATAAAAGTGTTATACAGATAATCTTTTCTAAAAGTATTTTTTCAGAATGAATTTATGCTATATAGATAATTACTTCTTAAAATCTCAGCTAAATAAATTTTGTGTCTGACTTGTTATTTAATAATGTAGAACCTTCTCACAATACTTAATAATAACAATTTTAAATAGTAAAATTTTAAAATAATACAACAATAATAAAATAATTTTTTATAAAAATAATAAAAATAGTTTTTTCTATAATGTAACATATTACAAAAGTAAACTGCTTAAAATGAAATAATATGGAACTATTTCATTTTAGTAATTACCAGGAGGGGAAAAGAAGGTATAGAAAAATGATTCATAGTACTGAACAAACATTTCTGTGCAAAGAAAATCAAAGTTTTCTGAATCTTAAATACTTATTTATGTGTTTTTTATGCCATTGAAAATGCAGTCATTTTGCCTAATGATTGAGCCATTCAGCTTTCTGAATTTCTAAGAATGAGAAAAACTATATTTTGCTATACCAATTCTTAATAAGACCTTAAAAATCTTAATATAGTTTCATAAGTAGTACTCATCAGTAACTACTTTTCCATAGGATGTTCACACCTCATTCTCAAGTATGAAGACTAAAAGGGGATTTTTATTCTATGGTAGGCATATTAATCGATGACATATTGAAAGTGCTTGCTGGTAATGAGCTTGATTGTTTCCTAAAACAATGTATACCTTCTTAAATTTTATATTATCAGAAAATTGCCCATTTTGTCATACTGCAAGATTGTTTCCTAAGAATGATATATATTACATTCTAGTGGATCATATGTGTCACTTGAAAATACTGTGACCAAAATTCATTTTTTCACACTAATCTTTTAATGCAAAATGCAACGCTCTTTGCTCAGTACATGGCAAAATTCTAATTGCCAGGACCAAAGGTTAAACTCATAACAGCACACAACTTATTAAGAGGTTAAATATTTTCATTATTGTATACTGAAAATAGCAAAGAAACTAGAATAAATAAATAAGTAGATTGTTCTAGTGATGAAAACAACTCCAAACTGAGTTTTTTGTTTGTTTATTTGTTTTTCAACTGCTTAATCCTAAAGTTGAGTTCAGTTCAGTCACACACTTGAGCCTGACTGTTTGCGACTTCATGGACTGCAACATACCAGGTCTCACTGTCCATCACCATCTCCCAGAGCTTGCTCAAACTCATGTCCATTGAGAGGGTGATGCCATCCAACCATCTCACCCTCTGTCATCCCCTTCTCCTCCTCCCTTCAATCTTTCCCAGCATCAGAGTCTTTTCCAGTGAATCAGTTCTTCCCATCAGGTGGCCAAAGGACTGGAGTTTCAGCTTCGGCATCAGTCCTTCTAATGAACACCCAGGACTGGTCTCCTTTAGGATGGACTGGTTGGATCTCCTTGCTGTCCAAGGGACTCTCAAGAGTCTTTTCCAACACCAGAGTTCAAAAGCATCAATTCTTTGGTGCTCAGGTTTCTTTATAGACCAACTCTCACATCCATACATGACCACTGGAAAAACAATAGCCTTGACTAGACGGGCCTTTGTTGACAAAGTGATGTCTCTGCTTTTTAATACACTGTCTAGCTTTGCCGGAGTTTTTCTTTGAAGAAGCAAGCGTCTTTTAATTTCATGGCTGCAGTCACCATCTCCAGTGATTTTGGAGCCCAAAAAAATAAAGTCTGACACTGTTTCCACTGTTTCCCCATCCATTTCCCATGAACTGATGGGACCAGATGCCATGATCTGTTTTCTGAATGGTGAGCTTTAAGCCAATTTTTTCACTCTCCTCTTTCACTTTCCTCAGGAGGCTCTTTAGTTCTTCTTCACTTTCTGCCATAAGGGTGGTGTCATCTGCATATCTGAGGTTATTGATATTTCTCCAGGCAATCTCGATTCCAGTTTGTGCTTCCTCCAGCCCAGCGTTTCTCATGATGTACTCTGCATATAAGTTAAATAACCAGGGTGACAATATACAGCCTTGACATACTCCTTTCCCAATTTGGAACCAGCCCATTCTTCCATGACTGGTTCTAACTGCTGCTTCTTGATATGCATACAGATTTTCCAGGAGGCAAGTAAGATGGTCTGATATTCCCATCTCTTGAAGAATTTTTCACAGTTGGCTGTGATTCACCGTCAAAGGCTTTAGTGTAGTTAATGAAGCAGAAGTAGATTTTTTTTTTCTAGAATTATCTTTCTTTTTCTATGATCCAACAGATATTGGCAATTTGATCTCTGTTTCCTCTAAATTCAGCTTGAACATCAGGAAGTTCTCAGTTCACATACTGTTGAAGCCTAACTTGGAAAATTTTCAGTATTGATTTCTCAGCATGTGAGGTGAACCTATTTGTAAAGGTGGATTTAATGATGTTTTTGGAAAATGTATTTTAAATAACAATACAAAATAAATATCGTTCCTTGAGAATTTCTAAACTTTTCCACAGGACATTTATTTATTCCTTAACAGACAGATTTTGTTCCGTTTCTAAATCATGTCTGACTTTTTTCTACCCCATGAACTGGAGCATTCCAGACTTCCCTTTCCTTCACTATCTTCCAGAGTCTGCTCAAACTCATGTCCGTTGAGTCAGTGATGCCATCTAAACTTCTTCTACTCTGTCATGCCCTTCTTCCGCCTTCAGTCTTTCTCAACATCAGGGTCTTTTCCACTGAGTCAATTATTCACATAGGTGGCCAAAGTAGTGGAGATTCAGCTTTAGCATCAGTCCTTCCAGTGAATATTCTGGGCTAGAAGTATACAACATTGACGTATCTTTCCCAATTTTGAAGCACTCTTTTCCCACAGGTTTCACAGGAGACAGGTAAGGTGGTCTGATATTCCCATCTCTTCAAGAATTTTCACAGCTTGTTATGAGCCACACAGTCAAATTTATAGGGTAGTCACTGAAGCAGAAGTAGGTGTTTTTCTGGAATTCCTTTGCTTTTTCCATGATCCAGTAGACGTTGCCAATTTGATCTCTGGTTTCTCTGCCTTTTCTAATGCCAGCTTGTACACCTGGAAATTCTTTGTTCATGTACTGCTGAATCCTGACTTAAACAATGTTTGGCTTTTCCTTGCTAGCTTAGGAAATGAGCACAATTGTATGGTAGCTGGAACATTCTTTGGCATTGCCCTTCTTTGGGATTGGAACAAATATAGACCTTTTCCAGTTTTGAGGCCATTGCTGAGTTTTTCAAATTTGCTGACATATCCAGTGTAGCAAATTCTAAAAGAGATGGGAATACCAGACCACCTGACCTGCCTCTTGAGAAATCTGTATGCAGGTCAGGAAGCAACAGTTAGAACTAGACATGGAACAACAGACTAGTTCCAAATAGGAAAAGGAGGACTTCAAGGCTGTATATTGTCACCTTGCTTATTTAGCTTATATGCAGAGTACATAATGAGAAACCCTGGGCTGGATGAAGCACAGCTGGAATCAAGATTGCTGGGAGAAACATCAATAACCTCAATTATGCAGATGACACCACCCTTATGGCAGAAAGTGAATAAGAACTAAAGAACCTCTTGATGAAAGTGAAAAGAGAAGAGTGAAAAGATTGGCCTAAAGCTCAACTTTCAGAAAACTAACATCATGGCAACCAGTCCCATTACTTCATGACAAATAGATGGGGAAACTGGAAATTTTTGGGGGCTCCAAAATCATTGCAGATGGTGATTGCAGCCATGAAATTAAAAGATGCTTACTCTTTGGAAGGAAAGTTATGACCAACCTAGACAGCATATTAAAAAGCAGAGACATTACATTGTCAACAAAGATCCATCTAGTCAAGGCTATTGTTTTTCCAGTTGTCATGTATGGATGTGAGAGTTGGACTAGAAAAAAAGCTGAGCGCTGAAGAATTGATGCTTTTGAACTGTGGTGTTGGAGAAGACTCTTGAGAGTCCCTTGGACTGCAAGGAGATCCAACCAGTCCATTCTAAAGGAGATCAGTACTGGGTGTTCATTGGAAGGACTGATGCTGAAGCTGAAACTCCAGTACTTTGGCCACCTGATGTGAAGAACTAACCTATTTGAAAAGACCCTGATGCTGGGAAAGATGGAGGGCAGGAGGAGAAGGGGACAACATAGGATGAGATGGTTCGATGCCATCACCGACTCAATGGACATGAGTTTTGGCAAACTCATGGTGATGGGCAGGAAGGCCTGGCATGCTGCAGTTCATGGGGTTGCAAAGAATCAGACACGACTAGCAACTGAACTGAACTGATTGAGTGCAGCACTTTAACAACATCATCTTTTAGGATTTTAAATAGCTCAACTGGAATTCTATCACCTCTACTAAGTTTGTTTGTAGTAATGTTTCCTAGGGCACTTGACATTCCAGGATATGTCGCTGTAGGTTAGTGATCACACCATCATCGTTATCTGGTTCATTAAGCTTTAAGCAAACCTCTATTTTATGCAGAATAATTTTGTATGGCTATTAAAAGTAAATTGTCAGGATAATTTTACACTATAATGGAAAGTGTATGCTTTAAATACATTGCATTTGAGTCATATGATTAGGTGCTAGACATGCCAACATAAAGATACATGACTGTAGAGACCTATAGAGTGCTAAACCCTGAATTATAGAACATTTTGGCCTGTAGAATTTAACAGCTCTTACTGTGGCTGTCTCCTTTTTGGTTTCCTTGTGGTCTGAATTAAATGCTCTCTTCTTGTTTAAGGACTTCCTGAAACCTTCAAAATAAGTCCAAGCTGCATGATCTAATTTCATTCTGCTGTTATTTTCCTCCACAGAAATGATAAGCCATGTATTTCTTGTGTGTTGAATATCTTTTTAAGAATCATTCAATACATGTCTGTCCCATTATCAGACACCCGATGTCTAGTACAGCTCTCCATAAATATTTTTGAGTGAAAAATGTAATAATTGAGCAGGAATTCCTTCTAACATTTATAGAATTATATAATAATGTGTTGAAAATGGCATGTATAATGGGTTGATCTGTCCATCTATATGACGGTTAATTCTGCTATAAACATCTTTGACAATTACAAGGTCAATGAGTCTCCGTTTGAAAACCTCTGTGATTGGACATGTATTAACCCTGGCTGCTCCCAGTTCATCACTGTGGCTTCCCTGATAGCTCAGTTGGTAAAGAATCTGCCTGTAATGCAGGAGACTCCAGTTCAATTCCTGGGTTGGGAAGATCTGCTGGAGAAGAGATAGGCTACCCAGTCTGATATTCTTGGGCTTCCCTTGTGGCTCAGCTGGTAAAAGAATCCGTCTGTAATGTGGATGACCTGGGCTTAATCCCTGGGTTGGGAAGATCCCCTGGAGAAGGGAAAGGCTCTCACTCCAGTATTCTGGCCTGGAGAATTCCATGGACTCTATAGTCTATGGGGTTGCAAAGACTTGGACACAGCTGAGCAAAATTCACTTTAACCCAGTTCATTATTACACAAATTTCACAGTGTAGTCAATATCACACACTAAATGATTATAGTAGAGTCTCTCCGTTTTGCTTTCTCAGAGGATCAAGGCCAACCAAATGTGTACAAGCACAACCCGGAGTTCAGAGGAGTTGATCAGTATGGAATGGGAATTGATGGGTCAGTGCTGCCTTATCCCCTTTCTCTGATACTAGAATTCAGAGGGTCTCCAGTTGCCCACCATTATAAAAAGCTTATTATCATGATTTTATTGATATGTGTCCTCTATCTTGTTTTCAATTTCCTCTTCCTTTTTCGCTTTTGCTTCTGAATGCATGAATATTCTGCCAAATATGCAATAGCATACAAATCCTTATTTCATGGTCTGCTTTCAAAGGAATCCATACTAAGAACGATTCAGTTCTAAATAACTATCTTTGTATTATTCAGTTCAGTTCAGTTCAGTTCAGTCGCTCAGTCGTGTCTGACTCTTTGCTACCCCATGAATCGCAGCACGACAGGCCTCCCTGTCCACTACCAACTCCTGGAGTTCACTCAGACTCACATCCATCGAGTGAGTGATGCCATCCAGCCATCTCATCCTCTGTCATCCCCTTCTCCTCCTGCCCCCAATCCCTCCCAGCATCAGAGTCTTTTCCAATGAGTCACCTCTTCGCACGAGGTGGCCAAAGTACTGGAGTTTCAGCTTTAGCATCATTCCTTCCAAAGACATCCCAGGGCTGATCTCCTTCAGAATGGACTGGTTGGATCTCCTTGCAGTCCAAGGGACTCTCAAGAGTCTTCTCCAAAACCACAGTTCAAAAGCATCAATTCTTCAGTGCTCAGCCTTCTTTACAGTCCAACTCTCACATCCATACATGACCACAGGAAAAACCATAGCCTCGACTAGACAGACATTAGTTGGCGAAGTAAAGTCTCTGCTTTTGAATATGCTATCTAGGTTGGTCATAACTTTTCTTCCAAGGAGTAAGCATCTTTTAATTTCATGACTGCAATCACCATCTGCAGTGATTTTGGAGCCCCAGAAAATAAAGTCTGACACTGTTTCCACTGGTTCCCCATCTATTTCCCATGAAGTGATGGGACCGGATGCCATGATCTTTGTTTTCTGAATGTTGAGCTTTAAGCCAACGTTTTCACTCTCCTCTTTCACTTTCATCAAGAGGCTTTTTAGTTCCTCTTCACTTTCTGCCCATAAGGGTGGTGTCATCTGCATATCTGAGCTTATTGATATTTCTCCTGGCAATCTTGATTCCAGCTTGTGTTTTTTCCAGCCCAGTGTTTCTCATGATGTACTCTGCATAGAATTTAAATAAGCAGGGTGACAATATACAGCCTTGACGTACTCCTTTTTCTATTGGGAACCAGTCTGTTGTTCCATGTCCACTTCTAACTGTTGCTTCCTGACCTGCATACAGATTTCTCAAGAGGCAGGTTAGGTGGTCTGGTATTCCCATCTCTCTCAGAATTTTCCACAGTTTATTGTGATCCAGACAGTCAAAGGCTTTGGCATAGTCAATAAAGCAGAAATAGATGTTTTTCTGGAACTCTCTTGCTTTTTCCATGATCCAGCAGATGTTGGCAATTTGATCTCTGGTTCCTCTGCCTTTTCTAAAATCAGCTTGAACATCAGGAAGTTCATGGTTCACGTATTGGAAGCCTCTCCAAGCCTGGCTTGGAGAATTTTGAGCATTACTTTACTAGCATGTGAGATGAGTGCAACTGTTCGGTAGTTTGAGCATTCTTTGGGGTTGGAATGAAAACTGACCTTTTCCAGTCCTGTGGCCACTGCTGAGTTTTCCAAATTTGCCTGCATATTGAGTGCAGCACTTTCCCAGCATCATCTTTCAGGATTTGAAATAGCTCCACTGGAATTCCATCACCTCCACTAGCTTTGTTCGTAGTGATGCTCTCTAAGGCCTACTTGACTTCACATTCCAGGATGTCTGGCTCTAGATGAGTGATCACACCATCGTGATTATCCGGGTCATGAAGATCTTTTTTGTACAGTTCTTCTGTGTATTCTTGCCACCTCTTCTTAATATCTTCTGCTTCTGTTAGGTCCATACCATTTCTGTCCTTTATCGAGCCCATCTTTGCATGAAATGTTCCCTTGGTATCTCTAATTTTCTTGAAGAGATCTCTAGTCTTTCCCATTCTGTTCTTTTCCTCTATTTCTTTGCATTGATCGCTGAAGAAGGCTTTCTTATCTCTTCTTGCTGTTCTTTGGAACTCTGCATTCAGATGCTTATATCTTTCCTTTTCTCCTTTGCTTTTTGCCTCTCTTCTTTTCACAGCTATTTGTAAAGCCTCCCCAGACAGCCATTTTGCTTTTTTTCATTTCTTTTCCATGGGGATGGTCTTGATCCCTGTCTCCTTGTATTATTACAGCTTAGTAAATTCTGAATTTTTTCTGAAAGCAAAGAAATATTGAAATATCATTCACTATCTTAAAATAGTTGTTTGTTTTTCTTATGCTCTAAGTTATATACTAAGTGCTTTAAAATTAACATTCTTTCATGCAAAGACTATATCTTTATATTTCTCTCTTTCAAATACTGTATTGATGTGTCATATCCATTTCAAAAACATATCAGCATGTTTTAAGGCATATGACATATCTTTCTGCTTTTACGTACAACTCAGATGATATAAGTGTTGCTATTATGATCTTTACCAATTGATAAAAGGAGACACTAAGTATAAAATCATCAAGGACAGAAAATGTTCTCATCCCTCAGTTAGGGTTGTTCTAAATTAATCCACTCACTGGAATAATTTATATTCTTTCTGGAATAACTTTAGAAATCTTTATCTACATTTATTTTTGTTTCAAAAATCAAAAAGAATGTATATTTTGTATAATCTAATCTTTTATTTAAAATCAATATTATGATACAGTATTTGAAATGTTGATAATAGAAGTTAACTAATTTAAATTAAAATTATTATTAATCATTTCATTTATTCTTTATCACAATTTTATGATATAGATTATCCTCACTTTAAAGAGGATAAAAATTATCCTTGGATGATCTAAAGCTGATTAAGTATATATATATATATATATATTCAAATATCCATATTAATATATGGTGGATTGAGAGTTTTCTCAGGTATTTTTGACTCCCAAATATTACTTTCATAATATATTTTATCAGCACAATAATAATGCTCAGAATTGCAATTTTTAAAATCAATATTTTGGCCATCTGATGCAAAGAGCTGACTCATTAGAAAAGACCCTGATGCTGGAAAAGATTGAGGGCAAAAGGAGGCAGAGGTTGAGATGTTTAGATAGCATAGCTAACTCAATGAACATGAATTTGAGCAAACTGTGGGAGGTAGTGAAGGACAGGGTTCCTGGTGTGCTGCAGGCCCTGGGGTCACGAAGAGTTGGACACAATTCAGTGACTGAAAAACAACATTAGTAGTTGTTTTACAATACTGTGTTAGTTACAAGTGTAGAGTAATATGTATAGCACAGGGAATTATAGTCAGTATCTTGTAGTGACCTGTAATAGAAAATGATATAAACAACTATAAATATATATATCAGTCAGTTCAGTCGCTCAGTCATGTCCGACTCTTTGTGACCCCATGAATCACAGCACACCAGGGCTCCCTCTCCATCACCAACTCCCGGAGTTTACCCAAACTCATGTGCATGGAGTCGTCCCCTTCTCCTCCTGCCCTCAGTCCCTCCCAGCATCAGGGTCTTTTCCAGTGAGTCAGCTCTCCACATCAGGTGGCCAAAGTACTGGAGCTTCAGCTTCAACGTCAGTCCTTCCAGTGAACATCCAGGACTGGTTTCCTTTAGGATGGACTTGTTGAATCTCCTTGCAATCCAAGGGACTCTCAAGAGTCTTCTCCAACACCACAGTTCAAAAGCATCAATTCTTCAGTGCTCAGCTTCTTCACAGTCCAGCTCTCACATCCATACATGACCACAGGAAAAACCATAGCCTTGACTAGATGGACAAAGTAATATCTCTGCTTTTTAATATGCTGTCTAGGTTGGTCACAACTTTCCTTCCAAAGAGTAAGCGTCTTTTAATTTCATGGCTGCAGTCACCATCTGCAGTGGTTTTGGAGCCCAAAAAAATAGTCTGACACTTTCCACTGTTTCCCCATCTATTTCCCATGAAGTGATGGGACCGGATGCCATGATCTTCATTTTCTGAATGTTGAGCTTTAAGCCAACGTTTTCACTCTCCTCTTTCACTTTCATCAAGAGGGTTTTTAGTTCCTCTTCACTTTCTGCCATAAGGGTGGTGTCATCTGCATATCTGAGGTTGTTGATATTTCTCCCAGCAATCTTGATTTCAGCTTGTGCTTCTTCCAGACCAGTGTTTCTCATGAGGTACTCTGCATATAAGTTATAAAAACACACACACACACAGTAAATTTTTATTGTTTATTTTATATACAGTGGTTTGTATCTATTAATCCCATGCTCCTTTTTATCCCTCCTTCTCTTTCCCCTTTGTGGCCATAAGTTTGTTTTGCATGTCTGTGAGTTTATTTCTTTCTTTAAATAAGTTCATTTGTATTTTTTTTTTTTTAGATTCCACATGTAAGTGATATTATATAGTATTTCTTGTCCTCGGTGACTTAGTTAACTTAGTATGATAATCTCTAGGCTCATTCATGTTGCTACAAATGGCAATATTCTGTTATTTTATATGACTGAGTGGTATTCCATTTTTATATGTACCACATCTTTTTCATCCATTCATCTCTTGATGGAGATTTAGGTGACTTCCGTATCTCAGCAGATCCAGAAATGGATCTGGAATGTAATGGCTATAAAAATTTTATTACAATTTACTTTCTACAATTAACTTATTACTCAGAGAAATAAATATAACCTAAATACTTGTCTGTTTCTACAATAATGGTTTCAACATTATATCATGCTTTGATTTCTGTGTTGTTTCCGCAAATTTATTATTTTACCTATGATGATTTAAAATTCTTTGCTTCTGTTTTATGTAATTTACTTTTATCTTTTATGCCTCCATGTTTATTTTATTTTTATGTTTTTTTCTTTCTGTTATATTTCATTATATTTTCCTATCATGTTATGTGATTACTTTGCATTTTTTATTCAATTTTTTTTATTAAACTCAGACAGCTTACATTTTCTCTCCTTATATTTTCTTACCATCTCTTTCCTAAGCTCTTGTAGCTCCAATTATACTCTTAATTTATTGGTAGAAACAATTTCTTGAGTAAGATTTTAAAAAATTGGAATCCTAACACAGTTTTCATCTATTCTTCTGTTGGTTTTCTAGAGTATTTTTACTTGACATTTGATTTTCCTATGCCTATTTTGGATATGCTGTTATAATATCTTTGCGTATATTCTGTATGATTCCTTTGATGATTTGTTATTGAAGGAGTTATGTTCTCTTAATAGTTCTCTTGTCTGTCAGTTAGCATAAAGGAAGTGCCAAAGCCCTGTTGTAGGCTTTCAACTGATCTAGGGTTTTGTGTGTGAATGCATTTAGCTTATACATTTTAACCAGTAAATGGGTAGGTAGGTAGGTGTGAGCTGTGAGCAAATTAGTATGTGTCTCTTCTCACTTGTAGACAAAAAGAGAGAGTGAGAGAGGGAAAGAGACTGCAAGACTGCTTCCCGGAAATCCTCACCCGTGCACTTGTCTTCAAGCACAGGTTCTCCGTTCCTCATTTCTAATTTGAGCACTAGAAACTCCTGCTGCCAGTTGGTACATCCTATTTCCATTGCTGTAAATAAACAGTTTAAGTTTTACTTCTTAGAACGTGTCCTTTATCCTGGAGAAATCAGCCTGGTTGACTCTTTTCTGAGATTTAGTGACATTCTCTTCTCTAAAGCATTCCTGCTTTGTCTCCATACTTTTGAAAGCTGTTCTACATCTGATAAGCTTTTGTGTTTCAACTTTTAAGAGGTTTTGTTGAAGACTTTGTATGTTTCTCATTCCCCTTGTTCTTCATTGATTTCTACAGGGGAATTATTCTCTTGTGCTGTGTTCCAATGACTCATGCATATAATGGATAATCTTGTATTTAATTATAGTAACATTTAAAAAAAATAATGCACTCTCCATTATCCCAATGATGCAAATCTGTGAAGAAACTTCATCTACATAATCTTCCCATGCATGTTGGTCATTAGACCCTAATCTCCTCACTTGAATTTTCACACTTTGTTTAAAATTTTTGATTTTTAATTTAGTTTACTTTATTAAATTATTATTTTAAAATTATCTTTGGAAAAGTTCATGCTGACATTTCCCTTATGTTTTCTAGCCATACTGATGACAAGAAATTTGTAGCTTTTACACATGAACAACACTGATTACTCTGCAAGATTTTGCTTTGTTAATTTTCTTGTATCACTAAAAAAGTTGCTTGATATTTAAAGTTAGCATTGATTTCTTTTTAGTTTTTTTCATAATGTGTGATGCACACACTTTTAGTATTGAAGATTTTGTTTATTTTTTAAAATTTGATTATTATTAAATTCATGCACACTCATTAACAATCAAAAAATAGATTGATAGCACAGCATTAAAAAAAGAAGAATATTAAAAGTATCCATGTTCTAATAATGCACATACAAACAATTTTAAAATTAAAATTTTGAAAAGTGAGAAAAGGGCATTAGGACAACCAGAGGGATAAATTACCAATAATTTCTAAGACAGCGACTAAAGTTATTTGTATCCAAATTGTCATTTTGATAGGATCATCTTTGAGCTCACATTTGATAGTGTCTTGCAATATTTTCTGTATTGCAGAAGACACCGTCATGAAAGTTCCAGGGTCCCCTACCTGTAAATGTGAGGCATTCTTAGTCTAGTTGACTTCTTCCCCTTTTATGTCTCTGGACATTTGTTTTTGTGACTGCTGTTGCAATTACTCTTTAAAACCTAGTTTACATATCTCTTTCTTTATTAAACATTGCTAAATTATCTGCCATTTATGCTGTTTATCCTAAATTCTTTCTCTTTGCCTGAATTTATCATCCTGAAAAAATGATTTATTTCACTTAGTAGTGATTCTTCAGAGGACAGTAGATTTTTGTATTCAAAGATCTGAGTGTATTTTCTGAAAAATAGAAATTACTCAATAAGTAGTTGAAAAATAAGTCATGTGATATAATTACACTAATTGGTAAAGTACTATTATCTCCTATGACAAGTTGCCTAAGAGTTGAGAATGTTTTAAAATGTTTCTAAAATAATCAATATACATTAGGTTTCTGCTTTTAGGGTACCCACCCATGTAGCCTAAGCATATCATAGTTTTTTAAATCTCATCATCATTTCTCAGTATGGTCTGTATTAGTTTCTGGCTCACATAATGAAAATAGAATTATCTTGTGGTACACTATACATCACTCACTCACTTCAGTCATGTCCAATTCTTTGTGACCCTATGAACTGTAGCCTGCCAGGCTTTTCTGTCTGGGATTCTCCAGGCAAGACTACTGAAGTGAATTGCCATGCCCTTTTTTCAGGGGATCTTCCTGACCCAGAGACTGAACCCATGTCTCATTATATCTCCTGCATTGGCAGGAGGGTTTTCTACCACAGCAAATATATTGAAATTGTAAGGAATGATTTGAGTACTTCAAACACTGTCATAGATGCTTTCATATACTTTATTTCATTTTATTCCAATTGACTCTCATTTACTATCTCACAGATACTGAAATATTTTTATCAAACACTAACACATAATGATTATTTAAAAATATTGACGACTATAACTAGAAAATGGAAAACAAAAGCCCCAATAAATAACATCATCCGTGGACAGCTACATTTTATGATTGGTGGATTTCTGACTAGCTTTTCTCCCTTGTGTAAAAATAATTTAGTACTTATAAAAGCAAGATAACAGTATTTAAACTCTTTAGTAATTGTCCCCATAATGTTACATAGACATGTTTTCCTTGTATTATGGATTGAACGTTGTGTGGTCCTTGCCCACTAATACTAATAGTGAAGTCTTAACACTAAAGAGATATATTTGGAAATGCAGCCTCTTAGGAAGTAGCTTAGGTTAAATGATGCCAAGACGGCAGGACTCTTATAGGAATTGTGTCCTTCTACTAAGGGATATCACAGAGCTTCCTCTCTCCTCACTCTCTCTGAGAATGCTTGAAGAAGAGGCCAGGTGGGCACGCAGCGAGGTAAGGCCTGCCTCTTCAGGCCAAGGAAAAACGCTTCAGAATCAAACTTGTCTTGCCATGCTTGATTTTGTACTTCCTAGACTTGAGAACTGTGAGAAATAAATTTCTTCTCTTACAGTCACCCAGCCTGTGGTACCATGACATCACATTATACAATATAGTGTTAAATATAAGTTAATTAGTCTTAATGCTATTTCATCTTATAGATGTATTATATTGTAAATTATTCTTTCCCTAGTATATTATTTCTGAATGTTTAACATTTGAAAACTTCCTATAATAATACCCTGTATATACTTTTTTACCTCATCTTAAGATAGGTTCCCCAGAGAAGGAAATATTTGGTCAACGACTATAAGCATTCTAAGGAATTTGTACTGGAAGAAAACTAAAGAAATGATCTTTTCAAATATGACAATATTTTACCAGTTTAATGCAAAGAGAAAACCACAAACTAAGCTTTAAATGACAGTGTTCTTGGTAAATGAAGCATTGATTGATGTTGTATTCATAATACAAAACAATCTTTTCCTAAGCAACTTTAACCTGTCTTTGAAATGACCCAGACATGCATATATTCAACCACATTTTTTCTTTTTTTTTTGCACTCAAATATTGACTGAGAATTTTTCAGCATTATTTTGACTTTTAGCAATTGGCAAAGTATTTTGTCTTCATCAATTTCTTCATTGCAAAAATACCAAACAAGAACCAAAAATTGGTCATGGAAATAATGTTTATATTTTATCCAATTGTAAACAATTGTCTATGCCTTAGACTTTCTGTTTTTTCAGTGTATACTTTGAACACATATAAATGATTTTTATTAATTTTTTATTGAAATATACTTGATTTACAATGTTGAGTCAACCTTTGCTGTATAGCAAAGTGAGTCAGTTTCACACATGTCTACACTATTTTTTATATTCTTTTCCATTATGGTTTTTCACAGGATATTCAATATAGTTCCCTGTGCCATACAGTAGAACCTTGTTGCTTAAGTTTCCCCAGTGGCTCAGATAAAGAAGCTGCCTGCTAATGCAGGAGACCTGGGTTCGATCCTTGGGTCAAGGAGATTCTCATGGAGAAGGGCATGCAATCCACGCCAGTATTCTTGCCTGGAGAATTCCATAGATAGAGGAGCCTGACGGGCTACAGTCCATTGGGTCACAATGAGTTGGAAATGACTGAGCGACTAACACACACACATACACACACACACACACACACACACACACACACAGACAAACTCTTTAACTGAGGATTTTGAAATGCTCAATTCTGGGGTCCGATCATTAACTGTTCTTGGAACCGAAATGTGTTCAACCATTGCTACAGTGAGAGTTCATCCAATTATCTCCATTATCTAGATCTTCCAATCTAAAAGACATCTAGATACAATTATTGCTTTATTGACTATGCCAAAGCCTTTGACTGCGTAGATCACCACAAACTGTGGAAAATTCTGAAAGAGATAGGAATACGAGACCACCTGACCTGCCTCTTGAGAAATCTGTATGCAGGTCAGGAAGCAACAGTTAGAACAGGACATGGAACAACAGACTGGTTCAAAATAGGAAAAGGAGGACATCAAGGCTGTATATTGTCACCCTGCTTATTTAACTTCTATGCAGAGTACATCATGTGAAACACTGGGCTGGAAGAAGCACAAGCTAGAATCAAGATTGCTGGGAGAAATATCAATAACCTCAGCTATGCAGATGACACCACCCTTATGGCAGAAATCATAGAAGAACCAAAGAACCTCTTGATGAAAGTGAAAGAGGAGAGTGAAAATGTTGGCTTAAAGCTCAACATTCAGAAAACTAGATCATGGCAATGGGGAAACAGTGGAAAAAGTGTCAGACTTTATTTTTTTAGGCTCCAAAATCACTGCAGATAGTGACTGGAGCCATGAAATTAAAAGACGTACTCCTTGGAAGGAAAGTTATAACCAACCTAGAGAGCATATTAAAAAGCAGAGACATTACTTTGCCAACAAAGGGCCATCTAATCAAAGCTGTGGTTTTTCCAGTAATCATGTATAGATGTAAGAGTTGGACTATAAAGAAAGCTGAGCACTGAAGAATTGATGCTTTTGAACTATGGTGTTGGAGAAGACACTTGAGAGTCCCTTAGACTGCAAGGAAATCCAACCAGTCCATCCAAAAGGAAATGAGTCCTGAATATTCATTGGAAGGACTTATTCTGAAGCTGAAACTCCAATACTTTGGCCACCTGATGCAAAGAACTGTGTCATTTGAAAAAACCCTGATGCTGGGAAAAATGGAAGGCAGGAGAAGGGAACGACAGAGGATGAGATGGTTGGATGGCATCACCAACTCAATGGACATGAGTTTGAGTAGACTCCAGAAGTTGGTGATGGTCAGGGAGGCCTGGTGTGCTGCAGTCCATGGAGTCGCAAATAGACACGACTGAGTGACTGAACTGAACTGAGATACAAAGGAATTTGGAATTGCCAAGCCATATACCTGCAACTATATAGAGAGCATTATATGGTTATACTGTAGTTATATATGTGCTATGCTGTTCTTACTTGCTGTGTCCAGCTCTTTGGGACCTCATGGACTCTAACCCACCAGGCTCCTCTGTCCATTTTGATTCACCAGGCCAAAATACTGGAGTGGGTTACCTGCCCTCTTCCAGTGGATCCTCCCAACCCAGGGATTGAACCCAGGTCTCCCACTTTGGGGGCAGATTCGTTACCATCTGACCCACCAGGAAAGCCCTAGACTACTAGAGTGGGTAGCCTATCCTTTCTCCAGGGGAACTTCTCAACCCAGGAATTGAACCAGGGTCTCCTGTATTGCAGGCACATTCTTTACCAGCAGAGCTACCAGGGAAGCCCTAGGAAAAAGGAAAACAAAATAAGTTCTATGTTTAGATTAAAAAAAATAAATTTGGATCACCTAAATCAAAACTGCTGAGCTTTACAATTGCTGTGTAGGATCATCAAATCTTAACTAACTTGAATAGTTCTTACATCTCTGTTGCTCTGGCAATCATCTTAATGTGAGAAATACCTGGAAATACATTTAATGGATCTTAAAGCAAAATTGCGTTAAATAAATATCATCAAAAATGTTTGATCTATACTCATGAATATTTTCTTTATACAATATCAATATCCCAGTTGAGAATAATAAATGTTTGAGAGCAAACTGTTTTAAATCAAAATAAATTTAGAAGATTTTTTTAAAACAATTGATTTTTAAAACAAACCAAAAAATGATTATATTTTAAAACTTGTCAGCACAATAATAT
The DNA here is from genome assembly GCF_014754425.2 of Oryx dammah. NCBI lineage: Eukaryota > Metazoa > Chordata > Mammalia > Artiodactyla > Bovidae > Oryx > Oryx dammah. The sequence goes on from NW_024070189.1 coordinate 6,185,643, forward strand.
ATTGAGTAGATAATGCAACTTTTGATACATATTAAGTATAAACCATTTTTTACATGAAGATTTGTGCAATGAGCACATTCTTAAGTTTTTTGAAAAACATGCTTGAATTGAATGCTTAGAAGAGAATACTTATTTTGACCAATTGTTAAGCTGAATTGAGGTAGATATACCTTCATTAACCTCTGTGTAGCAGTTTCTCTTAGTTAGCAGGTCAACTATTTTTTCATTAATGGCATTTTAATTCAAATGAAATTGAATTGAATGCACTGTTGAAAATATATTGTGCATTAGAAGAGAAGAAAGACTCTTTTTCTGCTGCTCACTAAGTAATATTTCCTTCAACCAAAGGGAGAAATTTTTCAAAATTTCCTCTCTTCCTCAGTCACCCTCACATGACTCTGCAGTCATGCTGCAGTTTCTTGTGACATTTCTTTAAATGAAATTGCAAACGGTGTACTTATCATTAAGTCAGTAATTGCTGATTTTTGTTATTTCCATAGGATAGAGAGAAAAGAAAGAAAATTTAACTATCAGGATTTAAGGTTTCTATACTTTTCCTAAAGGCTTCCCTGGTAACTCAGATGGTAAAGAATCTGCCTGCAATGCAGGAGATCTGGCTTTGATCCCTGCATCAGGAAGATCCCCTGTAGGAGGAAATGGCAACCCACTCCAGTATTTCTGCCTAGGAAATCCCATGGACCAAGAATCCAGGCAGCTGCAACCTACAGGGTCACAAAGAGTCAGAGACTCTGAAGGGACTTAGAACAGTACAACACGTTTGTTCTAAAAGTGAATAATTTATTTTAAAGTCATAATACAAGTGAGCCCATAAAGTATTGCAAGTGAAATATAAAAATCTACTTATTTATTTGTTTATTAAATTGATATCCCCATTGTTCAATGGGTGGATTTTCAGCAATCAAAATGTTTTAAAATTTAGTTTTTGCCCTTAAGATTCATATTTGACATTCTATTTTAAAGCGATATCAGAAATACAAAGAAAGTTTCTCTGAGAAGCAAATTTACCTTCAGGTTCACCAGAAAATCTATGTAAAATGAAAGCCATTTTCCAGACTTTGGCATTCTAGGTAAATAACTTCAAATTATTAAATGAGCTTGAAGGGATTACAAATTGCTGTTTATGATCCTAAACTCTAGTCAACCCATAGACATTTAAAACATGTTTAGAACACTAAATATTAGTAAAAATGTTTACCAAAAGTTTATGTAAAACACAAAATTCTGGTACCTAGAATATCTATATTTTTCCAAATGGTGCCATACAACTGAAATATCTCTACTTATCTGAGATTATAATCTAGATAGAATACTTACTTGCAAAATGTTTATACGTTTATCTGATTTATATGTAATTTGATGGCATGACTTTTTCAACGACCTGGATGAAGAGCAACTCTGGTTAGTGTTAGCTTTTTAACTAAAACTTTCTTAAACCTGGTGAAACTGCATTCATTTTTGGAATGTTACAGTAGATATTAGGGTGTCTATTTTGCTGACTAGAATTTTCTATCTTAGTTCAATCTGACAATCTGCATAGACTCAGCCTACTTTATTTTAATTTAAAAAAAAAAATTACCCTCGGACAGTTGTGGTTTTGCTGTAAATGAAATGACAATATGGTGATACATGAGATAATGTAATTTAAAATTTAGTCCTTTGTGTATAGAGAAAACCAAGCTGTCAGTAAGTTTCATGTGTATTTCGCTTTCCCAGAATTATATGTGATTTATAATTCATAAAAATTGTTATAAGGGAAAATAAGAATGCCTATAATGTGATCTCTGTGTCTCTCTGGGATAGTTTTAGGAGTACTGTACATTTTATTTACTAGGGTTGTATAGCAAGAGAGTGCCTAGAAATCTCATCCCTCCTTGAGACTGAAGGAATAGTATTATGTGCATAAAACATTATTTACTGCAGTGCTGGGAGGTCTATAAATATCACTGCTAGGACGGCTGATTAGGCTGTCTCACTGCACTTTCTCTGCCTCTATATATTTGTTGTTATTTTTTGCTTACTTTATTTTGTTTCTAGATTCTGTCTCCTTCAGAGACTTTCTGAAGTATGGCTCCTAAGCACTTAAGGTTACCTCAAGTGAAGGGAAAGAATTAACGTGATTGGGTCCATGTTTAAATTACTTCCAGAAAATAACTCCAGCTTTGGAAAGACTAAAGCCAACTTTGGAGATGCTAGAACTCCAGATGCAGGGTGAAGTTTTGAATTAATGATAAATTGAATATGATCTTGACAAAGAATAAGGAAGATTTCCCCAACCCAAATTTCCCTCACCCAGTCCTATTACTCTGGTTTGAAATGACACTATTATAGAACTCATTCTCCATGAATGAAGGAATTATCCTCTATTAAAATGCAAATGCCCCGGAAAAGACAGCACAAGAATCGATCAATCATTTATACCTTAATGAGAAATTGCCACTCAAACCCTTTCCAACATTACAATTATCTGAGATTGAGCACTGGTAGGATATTAGATGACACAGAATCATGTTGGGAACCAAGAGTAAGGAGGAAAAAAGATAAAAGGGAAATGAGACAATGCTGAGACTAAATGACACAATTTACAATGTTACTAAGTCATTGAATCACAGGTGACAAACAGGTATTGGAGGGAGTATGCTGAGCTCACCAAAGACTGCTATTGTAAAACCTCTCAGTGGCATTCTTACATTTGAGGCAAAACATATTATTCTCTGTTCTCTTCCTTACCTAGAGGACCACCATTCATGTTGAAGGGTGCTGAGATATCACCCGCCTAATGGGCGTGGATCTGTATTTAGGAAGTCAGTTTAGATGTACCTGCTTTGAGAGCACAAATATAAACACATGTATTCTGAACTTATCAGTGTAACACAAGAGACAATAAACACAGTATTCACTTTTTTAACGTTCCCTGTAAATGATTTAAATAGAATGGTTTTTAGATCATGTACAATGTCTGTGAATTATGAATATTTAGTCTAAACATAAATTTTTAGAAAAACATCTATTTAGAAAGGCGACATACCTTCCAATCCTTCTTCACTTATAATTTTCCTTGTGTAATCGCATAAGATACCATGCTTTCTATAGCACTTCATATAGTTTATCAGTATACATTGTCATCATCATCATTATTTATGTGTATATGTTTCTCTAGGGCTATACAGGAAAGTCACACTTGAGTGAACAGGTGGTTCTCTGGCTTCAAGGACATTTCTTGATAAATACGCCATTCTTGATATCATATTATGCACTGTGGATATTATACATGATTATATATAATTATACTATGTTTGAACACATATATTACTGAATCAACATCAGCCATAACAAATTAAAATGAGTGCATTATATGAGAATAACTTAAACTATTGTTAAGAAATCTCTAAGTATAAGGCTTCAATAACATGAATCTTATAATGATAAAGTTCATAATAAATTTCAGCTGCTGATTTAATTTGTGGCAATTCAATTTACTTTCACCTACAAGTACTTTAAAAAGTTATAACTAGTGTGACTACCACGATGGCAATATATATGCTGTTGTGCACGTGAAAGTTCATGAGTAACATCTTATTTCTCCTTTATCATATTTTATTAAAGTTATCTTCAAATAGAATTTTTGTTATAACTGTTGGCATTTATCTCAACTAAGCAATATACTTATAGATTTTTTGTTATAATTTTCTGATTAGCCATTTGTTGGGTTGTTAGTCATCTTTAATCCATTTTACATTTTGTTTTTGATTCTTCATATTATTTTTATTTAGCTTATTCTTGGAGTAAAACTATAAGGCAATAGAGTTCATGAGTAAATTAAGTATATTTATCTGTTGGCGAGAAATCATTTATCATCCCTGTCAATACATATGCAAATTTTTAAAAAAGCTTACCAGTTAGCTCTATAGTGTCAAACCAGATTTAAATTAAGAGAGAAGTGATGAATTAATTATGTGTGCACTTGTCTATCTCTTTTTAAAAATGTGCCATCTATTATTTTAGTCTTTTACTCAGAAATGAGAAGCTTCATGAATGCATAATTTTTATTAAAGATAATATTTCATGTAACTGTAAATCTGAAAATCTCACTACAAAGAGTTCTTACTGATGTAATTTGCAGCTTTTTCTCCAGTGAAAATTGTAATTTTATTCATAACCAGAAAAAAAATAATCAAAGGAAAACCTGAAAAGACAAACCACAACTGTCCAAATTTTACAGAATTTTTCTCTTTTCAACAGTCAGCATCAAAACTGTGAAGTAAATTGCTTTTGAATGCTTCTGTACCCGATGTCAGCCATCTTGCTTATCCCTGAAGGAGCCCCATCTGAACTAAACAGCTCAGGATCGCGTTGAGGGATGTGGATGCTGATTGAACACAGGTGTAATGGTTGATACACTGTCACACAATCTGACGTTAACCTAAGATCTTTGTTGAAATAGTTATTACTGATGGCACGAAATGTAATTGCTAATTTTCTGCCTGAGTGGTTACATATTTTCTCTAAATCTTAAGAGTTATTCATCCTTTTCCCACTGCCCATTCCTCAGAGTTTAAGGCAGCTGTGTCAGTGGTCCATGGACCAGTAATTGAACCTGTCACTTGCAATCTACTGATTTCATTCTTCAGAAATGTGACCACTGCTTTATTCACTCTCCTGCTTATTTTTCTCGGGGTATCAAATGTCTTACTTGAACCTAAGCTAACCAATATTCATTGTTTACCTTAAAGAGCATCCTCAGGCACTGGGCAAAGGGATGGTGGATGACTCAAATCTGACTGCATTTTAGTATTTCTGGTTTTCAATGCCTGGCTTTCAAATGAGTTGATTTTTTTTTTTTTTATGATCCTAATTCTAACAAATCAGTCAATTGTACTGTGGGTATAGAGGGTGTGGAGGTACAGTGGAGAGGGGGCTAGGAAGCTGAGATTTGCCCTTCCTATTTGAATGAAAATCTTCTTAGAATGACTTACCATAACTCAGTCTGATTAGACATCTTTCCAGAATTTTACTGAGTGCTAGTGCTTAGTGCCTACAGATCGGTCAGTATTCAGTGGTTTTGACAATAAACTTGCCAAAGTAAAATTAATCACAATAAATTTTCTACTTTAAATTTTAGTTTCTACTAAAATGATTAAGTCATAGTCCACAGTAAAGAAAAACGGGGAAATAACATATGCCAAATTTATGCACAGAGGATTTTCTATAAACATAAATTGTAAATTTTGTCAAAATCCTCTCAAAATGATCTCAGACCCAAAAGGATTGTATTGTATGCTTGTTTTAAATACTTATTTTATTTGCAAAAGATAGGAACATTTTTCCTAAAACTGTGACTGAATAATACATACTCAGGATTGTAAAACTATTGGTTGAAATTTTAGATAGTAGATCTTGTTGGTTTAAGTGAAAAGGATAAAATGATCAGTTTGGCTTAGTGGAAAAAATAGAGATGCTGGATTAAAATTCGACCTTTACTGTTTTGTGACCTAAGGAATATCACCTTCCTCTCAGTGCTTTGATCTTTAAAGGGGTACAGTCATCCTTGTTTTATGAGTTGATGTCAGTATAGAAATAGGTGGATAGATTATCTTACACAGCATCTGTCACATAGCAGAGACTTGCCTCTATTGTCATGGGATCTGCTGTGAATCCCAAGTTTCTAGTGGTGATGAGATGATTCACTAATGGGAGAGTCAGCTATCAGCATGAGGATCCAGGGGAATGCTTTCAAGATTAGACGAGAGGAGAGATGCCGAGCCCTGGGGTGTAATTCAAACTGAGGGAATACAAGGCCGGGTATGCTTCCTCCTGTGGTGGCAGTTGTCTGGGGCTACTTGACAGTGGGAGGAGAAAATGTACATGTACATGAGAGCTGCAATGAAACGCAAAGGTTAGTGCATAGGTTAAAATGCCCATCAATTGATTTGATCCAAATACTAGATTATAAAGCAGAATCATTATGTGTTGCCACAATAATGGGGAAAGTGGGCAAGTCTTACATTGTAGTTCACTTTAGTTTTTCAAGGTTCCATATTTATAAGCTAAGATTTCTAAGTTAAAAACTATGATTAGCTTCCTTTGAGTTTTGTTCATTTGTGATGTATGGGGCATTTTAATCTGGCCTCCCAATTTCCTGTTCCATGTTAGAGAATCAAAGGATATACAGTGAATGGCTTCACTTTGAAAAAAAAAAAAGGATAAGCATTAAAAAACTGAATATGAGGGCTGGAATCTGGTAAAACCTGAAATTAAGAAGTAGAAATCACGAGCATTTGGGAAAGATGAGTGCCAGAGCAAGCTGCAGGAGAAAGCAACGTAATAGAGGTTTTTGTTTTTGAAAATGCTGTCTTGACCCAGTTTTTAGGTTGAGGTTAGAGCCTGGGCAGTTTCCTTTTGTGAATAGCTGAGTAAATGCATAGCCCTAACACTTTCCTTCCCACACTGTGTTTGCTAGGAGCCCTGTGTCTCAGCCTTAATCAGCCCTGAAGCCAAGTATCAGACAAGTTGGAAGAGTCCCTCCCTAACTCTCAGTAAGAAGCATTCTAAAGGGAACACTGCAAAAATATAGGAAAATGGTAAATGGGAAAGATGAGATCTCCTCAAGGAAATTGAAGACACCAAGGGAACATTTCATGCAAAGATGGGCTCGATAAAGGACAGAAATAGTATGGACCAAACAGAAGTAGGATGTGACTGGTGATAGAAGCAAGATCCGATGCTGTAAAGAGCAATATTGCATAGGAACCTGGAATGTCAGGTCCATGAATCGAGGCAAATTGGAAGTGGTCAAACAAGAGATGGCTAGGGTGAACTTCGACATTCTAGGAATCAGCGAACTAAAATGGACTGGAATGGGTGAATTTAACTCAGATGACCATTACATATACTACTGCAGGCAGGAATCCCTCAGAAGAAATGGAGTAGCCATCATGGTCAACAAAAGAGTCCAAAATGCAGTACTTGGATGCAATCTCTAAAATGACAGAATAATCTCTGTTCGTCTCCAAGGCAAACCATTCAATATTACAGTTATCCAAGTCTATGCCCCAACCAGTAACACTGAAGAAACTGAAGTTGAATGGTTTTATGGTTTTATGGTTTTATACAGACCTACTGTATGGATCACAATAAACTGTGGAAAATTCTGAGAGATGGGCATACCAGACCACCTGACCTGCCTCTTGAGAAATCTGTATGCAGGTCAGGAAGCAACAGTTAGAACTGGACATGGAACAACAGACTGGTTCCAAATAGGAAAAAGAGTACATCAAGGCTGTATATTGTCACCCTGCTTATTTAACTTATATGCAGAGTTATATCATGAGAAACGCTGGGCTGGAAGAAACACAAGCTGGAATCAAGATTGCCTGGAGAAATATCAATAACCTCAGATATGCAGATGACACCACCCTTATGGCAGAAAGTGAAGAGGAACTAAAAAGCCTCTTGATGAAAGTGAAAGACGAGAGTGAAAAAGTTGGCTTAAAGGTCAACATTCAGAAAACGAAGATCATGGCATCTGGTTCCATCACTTCATGGGAAATAGATGGGGAAACAGTGGAAACAGTGTCAGACTTTATTTTTGGGGGCTCCAAAATCACTGCAGATGGTGACTGCAGCCATGAAATTAAAAGACTCTTACTCCTTGGAAGGATAGTTATGACCAACCTAGATAGTATATTCAAAAGCAGAGACATTACTTTGCCGACTAAGGTCCGTCTAGTCAAGGCTATGGTTTTTCCTGTGGTCATGTATGGATGTGAGAGTTGGACTGTGGAGAAGGCTGAGCATTGAAGAATTGATGCGTTTGAACTGTGGTGTTGGAAAAGACTCTTGAGGGTCCCTTGGACTGCAAGGAGATCCAACCAGTCCATTTTGAAGGAGACCAACCCTGGGATTTCTTTGGAAGGAATGATGCTAAAGCTGAAGTTCCAGTTCTTTGGCCACCTCATGCGAAGAGTTGACTCATTGGAAAAGACTCTGATGCTAGGAGGGATTGGGGGCAGGAGGAGAAGGGGACGACCGAGAATGAGATGGCTGGATGGCATCACGGACCTGATGGACGTGAGTCTGAGTGAACTCCGGGAGATGGTGATGGACAGGGAGGCCTGGAATGCTGCGATTCATGGGGTCGCAAAGAGTCGGACACGACTGAGTGACTGAACTGAACTGAACTGAGCTGAACAAAAGTAGAAGAGATTAAGAAGAGGTGGCGAGAATACACAGAAGATCCATACAAAAAAGATCTTCATGACCCAGATAACCAGGATGGTGTGGTCACTCACCTAGAGCTAGACATCCTGGAGAGTGAAGTCAAGTGGGCCCTAGGAACACTTACAATGAACAAAGCTAGTGGAGATGATGGAATTCCGGCTAAGCTTTCCAAATTCTAAAAGACAATGCTGTTAAAGTGCTGCACTCAATATACTAACAAGTTTGGAAAACTCAGCAGTGGCCACAGGAGTGGAAAAGGCCAGTTTTCATTCCAATCCCAAAGAAGGTCAATGTCAAAGAATGTTTCAAACTACCATACAATTGTGCTCATTTCACATGCTAGCAAGATAATGCTCAAAATCCTTCAAGGTACACTTCAACATTAAGCAAACTGAAAACTTCCAGATGTGCAAGCTGGCTTTAGAAAAGGCAGAGGAACCAGAGATCAAATTGCCAGCATCCTTTGGATCATAGAGAAAGCAAGGGAATTCCAGGGAAAAAAAAATCTGCTTCATTGACTACATGAACGCCTTTGACTATGTGGATCACAACAAACTGACTCTTAGATCTGGATTGTGTAAATTGTCAGTATGACATAATTTGATATACAGCCCTGTGTCTCAAAAGCTTATGTTACTTGCCTTGACTTCTGATGTGTGGAACAGTTCTCAGAGCTTCCTAAGGTATCCTTCCCAGGTTACAATCCTCGATTTTGGTTGAAATAAAATTTTCCATTTCTTTCTTGTATCAACTGATTTGTTTTTAGTGTATTATCTCATTTCAGAAACTGTAAACTTAACCTACTCCTTGGCTGGAGGCAAAAAAATAGTTTTGTTTTGTCTTTTTTTCTTAAGAGCACACTTGATGTACAATAAACTGGGTATGTAGAAAGTGTACAATTTGACAAGTTTTGACATATATATATATATGGTTTCAAAACCATCACACAACCAAGATAATAAACACACATGTCACCCTAAAAGCCTCCTCATGCCCTTCATAATTTCTGTCCTACCCTTTCTCAACCTCTTTCCCCCTTTTCTCATCCCTGCCTCCAAGCAACTGCTGAAATATTCTATCACTTAAACGGATTTGCTTTCTAGAATTTTATGAACTTTTATGTTGGACATTCATAAAACATTATTATTTTAAAATGTATGCATTTTGTTGCATGCATCAAATAAAATATTTTGTTTTGATGAGTAGTAATATTTTATGCAGCATAGCACAATTTTTACATTCGCCCTTTGATTAATATTTAAGTCATTTAAACTTTAGGATTGCTACCAGAATAAAGCTGGTATGAAGGCTTGTATATACATCTTTGGATGGACAAATTTTCATTCTTTTGTTTTAGGGAGCTAATGATTTGCAGTGAAATAGTTGGATCATATGGAAGTTGTATTTTCAAGAAACTGTCAAACTGTCTTTCAGAGTGTTTCTAACATTTTACATTCCTACCATTAATCTTACAAGGTCATGTACCTCTGCATCTTGTCAGCACTTGATATGAAAGGCTTTTTAATATAAACCAGTTTTAGAGGCATGTAATGGGCTTCCCAGGTGGCTCAGGGGTAAAGAATCCACCTGCCAGGAAGCATGAGACACAGGTTCAATCCCTGGGTTGGGATGATCCCCTGGAGAAGGAAGCAATAACCTATTCCAGTATTCTTGCCTTGGAAATCCCATGGATAGAAGAGCCTTGTGGACTACAGTCCACAGGGTCACAAAGATTCAGACGTGACTTAGCAGCTAAACAGCAACAAAGTGGTATCTCATCACAGTTTTGTTTTGTATTCTCCTGATGACTAAAGATGCTTAGCATTTTCATATACATATTCTTTGTTAAAGTTACAAATTCACTAATAAATAAATTATACCCAATTTTATTTTTTGCTTGTTTTCTTACTGTCTAGCTTTGATTGTGCTTACATAGTTCAATATAATTCTCTCATCAAGTATGTCATTTGCAAGTGGTTTGTGTTTCACTCTCTCAATGAAGTCTTTTGAAGAGCAGGCTTTTTAAATTTTGATGAAGTATAAGGCAGTATTCTTGATTCTTTTGAGAGTTCTACCTCTAAAGTTATTTGCAAAATGTCCACTTTACATTCCTATTACTAGTCTCCTTTGTGTGTGCTCAGTCGTGTCCGATTCTTTGCGACTCCATGGACTTAGCCCGCCAGGCTCCTCGATCCACTGGGATTCTCCAGGTAAGAATAGCGGACGTGGTTGCTATGCCCTCCTCCAGGGGATCTTCCCAACCCAGGGATCGAACGCGGGTCTCCAGCATTGCAGGTGGGTTCTTTACCGTCTGAACCACCAAGGAAACCTTGTTGTAGCAGCTCTCAATTCTTTTCTTCACAATCACAATATCCTCTTAAGACTTTGCTTCCAAATTTCACCCTCCATCATAGTCACAGTACTTTACCCAACTACTCTCAAAAATTCAGTACAGATATGAATACTTTCCTGCTTAAGAATTTTCAATAGCTTCCAACTTGATTTTTTAAAGCATCAAATATTTTTACACAGCCTATAATAAACATCTTTCATGGGCTGGCCCTGGACTGACACTTATCACCTCATTTTGTACCATATTCTTTCTTAATCATTCTATTTCATCAACACCACCCTCCTTTTAATCCATTTTGCAAATGTTTTAGGGCCTTTGCTCTTACCCTTTTCTTTGTTTGGATTCTTTGTTTGACTACTTAATTTGTCTGCAATCACTGACTCTAGAATGAAAGCTTCTTGGTAGCATGGTTTAAGTTTAAATTCCGTTTCTTTGTTATTCTTTCCCTAGACTCAGGACTGGGATAAAGTGAACATCCATAAACAGTTGTTTAAAAGTATACAAATGTGTAAGAATATAAATTGTTTTGACTAGTCTATGTATCATGAAACAGACCTTACTCACTTAATTCTATATTTATTATCAATGATTCTCTTAGAAGATGAGTCATCATTTCTGTCAATAATGTGTACTTATTGAATAGATGGGATTGTGAGCAACACCAGAGGTTTAACTAGTGAGGACTGATGCAGAATACAGAAGTCAACACACACAAAGACTAGCAATAATGTAACTAAATACGAACCAGTTTCTGGTCCAAATTATGTCTTTACTCAAGGCTTCTTAGATTCTAAGACTAAATGGTGACCTCATCAAAAGAAGAGTAAGCTGGTTGGTGTTTCTGGAGTGATTCAGTTCAGTTCAGTTGAGTTGCTCAGTCGTGTCCGACCTCTTGCAACCCCATGAGTAGCAGCACGCCAGGCCTCCCTGTCCCTCACCAACTCCCGGAGTCCACCCAAACCCATGTCCATTGAGTTGGTGATGCCATCCAGCCATCTCATCCTCTGTCATCCCCTTCTCCTCCCACCTTCAAACTTTCCCAGCATCAGGGTCTTTTCAAATGAATCAGCTCTTCGCATGAGGTGGCCAAAGTATTGGAGTTTCAGCTTCAGCATCAGTCCTTCCACAGAAATCCCAGGGCTCATCTCCTTCAGAATGGACTGGTTGGATCTCCTTGCAGTCCAAGGGACTCTCAGGAGTCTTCTCCATCACCACAGTTCAAAGCATCAATTCTTTGGTGTGATTAGAGCATGAGAATTTTAGATATGAACTCAGAAATGTTCATTGAATGTCCTAATTTCTAGCTTACTCCAGCATCCTGTATGGAATTTTGTGGAGCTTGTAACCTTGTGCCTAAGTTTACCCGCTTATTTACCTATGTAGTTAGTTATTCTTTGGCTGTGCCGAGACTTTGTTGCTGTGTGTGGGCTTTCTCTAGTTGTGGCCAACAGGGGCTACTCTCTAGTGCAGTGCACAGGTTTCTCATCGTGGTGCCTTCTCTGGTGGCGGAACACTTCTCTCTAGAGCCTATGGACTACAATAGTTGTGGCGCTGAACTGCTCTTTCTACTGAGTTCAGTAGGACTGTCTCCCAGGCTCTTGACCACGGGCCTAACAGCTGTGGTGCCCTGGCTCAGCTGCTCTGAGGCATGAGGGATCGAACCCACGTTTCCTGCATCAGCAGGCAAATTCTCTAACACTCACCCACCAGGGAAACCCCCCTAAAATTTTCTTACAGTGTCTCCACCCTTGACTATATAGTTGAGAATTCCTATTATAAGTTTTGGAAAACTCGGTATTGGGATCTGAAAGACTCTCCTCCAGATTCTCACTGTATTTTATCGGCATACTTGATGTTTAAGGAGCTATGCCCCTACAGGAAGACAATAAAGAGATCCCCATTTGCTATGTAACAGAGATCCTCAAGATTTTTTTTTCTTGCTAAATCATATTTTCAGATGTTAATTAAACCACAAAGTAAATTTTCCTGTGACATATATATTTGCTAAGTTTGCAGTGCACACTTTTATATTCACTGGAACGATGAGCCAACATCCTGAGGTATTCAGATGACGCTATTTCAGAACAAAGCATGAAGCTGATCTGGCACCATGAGACATTTGCCTCGATGATAGTGATGATCTGCTGACATTGTTTTGGAGCACTGCATTAACAAAAATAAAGTAACTTTAAATATTTTAATGTTAACTTTGTTTTATGAAAATGTTAAGGGTTGCTAGGATATTTAGAGGTTTTTTACATTGTATAAGGTAAGGAATATTATCTTGCTTCTTCTGAACACCCCTAAATATTTCTGGTTGTAGAAAGTTCATATGGATTTTGAACATAAGCAAAGAAAGGAGAAAGTAAACTATTAGTATTGCTTATTTATTTTATTATTTTCCTGGTCACAGTGATGATATGGTGTGACTGACTGTCCTTGGATATCACTTCTTATTCTGTATTTTTGAACTTAAATATTAGTGTGTATTATTAATTTGACTATACATGTACACATGCATAAAAAATATAGAGTATCTCAATGTAAATTAAAAATTCACTATTACCTGTAGATGCTCTGACAAACATTGTAGTCTGTTTGTAATTTAACAAACATACTAATCAGACATTACAAAATATTCAGGTGCTTTCTTGAATTACCATTATAGTTTAATTTATATGATAATTTTTGTGAGTTCAAAAATTATACAAAAATATATGCTGTTTGCAATAATTCCAAACAATACAATGTGTATGAGGAAAATTATTCCCCTTCTCCATTAATTTTCCCAGCCATAAAAGTCAAACAATGCTATAAAGAGTATGATTTTTCATTTATTTTTCAATGTTTATATAAATGTACAACCAGTTAATTTAGTTTTATTTATTTAATTTTTAATAAAAATTGAGTTGCATGGTATATATTACTCTGCTATGCTTTTTTCACTATTCCATCGTGGATCACTTTTCAACTCAGTACATATAAACTTCATTTTATTTCACAGAGTTAAGGAACCATAATTTAGACAAGCATTTCTCTATTTATGGACTTTCAGGATGTTTTTAGTACTTTACTTTTGAAAATAATGTTGCAATAAACTGATTTGTGAAGGAAATTACCTAGTTAAATTATTACAAAACTGTATTATATTTTATGTTCTTCTAAATTATGAGTTTTCTGTTGTGCTCAAATAGTTTTTCTGAAGTCTAATATAAAAATAAGAGCAACTCTAGCACTGAGTAGTCTTTTTTAATACCTGATAATTTCACAGAATTGAAATGACTTCATAAGGAATACACAGTACACTTTTTAAAGGTCCTTTTTGGCGTGATTCCAGCTAACAAAAAATGAAAGTCAGGGGAAAAAAAAGATTTTAAAACCACATATATTGGAAATGTATAATGTCATGTAAATTACTTGATAATCTCTTATTATAGAAATATATCCTGCAGGAGAAGTATGTTTGCTTTATCTAAGACATTTAAAAATATCTCTGGTAAATTACATCCAATTCGTGTAGAATATTACTTTATAATTGAATTGTTCATTTGATTATTTCTCATGTATCTGTCATCTAGCTTATTTTACATTAGTTTGAGTTTAAAACATTAGTTAATAGTGTGATAATTCTGTACAGGAGTAATCTTCCTTAAGTTAGGTAGTAGACATGTTAAATTCCTCTTTCAGCAAACAAGAGAAATTGAGACTCAATAAGATGAAATATGTGCATGTATCCAGATTAGTTAATCACAGAGCTCTGACTTTAACCCAGAACTTTGAGTTCCTAGCTCTTCTTTCCACTAAGTCCTATCATCCTATTCATATTTTTGATGAGACAATAAATGTTTGCTTAAATGGTATTCTCCTTTTTATGTGATATGCACACGTAGGCCAAATCATCTAACACACTGATAACATTTTTCTAAGAACTTAAATGTAGAAACTGTCCAAATAGAGAAGCTAACATGTTTGAATCCAGAAGTTCATCCAAGTCTGCAAGTATGCCAAGTCACTTTAGTCATATCCAGCTCTTTGAGACTCTCTGGACTACCTGCCGGGTTCTATCTGTCTGTGGGATTCTCTAGGCAAGAATACTGGAGTGGGTAGCTATTCCCTTCTCCAGGGGAACTTCCCAACCCAGGGGTCGAACCTGCATCTCTTATGTCTCCTGCATCGGCATACGGGTTCTTCACCACTAGCTCCACCTGGGAAGCCCTCCTCCAAGTCTTCTCCTGCCAGAAAACAAACACCAAGATTATCTATTTGACCTCAACCACAGTGACTTCAGGTTTGGGAACTTTCCACTTCTCCCTAGCATTGACTCACTAAATACATCGGGCAGTTTAGTACTATGGATTATGTAATATATTCTCTGTTTGTCTCTTCAAATCTTCAATCCACATTCTTGGCAATGTTCCGCTCCCAGGAGACTATCACATGCATTGACTGTGTGTGTGTGTGTGTGTGTGTGTGTGTTGGGCATTGAGTTTTGCAGGATAATGGATGTTGGATAGAACGTCTTTTGTGTCCTTTTCCCCCTCTAGCTCTCTCTCTATTCAGACAACTGCTTCCTCCCCAAGCCCCTCAGACCTCAGATTGGGCCAAGCCCTGCTAAGGCTAGCCTCATACCTTATTGGTTCCTCTTAACCTTGCCTGCAACTTTAAGTAGCGTCTCCTTTTAAGCTCTCCTTCATCCTCCTTTTGCGTGTATTATCAATTTTTCTCTCAGACCTTGGCTGACATAAGATTTTTCAGTTACTAGAGATATAGCAAATCTTTGTTTTAGTTCCAGGTAAGGGAAGGACTATTTGGGGGCTGCTCAACCAACACATATAAGGGACTATAAAAGCCATGCTAAGTATTTTCACAATTTTAAAAACATACTTCCTAGGCAAATTTCTTTCACTGCTGGATTTTATTTTATATATTATTCCAAATGTGTGACAAGAATTGGAAGCAGTAAGACTTGTTTCATTAGGCACCTGTTTTAAAAAGTGAGTTTGTTTGTATTTATGCTACTTAAAAGTAAACTGTTACACAAGATTTATATGAGATTGAACTTCTCAGAAGTTTCTTTCCTGTATCAACAGTTCTTACTGATACCATTGTGAGAGTGGGAAAGTTATTTAAGTGTCTTTCTATCCAGGACATAGTCTTAACTGAGGTGAAAAAAAAAGCTGCTATCTGAAGAAAGCTGAGAAAAAAGAAAAAAAAAGGATAGAATCTATGAGTAAATGTTCTAAGGTTGCATATCCCAGCTGCCATGCCTGCCACTTAGTATGTTCTTAGAACAGCCTTTTTATATTAACTCAAAAGATGAAGGTAAAAGATCCAAACAGAATGATCTACATTTAAAAATAACTAATAAAATGATCCAGATAGAATGCCCAGAGATTATAAATTCCCTTCCACAAAATAAAAGGAACATAGCGTGAAGAGGCAGTTGAAGGGTATATGGAAGACATACCCATAAACAAAGACATTTCAAAATATTTCTGTATTCTAGACACATAAAACACAATATGGACTCTAAAATTTGATTAAAAAATTACAAGAAATCAATAACTGAAAAGTAATGAAGTAAAAAGCCTAGTAGTTATAATGAGCATTATAATGAATGCTTTTGTAAATAAGTGGAATGTAAAATAGATCTTATTGAAACGAAATTAGTGACAGGAAGAGCAGCATGAGGGAAAAAAAAAAAACAAATGAAGTATAAAGGAGCAATGGTCATTAAGAATGTAAACTATAAAGAAATAACTTGCATCACTGAGAAGAAAGTAAAATATGTGAAGCAAATAATAATTTTTCTAAAATGCAATGAAAGATATAATGAAGTATTTAAAGAGAATAGATAAAAACTTTTATAAGTGAATACCTAAATCTATAGAATGCAAGAACTTTTGTTAAAGTAAATGGAATCTATTTCTATATAGAGATAGCTGTTAGATATATAGATATATATATTGTAAAAGTTTCCAGTGAGAGAAAAGCATTGAATAATAATTTATCTTAAACATGATATGTATTTTATATAATATATGTAACATATGAGTCAAGAAACTTGAAAGGACAAAATTTGAGGTCTTCTTAATTTCTTTCTTGCCACAGTCACTGTCAGAGTACATGCCAGGGTTCAACTTTCATGGGTCTTCAAAGTCATAGTCAATGAAGCTGTTACTCAATCCAATAAATGTAAAACAAATGACTTAATAGTGATAAAAGCAATTTGAACATTAGGAGCTATTTATACTCAAATTAGGACCCATGTAGTATATATTTATTTGTCCTTCTTGAAAATATATTTAATGATGAAATCCAGCTGCAGAAGGCTGATAAAGGCTCCCAAAGATTTGTCTATTTCCTAACTCCTGGAGACTATAACCCTCACTTCATTTAGGGGAAAAAGTTTGTTCTGTGCAAATATGATTAAAGATCTTGAATTAAGAAGAAAAATTTGGATTATCTGGGTGAGGGTAGATGTCGTTATTACAAGAAAGATGAGAAAGGGAGAACACACACGCACACACACACACACACACACACACAGGAGTAAGCAGTGTGAAGATGCAACCAAGTGACTCATCCTGAGTGGTGGCCCCACTCTTTGGATTCAAGAAGGTCCTGTTCACCCAGCTCTGGGAATCCGAGCCCTCAGTATTATTCTCCCCTTATTTCATCCACCTCTGTTCCTATCCATGAGCTCGCAGTGTTTCTGCTGATACAAAATCCTCAGAAACCTTGGTCACCCCTTGCTTATATTCTGTGGATATTGTGGGAATCCACGCCATTAGCTACAAGGTCTCCCTGCAGATTCTTCCTGGGTAAATGTACATCGATTCCTGCCTTCTGCTGAGATGGACAGCTGAATCCATAAGCCACACACAATCTCTTTTTCCATTGTTTGTCCAGTCACAGGCTTACCTCTACCTCCAGATCAAGGTATTCTAAATAGGTTGATAATGTTAAGTCATCACATGAAGATTCTTTCTTGCTTAGCAAGCACATCTTCACTTTCTATTTTTCCTCTCACATTCTTCTATAAGCAGCAAGGAGAAACCAGATCATGCCTTTTGCACTTTTGCTTGAAAATCCCCTCAGGAAAGTGTCCAATTTTATCAAGCTAAAATTCTGCTTTTTACAAAACTGTTGAACGTGATTCCTCCTAGTTTTCTGTCACTTATAACAAGGATAATCTTCCCTCCAGTCTCAGATCTCACATTCTTCATTTCAATCTGATGCCTCATCAGAAGTACTTTTAAGATTCATATTTCTAAGAACATTATATTTCTAATATGTATTTCTAATCACTATAATGTATATATTTTCTAAGACGATAGAAGCTTCCTTTACAGCATTCTTTTTTTTTCTCCTGACACTTTCCGAGTAAAATAAACATCCAAGTGTCTATGAACAGTGCTTTCAAATCAACCGAAGTACTTTTCTGTAAGGCACCTCAAAGCTCTTCCTTTCATCACCCTTGTTATTGTTCAGTCACTCAGTTGTGTCTGACTCTTTGCAACCCCATGGACTGCAGCACGCCAGGCTTCCCTGTTCTTCACCAAATCCCGGAGCTTGCTCAAACTCATGTCCATTGAATCAGCGATTGCATTCAACAGTCTCATCCTCAGTCATCCCCTTCTCTTGCTGCCTACAATTTTTCCCAAATCAGGGTTGTTTTTTTTTCTGGTGAGTTGACTCTTAGCATCAGGTGGCCAAAGCACTGGAGTTTCTGTTTTAGCATCAGTCCTTCCAGTAAATAGTCACGATTGATTTCTTTAGGATGGACTGGTGGGATCTCCCTGTTGTCCAAGGGATTCTCAAGAGTCTTCTCCAACACCACAGTTCAAAAGCACCAATTCTTTGGCACTCAGCTTTCTTTGTGGTCCAACTCTAACATCCATACATGACTACCGACAAAAACATAGCTTTGACTAGATGGACTTTGTCGGCAAAGTAATGTCTCTGCTTTTTAATATCCTGTCTAGGTTTGTCACAGTTTTTATTCCAAGGAGCAAGTGTCTTTTAATTTCATGGCTGCAGTCACCATCTGCAGTGATTTTGGAGCTGAAAAAAATAAAATCTGTCACTGTTTCCATTGTTTCCCCATCTATTGGCCATGATGTGATGGGACTAGATGCCATGATCTTCGTTTTTTGAATGTTTAGTTTTAAGCCAGCCTTTTCACTCTCATCTTTCACCTTTATCAAGAGGCTCTTTAGTTCCTCTTCAATTTCAGCCATAAGGGTGGTGTCATTTGCATATCTGAGGTTATTGATATTTCTCCTGGCAATCTTGATTCCAGTTTGTGCTTCATCCAGCCTAGCATTTCACATGATGTACTCTGCATATAACTTCAACAAGCAGGGTGACAATATACAGCTTTGACGTACTCTTTTCCCAATTTGGTACCAGTTTTTTGTTCCATGTCCAGTTCTAAAAGTTGCTTCTTGACCTGCATACATGTTTCACAGGTGGTAGATAAAATGGTCTAGTATTCCCATCTCCTGAAGAGTTTTCCACAGTTTATTTGATCCATGTAGGCAAAGGCTTTAGTGTAGTCAATGAAGTGGAAGAATTCATCACTGTTACCCAAATCCAAAACCACTTTCACCTTTTCAGGTATTTGTTATAGCTGCAAACTGCTTCCCAGTGCCAAAGCCTGTGTTAATTTCTTAAGGCTGCCATAACAAAGCACCATAAACTAGGTGACCTAATACAAAAGTAATTTATTTTCAGACTATCTTAGAGGCTAGAAATGATCAAGAAGTTGGCAAGGCCACACTCTCAGAATCTCTAGGGGACAAACATTTCTATGCCGGTTATTTAGCTCCTGATAATGCAAGAAATCCTTCACATTCCTTGAGTTTTTGTGCATAATTTCAGTCTCTGGCTCGTTTTGAAAGTGAAAATGAAAGTCACTCAGTCGTGTCCAACTCTTTGCGACCCCATGAACTATACATTCCATGGAATTCTCCAGGTCAGAATACTGTAGTGGGTAGCCATTCCTGTCTCCAAGGGATCTTCCCAACCCAGGGATTGAACCCAGGTCTCCCATATTGCAGGAGGATCCTTGAACAGCTGAGACGCCAGGGAAGCAACTCTGTTATTACATGGTATTCTTTCCCCATATCTTTATATTGTCTTATAAGAACAACCGTCATAGTGGTTCAAAGGTCTACTCTGCTCTTAGCAAATTACATTAACTAACTACATGCTCAATGGCTCCATCTTTAAATAAGTCTACATTCTTTTGTATTTGAGATCAGGACCTCAACATACCTTGTTTAGGGACACAGTTAAACCCATAAAAACCACTGAAGCATATGATGAATTTCATAAAGCTATATTAATGCAGGAAGCCAAGCAAAAACGTTTACATACAAGATTCATATTATATTAAATATCCAGAGTAGGTATCTCCACAGAGATAGAAAACATGTAGGTGCTTGCCACAAACTGGGGACTAGGGACTAGGGAGTTACAGTTTAGTGGGTATAGGGTTTCTTTCTAGAGTGATGCAATTATCTTCAAACTTGTATTTGTCCACGGAGGCTGCCATAACAAAATACCAAAGACTGGGCAGCTTAACAATAAAAATGCATTTTTCACCATTCCAGAAGGTCCTAGATCAAGGTGCAGGCAGTGCTAGTTTCTCGTGAGACTTTTCTCCTTGACTTGAATTTGGCCACCTCCTCCCTCTTTCCTCATATGGCCTTTTTATCTGTGCAGACACACTTCTGGAATACTTACCTTTTCCCATAAGGACACCAGCCCTATTGGATTAGAGCCACACTCTATGACCTCATTTAACCTTTACTACATCTTAAAAGGCCAGTCACATTGAGGGTTATCGTTCCAACATGTGATTTTGGTGAAATAACTCAGTCTATAGTAGAACTAGATAGAATGGTGGTTTCACAACATACTGAATATACTAAATATCACTTTGTTTACTTTAAAATGGTTAAAATTGTTATGTGAATTTTGCCTCAATAAAAAAATTTAAAAGTATATTTATTTAAATCATAACTTCTTCCATGCAATATATATAGCTGTATTCATAGTTAATTGATGTTCAAATGCAACAAAGACTTGCTTGTATGTTTTCAACTTCATTAAAGTAGATGTAATAAACTTTATGTTTTTAAATATTTAACAATAGCATATAAATTAAATTTAATATATCATATGGGATTTCATTTAAGAGATTGAAGATAGTCTAACCTCAAATTGAAATAGTGATCTGTGAATGTTAAATTTAATATGTTCTTCAGTGTCAGAAACTACTATTTGAAAATAATTGTGTCATAATTATTTATGTGGCAAGCCTCCATTATTGCCTTTCATTAATTGCTTGTGTTTAATTATCTATCAATTGTTATGTCAAAATAGGGCCAGTTATAAAATCTCATACAATCCAGGTAGATGATTATCTCAATTTTGGATCAAGTTTAAAGGTCAGTATTAAAAAATGAGTCCAATTTTAAATAGCAATAATTATGTATTCAAATTTAGCTATCATTAAGGAAGGAGTGACAGATTTAATTGAAATTATGGCAGGTATGTAACCATCTCTATCATTCAAGAATGTTTCCTTTACCTCCTCCTATAACCCATAAACTTTTACCACATATAGCTACGTCTGGTAAAAATCTGTTGTTTTTGAGTTATTTATGTAACTCAAAGGTCATATAGGGCTAATATCCCTTCTGTTTTAATGAATACATATATATATTTCTTTTCTAACTTTACAGTTCAATTGTGTTGAAAGTAATGAACTATTTCTAGAAGTGACAATTCCAACTAAGTTATTGAATTGACCGACAGCACAGCTTAAATTAACTATTATTGTTCCATCCCTGGAAATATTGAAAATGTGCATGTTTTTACTCCTTTCTTTACCCAAATTAGTAAGTCAAAGTTATGAAAAGATATAGAATTAACAGAGATTAATATTACAGAAAACATTAGTTTCCTGCATCTTTGATGTGCATGGGGCATTCCCAGGGGAAATTTCAGTCCTCAAAAACAATTCTGGGTCACTCACAACAGTCAAAGACAAAATGGAAAGAAACAGTCCCTAGATTCTAACCAGAGGCCTTTCTGCATGTGCTAAGTCACAGATGAGGTATACAGCAGTTGGTCTGCCTTGAATATGCCATTTCTAATACTTCCTTAAATGCTTGCAAAGCACAGTCTCACTGACAGTGCCCTAGGTCAGTTCTGGCATACAGAAAACATCTAGTCTTTAGATGTGTAACAAAGTAAAGGACACAAAAGAAGCAAAGAAATAGTGATGAAAAGGAGACAGAAAATGAGGGAACAGGAAAGAAAGGAAGGAGGGAGAGGACAAAAAGGAAATAAGCAGGAAAGATGAAAAATGTAAGGCCAGTCTATTTAATTCACCCCCAAAATAGCTGACTGTTGCTTTCTCATCTTTTAGACTGTCTTCTCTCATACCTCAGGTGCTGAACTATGAAAAATATTTCCATAATTAGAATAGCACATTTTCCAACAGGAAACAAATTAATCCTGCAACACTTAATCTGATTTTTAACAAAATTTATCTGGAGGTAAGAGAAAAGGATAATAACCAAATCAATTCCAGTTACCTCACAATATATTTTGATTTAAATAGTACAGTGACTATTCAGTTCTCTTGCATGCTTACATTCATTTCCTTCACGTTTCCTTATGCTGTTGGATATGACATGCATTTTAATCAATAGTCCTAAAAGTCTCAAAGTCCCACATGACCGGATCATAACCAAATATAAAGCTGATAACTAAGTATCCAAACTCCATGCTTGAGACCTCTGATCTTAATCTTAAGTAACACAGAGGACTATGTGCCCAAGATCATCTTAATAATTTCCCTCTATCCTCTGAAGCCAAAAGCAAAGTACTTCTCTGGTACTTACCTGATACCAAACCTCCTTGACAAGAGAAGTCTGAGCAATTGTCTTGGGCAGTTTCTCTGGGATCCTCAATCACTCTACAGCATATTTCTATCTTGGCCTCCCTATAGAATTCCATCCTTTTTGGTTCCTCTGATGAAAAATTATTTCCCTGCATTTGCAAAGAGAAGATCAACCTGGTTTTACAGTTCAGGCAAAATAAGTATATATTAGACTTAGAGAGTGTCTCATAATTTCTAATTCAAGAAAACTCAAGCTTTATTTAGTTACCATGTCTTTAGTGCTTTAAGAAGTCTTAGCAATTACCTATTGCATTGTTTTACAAATCTAGAGCTGTGAAAAACTTTATAGTCTGACGCCATTGAAATATAGGGGTCATAAGCACAGTTACCAGACAGTACCATAAATGAATGAGTCTGGACAAATACTGTATAATTAAGAGTGTTAAGAACCCTAATGAACATGAAAGTTTGTTTTTATTCTTTGCTTTATCTTTCTGTAAGTGACTAGTATTCAGTTCAGTTCAGTTCAGTCGCTCATCTAATTGTTGCCATGCTGACTATGGACTCAGTATCTCCAATTTCATTTTTTAAGAGAAAATGAATACTTTATATTACTGCAAAATATTCTAAATACAAGCAAATGTGTCCTTAAAAAGAATATCTCTGAGGCAGATCCAACCAATTTATCACATGAACTATATTGGTAAGGTGCCCAATCAAAATATGATCTCATGATTAAATATGCTATTGAAATTTTGATATAAACAGTATAAAAAATTACTTCTTTGTGGAAAATCATCAATACAGTTCAGTCACTCAGTAACATCCAACTCTTTGTGACCCCATCACCAACTCCCAGAGCTTGCTCAAACTCATGTCCCTTGAGTCATTAATGCCATCCAACCATCTCATCCTTTTCTCTTCCTGCCTTCAATTTTTCCCAGCATCAGGGTCTTTTCCAATGAGTCAGTTCTTTGTATCAGGTGGCCAAAGTATTGGAGTTTCAGCTTCAGCATCAGTCCTTCCAATAGAGATATTCAGAACTGATTTCCTTTAGGATGGACTAGTTTGATCTCCTTGCAAGCCAAGGGACCCTCAAGAACCTTCTCAAACACCACAATTCAAAAGCATCAATCCAAAACATCAGATTCTATAATAGCTAAATGAAATTGGGATTCCTAAAAGAATATGATGTATAGAAGAATTCAGGAGAGTATTATTCGAGAGCCCATTTAAGAAACATCAAGTTTAGTTACAACATTTATTGATGATTCTTATAGTTATTTTCCAGTTTTACAAGCAGATTTTCAAAGGTTCTTGAAGAGCTTATAGGTAAATGGCAGGAACATATGCCTAATGGTATCACAGTATAATCTAATAAATGTTACAAAAAAAAAAAAAAAAACTATATGCCCTCTTAAGAAAGCAGTCTATTCTTCGGATGATGCCTACCATCGTGTTAGTATTAATCCATAAGTACATCATGGCCTAGTCCTACTGAACATTCAACTCATGTAAGTAACTCCCCACATTTAGTTTTCAAGATCACTGTATTATTTTTATGAAGTTTCTTTGTCAAGAGATGTAGACAACAAGATTAACCAGTTTAACTAGCAGTTATTACTCTTGCTGTAAATTAATATGTGCATACACAGTTTTTTAAACATAAATCATTTGTGACTTTGCCTGCATGTTAGCATACTCAATTCTATTCAATCTGTATGCATGACTAATTAAAATTGAGGGCAATCCTGGGATCTAAAGCCTAAATGATAGTGAATTGGTCACATTAAATTTTAGTGTATGGGGAACCACCTGTCTAGCTGGACAGCCAACATTACCCAGGTTTTTATGGGCTCCTTCTCTCAGCCACTTTTGAAATACGATTTAAAGCAAAGTTACAGGTTAAATTACAAATGGAAATCTGGAATATTCTGAGCACATAGTAGTTATTTATTGTACCAGCATTATGAACATTTATAAATTCTTGGAAGATTTGTATTGATAATATAAATTTGAACTTCCAATAATAAATTTAAAATATTTATAAAGTTTTTTAAAAAAATAACACATTTTATTTTATTGAATATTCAAGCAATTAATGCTACATAAGACTAAGATGTTCTTAACAGTGATAAAGAATAAAAATACAAAAAATGGTGTTTGGGTTTTAAAGCTTGACAGTACAGTAGATGGAAATTAATTTTATCTGTTTAGCTGCATAGTTAATGAATAAATGTCAAATTTCTTATATTTTCCAGTAAAAATTGCAGAAGTATAACAAATGTTTTAAGTACTATGCCTCAGTTACAAGCTGTTTTAAATATTAAAATTAAATTAAAATATTAAATAATTTTACATAAAGAGGTATACTCTGATTAAGACAGAATAATGAACAATTACATAAATGTCTCTAGGAACTCAGCCTTCCAGTGTCACCCTTAATTAATTAAAAGGTAAGTATTACAGCTTAATCTTAATGTGTTTTTTTGTGAGTTTATTAGATTTTATGGCCTTCTAAAAATTAAATATTTCCACAAAATGTATAACAAAATTTTGTTCATTTGCAAAGAAATTATTAAATGGTCACTATATGCAAAGGGAGGTATAAGGAATTAAGAAAACAAAAACCAAATCTAGGAGTAAAAAACAAACAAAAAAGGAAAAAAATACAACCATCCCTCAATGAAGACAGAGAAAAATTCATGAAAATAGTCAATAGATAAGAAAGATCCTTGCTATTATTCAAGAGTAGGTTGAAAGATGAAAATGGCAACAGTTAGATCCAAAGGAAGGGGTGACAATTATGAGTAAACCGTGTTCAGTGTTTGCACTAATTGGGAGCTGTGGAAGGCTTTTAAACAGGAATGATCTAATAAAATCATTGCTTCCAGCCCAGTGGGTGAAATAGATGAGGCTGACTTGAGTAAAATTAATCATGTGTCCAGTTATTTCACTAATTCAGTTCTGAAACTCATAAATTTTGTGAATTACCATAGTATAGTACACTGGTGTACAAACTACTACCTATAGGACAAATTTGGTTTGCCAATTGTTTTGTAAATAAAGTTTTACTGGAACACGTCATATACATTTGTTCATGTATTGTCTGTGGTCATACCACAAGAACCTAGTTGCATAGGTGAGACAGTGATTATTTCACTCACAAATCTAATATATTTATTTCGTGGTTCTTTATAGAACCTGTTTGCTGACTCTTGCTGTAGTCAATAACTACAGTTGTATATGTGATTGATGAGATTATGTAGAGAGCATGTATGAGATCTGAAGAACACTCAGTATTGATTTCCAAAGTGTACATATATTAAGATGGAAAAAGAAAATCAGAAGATAGAATGGATACTGTCAAAATTCAAATGAGGTATAAAATGGGAACTAGGAAAGAATGATGTCTTAGATAAGAGTGGTTTCTACAGATTAAGACAGTAAGAAGTGTGTAAAGGGCAGGTTGGAAAATAGAAAGAGAAAACTTGTACAAATATCTTTGAGGAGAATGTAGCTTGAAAGGAAGGTTTTGTAATATTTCTTTTTATGCCAGAAACTAATGAAAGGAACTATGAGACAGAAAGAGGCAGAGACAGAGACAAATCATTGAAAATTTAGTAGTTTCTTAAGCCCTTTTGAATGTGTGAAGTAATGATATTCAGAAGGAGAAATGTTGGACACAATGTAGTTGCTTTTATGTAGAGAACACGACAGTATCTCCTCTGATACTTGTTTGCTTATTCTTAGAGGGAAGTGTTAAGAAGGAAGGTCCTCCTTAAGACTGAGGGATGGGACAAAAGAATTGGAATTTAAGGAATCTCCACACTGTTCTCCATATTGGCTGTACTAGTTTGCATTGGAAATAAAACTGCCTTATGACCCAGCAATCCCACTGCTGGGCATACACACCAAGGAAACAAGAATTGAAAGAGACACTGGTACCCCAGTGTTCATCGCAGCACTGTTTATAATAGCCAGGACATGGAAGCAACCTAGACGTCCATCAGCAGATGAATGGATAAGAAAGCTGTGGTACATATACACAATGTACCATTAAAAAGAATACATTTGAATCAGTTCTAATGAGGTGGATGAAACTGGAGCCGATTATACAGAGTGAAGTAAGCCAGAAAGAAAAACACCAATACAGTATACTAACACATATATATGGAATTTAGAAAGATGGTAATGATAACCCTGTATGTGAGACAGCAAAAAAGACACAGAAGTATAGAACAGTCTTTTGGACTCTGTGGGAGAGGGAGAGAGTGGGAGGATTTGGGAGAATGGCATTGAAACATGTATAATATCATATAAGAAATGAACTGCCAGTCTAGGTTCGATGCAGGATACAGGATGCTTGGGGCTGGTGCACTGGGATGACCCAGAGGGATGATATGGGGAGGGAATTGGGAGGGGGGTTCAGGATGGGGACATGTGTACACCTGTGGCAGATTCATGTTGATGTATGGGAAAACCAGTACAATATTGTAAAGTAAAAAAAAATAAAATAAAAAGAATTGGAATTCAAAGGTGTGAGAAAAAGTTTTCATATACTGATGGGTAGAATGTGATTGAGAACCAGCTGTGAAAATAAAGACAATCAATTAGCAGCAATGAGGACCCAACTCAAGTTGGAGTCTCTGATGTCATAAAGGCGTTGCATATGTTTATCTCTGTTTCCTTCATTAAGTCTCCTGCACAGGCATGGGTATGATGTGGAGCCATTCAGCTGTAAGTGGGGCAAATTCTACAATGTCACATAGTCGGGTTTAGAATTAGGTATTAATATAATTTGGAATTTTAAGTCAAGAATCACGTGGGCAAAAGGGCATGTATAACCTTTAGCATCAACCTAAGTTGTTCCAGGACCCGTTCACTAGACAAATGCAATTGATTTCTACCCAGGATACTGACCGTGAGTCATCCCAATGTTTTCTATCTTTTAATGATATCCCCATGAACAGCTCTGGCCCTAACATTTGCTAGGTCTTGAACAAGAGTACCAGTGGAGACCTGTATATATTGCATGCTGTTTGTAGGCTATGAACAGTGGCTATTGAAGCAGAAACATTAGTGTTGAGACCAGGAAATAAACATCCAAAAATTATCTCTGGACTCAAAACCATTCACTCCATCCTTGATAACAAAGCATTCATATATATATTAGAATTTGAAAAGTTCTCTAGACTTTCTGTAGTTCAAGAAAAGATTATAACCTTAAACACTGCAACAGACTAGAGTATAATACCAGGAGAGTCTGATTTATTTACATTTAGTTTCCTAGACACATGCATTTTAATTCAACAACACTCAAATGTAACAACTAGAATTTATGTTGTCGTGCATACTCCTGATGCTTTGAGGCAAAATAAACCATTAAAAAAATGCAAAGTTTATATAAAACATTTTTTCAGGTTAAATATATTAGATCATTTCCATGATTACTGAAGGATAGTAAAGCTGAAGCTCTGTTATTTTTGAGCCACATTTTGCATGCAGCCTACTTAAAGGCTATGGATATGCAAAATATTTAAGAAAATTATATGTCTATGCTATTAGTTTCAGCCTGATTTGCTGTCCCAAATTATGTGTTTTTTTTTTTTTTAATTAAAATGAACCAAAGGGTCACGTTGCCTAGAGTTTGACTTAATCGGTGGTCATGGTTATTTTTGTACTTGGTCATCAGCAGCAAAATAAAATTCAAAGAATATATTCGGAATACCAAGAGAAAAGAGAAATAAAACATGCAAAGGGAATGGTTTATTAAAATTCTAAGCATTTATTTTAGATTAAAACATACACTGTATGTTTTTCCCTTGTTTTTATCTAGGTAAGAAACATATTTATTTCAAGATAATTTTTCTATGAAATTTTGGTGTTAAATACTTATTAATCTATCTAGATAGTACAAAATTCTGTATTATTAATCACACAGGTACCAATAAAAATAATAGGGAACAGTGAGGTTAAAATTGATAAACCAGAATTAAGAGAAAAACTATTAATAAAATTCATCCCTTTCTGATCCTATTCTAGGATCCTATCTCACACCTCACTCCCTAGAATTATTGCAGTTAGAAACATGTTATGTTCAATGGTTTGAAATCATTCCATTTTGAAGTTAAAGGCTATGGAAGTACTAACAGACATTTTCAACATTCATATGAATAGCACAAACCCTGAAGGATAAATAACTGAATAATGTATCAAAACTACGGATTTTTTAAAAACAATATTATGAAATGAAATGAATATTTAAAATTGCTTTCATAACTTTTATGTTTTTATTTTGTTTTGCCTTTCGCTCACTCTGTTAAAAATTTTATTTGAATATAGTTCATTCACAATGCTGTGGTAGTTTCAGGTGCACAGCAAAGTGAATCAGCTGCACAAATATCCACACTTTTTTCTTGTTTTAAGACTCTTTTCCCATATAAGCCGTCACAGAGTATTGAGTGGTGTTCCCTGTGCTATACAGTAGGTTCTTGTAAGTCATCTCTTTTGTGCATCTCTTCAGATCAGTCGTTCAGTCATGTCCAACTCTTTGCGACCCCATGGACTGCAGCACTCTGAAAGAGATGGGAATCCCAGACCACCTGACCTGCCTCTTGAGAAAGCTGCATGCAGGTCAGGAAGCAACAGTTAGAACTGGACATGGAACAACAGACTTGTTCCAAATAGGAAAAGGAGTACCTCAAGGCTGTATATGGAGGAGGAAATGGCAACCCACTCCACTATTCTTGCCTGGAGAATCCCATGGACAGAGGAGCCTGGTGGGCTACAGTCCACAGGGTCGCAAAGAGTTGGACATGACTGAGTGACTTCACTAAGGCTGTATATTGTCACCCTGCTTATTTAACTTCTATGCAGAGTACATCATGAGAAACGCTGGGCTGGAAGAAGGACAAGCTGGAATCAAGATTGCCGGGAGACATATCAATAACCTCAGTTATGCAGATAACACCACCCTTATGGCAGAAAGTGAAGAGGAACTAAAAAGCCTCTTGATGAAAGTGAAAGAGGAGAGTGAAAAAGTTGGCTTAAAGCTCAACATTCAGAAAACGAAGATCATGGCATCCAGTCCCATCATTTCTTGGGAAATAGTGGCTGACTTTATTTTTGGGGGCTCCAAAATCACTGCAGATGGTGACTGCAGCCATGAAATTAAAAGACGCTTACTCCTCGGAAGGAAAGTTATGACCAACCTAGATAGATGTACACCCGGGGGGGAGGGGGGATTCATGTAGATGTATGGCAAAACCAATACAGTATTATAAAGTAAAATAAAGTAAAATTTAAAAAAAATAATAAATTTAAAAAAATAATACAATTGATAACTGGAAAAAAAAAAAAAAAGCAGAGACATTACTTTGCCAATAAAGGTCCATCTAGTCAACACTATAGTTTTTCCAGTGGTCATGTATGAATGTGAGAGTTGGACTATAAAGAAACCTGAGCACTGAAGAATAGCTGCTTTTGAAATGTGTTGGAGAATACTCTTGAGAGTCCCTCACTGCAAGGAGATCCAACCAGTCCATGCTGAAGGAGATCAGTCCTGAGTGCTCATTGGAAGGATTGATGCTGAAGCTGAAACTCCAATACTTTGGCTACCTCATACGAAGAGTTGACTCATTGGAAAAGACTCTGATGCTGGGAGGGATTGGGGGCAGGAGGAGAAGGGGACGACAGAGGATGAGATGGCTGGATAGCATCACTGACTCGATGGACGTGAGTCTGAGTGAACTTCAGGAGTTGGTGATGGACAAAGAGGCCTGGCGTGCTGCCATTCATGAGGTCGCAAAGAGTCGGACACGACTGAGTGACTGAACTGAACTGAACTGGACTGCAGCATGTCAGGACTCCCAGTCTATCATCAACTCCCGGAGCTTGCTCAAACTCATGTCCATTGACTTGGTAATGCCATCAAACCATATAATCCTCTGTTATTCCCATCTCCTCTTCCCTTCAATTTTTCCCAGCATCACGGTCTTTTCCAATGAGTCAGCTCTTCACATCAGGTGGAGAAAGTATTGGAGTTTCAGCTTCAACATCAGTCCTTCCAATGAATATTCAAGACTGATTTCCTTTAGGATGGACTGGTTGGATCTCCTTGCAGTCCAAGGGACTCTCAAGAGTCTTCTCCAACACCACAGTTCAAAAGCATCAGTTCTTCTGTGCTCATCTTTCTTTATAGTCCAACTCTCACATCCATACATGACTACTGGAAAACCATAGCTTTGACTGGACAGACCTTTGTCAGCAAAGTAATGTCTCTGATTTTTAATATGCTGTCTAGGTTGGTCATAGCTTATCTTCCAAGAAGCAAGCATCTTTTAATTTTATGGCTGCAGTCACCATCTGAAGTGATTTAGGAGACCACAAAAATAAAGTCTGCCACTGTTTCCACTGTTTCCCCATCTATTTGCCATGAAGTGAAGGGATCAGAAGACATGATCTTAGTTTTCTGAATGTTGACTTTTAATCCAACATTTTCACTCTCCTCTTTCACTTTCATCAAGAGGCTTTTTAGTTCCTCTTCACTTTCTTTCTTAAGGGTGGTGTCATCTGCATATCTGAGGTTATTGATTTTTCCTCCAGCAATCTTGATTCCAGCTTGTCCTTCTTCCAGCCCAGCGTTTCTCATGATGTACTCTGCATAGAAGTTAAATAAGCAGGGTGACAATGTACAGCCTTGATGTACTCCTTTTTCCTATTTGGAACCAGTCTGTTGTTCCATGTCCAGTTCTAACTGTTGCTTCCTGACCTACATACAGATTTCTCAGGAGGCAGGTAAGGTGGTCTGGTATTCTCATCTCTCTTTTTTAAAAAAATTTATTTATTTTAATTGGAGTCTAATTACTTTACACTATTGTAGTGGTTTTGCCATGTATTGACATGAATCAGCCATGGATGTACATGTGTCCCCCATCCTGAACCCCCCTCTCACCTCCCTCCCCATCCCATCCCTCAGGGTCATCCCAGGACACCAGCCCTGAGCACCCTGTCTCATGCGTCAAACCTTGACTGTCAATCTGTTTCACATATGATAATATACATGTTTCAATGTTATTTTCTCAAATCTTCCCACCCTGGCCTTCTCCCACAAAGTCCAAAAGACTGTTCTTTACATCTGTGTCTCCTTTGCTGTCTCACATATAGGGTCATCATTACCATCTTCCTAAATTCCATATATATACATTAATACACTGCATTGGTGTTTTTCTTTCTGACTTACTTCACTCTGCATAATAGGCTCCAGTTTCATCCATTTCATTAGAACTGATTCAAATTCATTCTTTTTAATAGCTGAGTAATACTCCATTGTGTGTATGTACCACAGCTTTCCTATCCATTCGTCTGCCAATGGACATCTAGGTTGCCTCCATGTCCTGGCTATTGTAAATAGTGCTGCGATGAATAATGGGCAAAACACTCTCTGACATAAATCACAGCAGGATCCTCTATGACCCACCTCTTAGAGTAATGCAAATAAAAGCAAAAATAAACAAATGGGACCTAATTAAACTTAAAAGCTTTTGCACAATGAAGGAAACTATAAGCAAGGTGAAAAAAACAGCCTTCACAATTGGAGAAAATAATGGCAAATGAAGCAACTGACAAATAATTAATCTCAAAAATATACAAGCAGCTCCTGCAGCTCAATTCCAGAAAAATAAATGACCCAATCAAAAAATGGGCCAAAGAACTAAACAGACATTTCTCCAAAGAAGACATACAGATGGCTAACAAACATGTAAAAAGATGATCAACATCAGTCATTATCAGAGAAATGCAAATCAAACCCACAATGAGGTACCATCTCACACCAGTCAGAATGGCTACTATCCAAAAGCCTACAAGCAATAAATGGTGGAGAGGGTGTGGAGAAAAGGGAATCCTCTTACACTGTTGGTGGGAATGCAAACTAGTACAGCCACTATGGAGAACAGTGTGGAGATTCCTTAAAAAACTGGAAATAGAACTGCCTTATGACCCAGCAATTTCACTGCTGGGCATACACACTGAGGAAACCAGAAGTGAAAGAGACACATATTCCCATCTCTTTAAGAATTTTCCAGTTTGTTGTGATCACACAGTCAAAGGCTTTGGCACAGTCAATAAGGCAGAAGTAAATGTTTTTCTGGAGCTCTCTTCCTTTTCCAATGATCCAATGGATGTTTTCAATTTGGTCTCTTGTTCCTCTGCCTTTTCTAAATCCAGCTTGAACATTTGGAAGTTTTCAGTTCATGTACTATTGAAGCCTGGTTTGGTGAATTTTGAGCATTACTTTGCTAGCATGTGAGATGAGTGCAATTGTGCAGTAGTTTGAACATTCTTTGGCATTGCCTTTTTGGGGATTGGAGTGAAAATGACCTTTTCCAGTCCTGTGGCCACTGATGAGTTTTCCAAACTTGCTGGCATATTGAGTGCAGCACTTTAACAGCATCATCTTACAATGAAGTATACTTAGAGACAGAAATTCTTCTACTTTCTTGCCTGTTTACCTTCTAAATATAGTGCTCCATCTTTCCTTGGGAGGTAGAAAGTCTACAGGAAATCAGGAAGATTTGTATTGGAATTCTAGCTTCCCTTACAGCTTAGTTGGTAAAGAATCTGCCTGCAATATAGGAGACCCCTGTTGGATTCCTGGGTAGAGGAGATCTGCTGGAGAAGGAATAGGCTGCCCACTCCAGTATTTTTTGGCTTCCCTTGTGGCTCAGCTGGTACAGAATCTGCCTGTAATGTGGGAGACCTCGATTCAATCCCTGGGTTTGGAAGATCCTCAAGAAGAGAAAGGCTACCAGCTCCAGTATTCTGGCCTGGAGATTTCCATGGACTGTATAGTCTATGGGGTCACAAAGAGTCAGACACAACTGAGTGACTTTCACTTTCATTTTCACTTTCTAGTTTCAAAGTTATTTAAATTTCCATCTTATTATCTTCTTTAATAAGAATTTCAATAGGAAGTGAAAGAATCTATAACCAAAGTCTTTTGCAAAATTTGATTTATTTTATTCTGGTAAAAACATGTGAAAGGGTAACTCTGTATCAGAGATTAAATAAGTTAATGCATGACAGAAAATTAAAATTAAATTTTAAAGTGTAGTTTTAACATTCAGCTATTTTGAGATAATTCAGATAGAAGATATATTTTAGAAATTATTATATCTTAATGACTAAGAATTTTAATTAAAATAAAAACAATTCTATACTTTAGGACTATTATTTTAAATAAAAATGCTATAATAAACATGTTTAATTGCTATTATTTCTATATAGCCCCAAAATACACAACTCCACAGGTTATATATGTCTCAATGTTGATAATTTTTTTAAACTATCAATTAAAAAGACAATGGCACCCCACTCCAGTACTCTTGCCTGGAAAATCCCATGGGCGGAGGAGCCTGGTGGGCTGCAGTCCATGGGGTCGCTAAGAGTCGGATACGACTGAGCGACTTCCCTTCCACTTTTCACTTTCATGCCTTGGAGAAGGAAATGGCAACCTACTCCAGTGTCCTTGCCTGGAGAATCCCAGGGATGGGGGAGCCTGGTGGGCTGCCGTCTCTGGGGTCGCACAGAGTCGGACATGACTGAAGTGACTTAGCAGTAGTAGCAAATTAAGTTAAATTACTGCTTTTAAAATTTTATAATTTAATTTTTAATAATGTAATTAAGATAAATATGAAGTTTTACCAATAATATGTATTTTAATTTTCTAAATGTTCTACTGCCCAGCTATCGGCTCGAATGATAGAGTCTGCCTGCAATAGAGGAGGCTCGGATTCCATCCCTGGGTTGGGAAGATCTCCTGGAGAAGGGAATGGCTACCTACTCCAGTATTCTTGCTTGAAGAATTCCATGGACAGAAGAGCCTGGCCAATTACAGTTCATGGGGTCACAGAGTTGAGTGACTAACACTTTCACTTTCACTACTCTATTCACATTAAAATATGATACTGTTAGAACATATATCTTTAATTGACATTTGTGAAATCTTGAAATGTTTCCAAATGTCTCCATATATTGTGTACAACATTATTAAGAAGCTATAATATATAGTGAAATTTATTCATTTAATAGATATTTATTGAGTGAGTGGTAAGTTGCTTCAGTTGTGTCTGAAGCTTTATTACCCTATGGACTCTCACCCACCAGGCTCCTCTGTCCATGGGATTCTCCAGGCAAGAATACTGGAGTGGGTTGCCATTTCCTCCTCCAGGGGATATTCCAGTTTCAGGGATCTGTAGCTTTTACTATGCATACTATCTTTTATCAATATTTTATATTCAAATAGTGCTGGTTCTTTGAATTCAAAAATGTCTAATTTATAATTTATGTATTATTTTACAGTATGTACACATACACATACTAATTTGAGTTATTTTAAAATTAGTCTGTGGCAGTAAGTTTCTATTATCAGTAACTAGAATACATTTAGAAAAATGGAACCATTATTAACTAAAACTCAGGAGACACTTTCCACTCAATAGCTGTGACTTTGATTTTTCACTAACTATTCAGAAATTCTATTTTCATAATCTTGGGGGCCATGTTTTTCTCTTTTAAAGTATGAAAGTTTTAGAGTAAGTAATCTCTGAAGTATCTGAATTTCCTAATACTTTTTGCCTGCATGAATTATTTGGAGTCAAAGCCAGCAGAGATCACTGTGAATATCTTATCCCCCTTTTTAACTGTCTTTTTATTTGATCAGATAAAACATACATTTTCTAGCCTCAGAAATGTAACCAAATCAATGTCTACCATCTCCACAGATGTTTCTAGACACAAAAATCACAGAGTATAGTCAAATACAACTCTTTTTCTGTCATCTTAAGTAGGAGAGAGGAAAAGGAGACAGCCAGAGATTCTTGAAGAACAAGATGTAAAGGGATGTTACCATTTCAAGCAGGATTATTTCTTCAAGGAGTCAGAGAAATCGACTAGAAGCAGAAAGCCTAGAAAATAGGCCTCCTGATTTTCAGTTAGTTATTGATCCACTTCATAGTATATGAATTTACTGAGTATAAATATTTTTATAGGCTAAATTTAAACATGATTACTCACGGTTTCTTCCTTTTATGCTAGTGTGAAATCTCAATGATAGTTAATTTGTTATAAATGTTTAAAGAGTCTTGTTTTTTCCAGTGAGACTCAGACAAGCCCCATGGGCTCTATAGTCCGTGGGGTCACAAAGAGTCAGACATGACGGAACGACTTCCACACTTTCAGACAAGTCACCTGAGTACTTTGTCTGGGTTGAGGCTTTCAAGAATTAAGGCATAGAGACAGAAAAGATGAAGTGATTTTGACAGAGAGATAATGCTAAGTAAATATTTTTAACTATTAATAATAAATGATTATCAATATCAAAACATTCCAGAATTGACTTAATTGAAAATTTATTTGCATTGCAGAATAGCATATGTCAAAGCTTTATTTAAACCTAGGCCTTCAAATTCAAGAACCTATATTCCTAACATTGCATTAAGTTGGTTTTATGGGCTTCCCAGGTGGCACAGTGATAAAATAATCCATCTGCCAGTGGAGATACAAGTGATGTGGGTTTAATCCATGGATTGGGGAGGCCCACTGGAGAAGGAAATGGCAACCCACTCTAATATTCTTGCCTGGAAAAATTCCATGGACAGAGGAACCTGGTGGGCTCCATGGGGTTGCAAAGAGTCAGACTGTACTGACTGACTGAACAAACAAGCACAAATTGGCTTCAGTGATAGGTATCCCTCATACTACTTGTCATTTTTATTATGATTTTCATGAACATCGTGACTGTTAGATATGCCAGAAATAGTTTACAGTAGGCTCTGATTCCTAGACCTCTTTCCTTGCGTATCTCCATGAATATCAACTTTGCATAAAACTTGTCATTGATTGAACTACAGATGGAAGATTCTTTTTGTCCCTGTCTTATTCCTTGGAATTTCTATTTTTATTTTCTTTTTATTCTTTACATGATAAGTGTACTGCATGTCCAACTAGTGACTTAACAAAAACTGTGCCCTTCAATACCAGTGATCCAGAAAATAAGTCTTACTTAAGAGGTAGCTATAAATTTATTTCCTGGCTTTTTATTGAAAAAAATAAACAAAAAAACTCCACCTTTTCTTCTCGTTAGTTTTTCCCTTTTACTGAATTCTATAACATATATAGTAGAAATTGGTTTTTCTTTTAGATACATCACATTCTACCATTAAAGTATGAATTATTTTGATAATTTCTATTCCTGTTTTCTGGCTCACAGACTTGCTGTTGTTCATATCTGACACTTAATTGACTAATAAAAATCAACACAATGGAGTCAGATTGTTGTTCGAATTTTCACTCCACTTACATATTAGAAAGCTAACATTATACACCTCATTGTACTTAAGCCCTGGCTTCCTCACCTATAAAATGATAATAATGATACTTTCCTTCCAATGGCTTAAAAACAAACAGATTATATGAAAAAATGAAATTTTTGGTCATTTTTGACAGGCAATGTTTAATAAATATTTTTTTATATTAATAATAAATGATTATCAAAACAGAGACATTTCAAAATTAATTTAATTGCAAGTTTACTTATATTGCCAGATGTTTTGGCAAATTTATGAAGTATTATCTATCTGTGGGAAAATAAAGAATCTTCATTAATCTCTACATATGTCGTTATGCAATAGCAGCAGTTTTGGTGAAGCTTTTCTTGACTCTAATTTGCTCTGAAAGATTCATGTGTTTTTTTTTTTAAGTTCCTATGAAAAATTATGCAACTGCAATTGAAAATGCAACTGATCATATGTCATTTTATATTTAGTTCCAGAGGAGGATAAAACAATCAGGATGACTAAGGACTTGGCTATTGAAACGTCTGACCATAAACAAATGTGAAAATATAATAAAAGAATGACTGTATTAAAGTGCATGAATAAACGTCGCAGCAAACTTGAAATGGTCTCCAATTTCATTACTTCACTTAGCTAACTTGAAGCCATTTTTAGAGATGAAAATTTTAGCTTCCAAGACAACCTAAACATTTGTTGCAAAAAAAAAAAAAGAACACTGGCTCCAGGCGAGATTGTGCCTTCAACTTCCAAAGTGGTATAGCATGCCACTAATTTGGGGCTTCCCTGGCGTTTCAGATGGTAAAGAATCTGCCCCACTTTCCATCCCTGGTTTGGAAAGATCCTTTGGAGAAGGAAATGGCAACCCACTCCAGTATTCTTGCCTGGAGAATCGCAGGGACAGAGGAGTCTGGTGGGCTGCCATCTATGGGGAAGCACAGAGTCGGACACGACTGAAGCGACTTAGCAGCAGCAGCAGCAGAAGTAACTTAGCACACACACGACTGTCCTAAACTGTATTGAAAATGATTGAAAATGATTGATATGATCTTTACTGTAACTAACACATTCTGCTTTGTAATATCATAGTTATTTTTGTACATGTATTATTTTTATAATTACTTAGGGTGGTATTTTAAATATATTAATCATTATTAGAAATAGCTCTATAGAGTCAGACATGACTGGACAATTGACTGACTGATGTCTCCACATGCTCATAAAAATATGTTAATACTAAGGCATGAACTACTGAACAAGACCTACCTTTGGGAGAAAAAGAGTAAGACTCAAAATAAATGTCATTATTGTTTGCCAGAATAACTGTAGGTTCAGATACTTATATTGGAGGCTGGAATATATAATTCATTTATATTTGGTTTTTCATTTGACTTAAATGTCTCAATATTATTTTTCCTTTCTTAAAATTAATTGATGATTTTTATTTGTAATGTTTCCCTCAGCGTTTTGAAATTGATTTTAGTGGATAATTTAGAGATTATACGTGCATCCTTTCATTATGGCAGTAGCAGAGATTTTGAGAGTGATAAAAGTGTAATACAAGTAGTTTTTTTTTTTTTTTTTTTTTTTGCTTTGCATGGGTTCTACTTACTTCTTTCATTCCACTCTTGTCATGCATTTTAACTTGAATTTGAGGCTGGATAATACACACTATTACTATTTTAAACAGTCAGTGTTCATTTACATTCACCCATGTATCTAAGCTTTACAGCGCTCTTCAATCCTTTAGGCACTTCCATAATTTTATCTGGAATTGTTCTACCTCTGCTCAAGTTTGTGCTTAAATTTTCTTTCAACACTTTAAAGATGCCAACAGCTGTCTTCTGATTTCTCTCATATTACTCCATCAATGAAAGATTTTTCTGACTGTTTTCAAAGCTTTTCTGTCTGCCTTTGGTTCTTGGCCATTATTCCAGAGTGACACATGCTTGATATTACAAGATGAATATGTAAATATAACATCCATTCAATGTCTAAACTGGGTCCTTGGATATGAATGTAACAGAATACAGCAAGATTTGTAATATTTTTTCACATTCCATACTATGACTATTATTATAAAGTGCCACTTGTCTATTTTCTGTGTTTATTAATGGAAAATTCCTTCATTTATCTGAAAAGACTATCTTCATCCAATGCTCCTCCATTTTCTTACAACATAATTGTTTGAGCCCAGGTTTTCTTCATATACTTCTACCAAACTAACACAAAAATTGATTTTGGAAGCTGATATGATAATCCAGGTGTCTTCTAATAAACCAGATATGAAAGATATTTACAAAAATGTGAAGCAAATAATTACAGTATTACTTATATTTTGTTTTGGAAAATATAGTAATGTTTGGTAAATATATCTTCTGTTACTTTAATATAATGGATATATCAGTGTTTTTACATGAATGTATATTTTTTTCTACCAAGAATTCTACTGTCATGCTTTCCTTAATTTCTTTGTAAATATGAGTCATTTTCTGTGGATGCTTTTACCATTTTAGTCTTTATCATTTCTTTTAAATAATTTGATTATGATGCACCTTGTTTAATTCTTGTCCTATTTAATATATTGTATCTTTGAATTTCTTTGTTCTAGGGACTTAAAATTTCCTTTTTTTTTCAAAAACATTTTTAAATAAATAAAACAGCTTTTATATTTCAAAATTGTTTTTTCAAGGTTTTTATAACTCTTCTTTCCATAGGGACTTCAATTATATATGTATTATACCACTAAAAACTCAATTGGTGCTCTCTCTTTTTTTTTTAAATTTCATCCCAGGCTTAAATTGGATAGTTTCTATTGCTTTTTTTTTTCTTTTTCCTGTCTCTGTCTAACTTGTTCTTAATCCTCTCTAAAATCTCAGATGTAGTTTCCACCTCTAAATGTTTGATTTGGGTCTTTCTTATATGCCTTCTGTGTATTTAACATATTCAACCTTTCCTTTAGCTTTCTGAAATTATAGAAGGAGCTTATAATAACTGTTGGATTATTCTTACCTACTAGTTGTATGTGCTGTGTAATGTGTGATTTTAATTGAGTTATTTTTCTCATTATGAGTCAGCATTTTTTCTGTTACCTTAGAGGCTGACAATTTTTGATTAGATATCAGATATTTTAATTTACATTCTTGGGGGCTAACTGTTTTTGTATTCTTATAAATATTCTGATTTTTGTTCTGGGGAGCTGAACGGTTTATAGCACTATAATTCTTTAACTTTTTTTGTGTTTTAAGTTTCTTAGGCAGGACCAAAGCAACATTTCTTCTAGGAATGTTTCCTCCCACTGTGAGGCCTAATCTTCTCAATACAGTCACAGCTCCCTATGAATTATGGAGTTCTCACCCAGGGCCTTTGGGAACAGGAACTCTTTATGATTCTGTGTGAGACATGTAATTGTTTCCTCTAACCCTTCAGGTGAATCTTTACTCAGTGATGTCCAGTTTTCCCAAATATGCTCTCTTACATGTCTGATGCCACGAGGGAGACTCTTCCTGAGAGGCTGAGAGTTCTCCTTTTGTGCAACTCTCTTCTCTTTGATACTTTGCCTGTGGACTGGGGCCACCTCCATCTCCTGGACTCACAGGTACATCTCCTTAACTCTTGAGATCATGGAGATTCACTTGAGTTCCCTCACCTTGTACAGGCAGCTAGAAACTTTTTAAACCATAAGTTTAGATGACTTTAGGACTCTCCTTCATAGTTTTTGATTTTTCACCCTGAGATCACTGTATATTTTTTTAATGTTCAATGTGTTGACTAAAAAAGATGTACCAATTTGAGAGTTGCAAGCTAAGTATGATTTGGGGGGAAATCAGAACTGCAGCCTGGAAGGCAGCATCTCACATAGCTCTGAGAGACTGCTCCAAAGCTGCAGTGGAAGGGCAATATATACGGTTTTGCTGAAGGGGGAGTTTAGTACCATGAAGCATTTATTTACAAAAGGTTTTTGGTTAGTCATGAGGATCTGATGTCACCATAAAGGTATTTAGTGCTTCTCTAGATATGAGGCTGTATATTGTCACCCTGCCTATTTAACTTATATGCAGAGTATATCATGAGAAACGCTGGACTGGATGAAGCACAAGCTGCAATCAAGATTGCCGGGAGAAATATCAATAACCTCAGATATGCAGATGACACCACCCTTATGGCAGAAAGTGAAAAAGAACTAAAGAGCCTCTTGATAAAAGTGAAAGAGGAGAGTGAAAATGTTGGATTAAAAGTCAACATTCAGAAAACTAAGATTATGGTATCTGGTCCCATTAGTTCATGGCAAATAGATGGGAAAAAAACAGAAACAGTGACAGACTTTATTTTCCTGGGCTCCAAAATCATGGCAGATGGTGACTGCAGCCATGAAATTAAAAGATGCTTGCTCCTTAGAAGAAAACTTATGACCAACCTAGATAGCACGTTAAAAGCAGAAACGTTAGTTTGCCAACAAAGGTCCATCTAGTCAAAGCTATGGTTTTCCCAGTAGTCATGTATGAATGGGAGAGTTGGACTATAAAGAAAGCTGAGCACAGAAGAATTTATGCTTTTGAACTGTGGTGTTGGAGAAGACTCTTGAAAGTCCCTTGGACTGAAAGGAGCCCCAACCAGTCCATTCTGAAGGAAATCAATCTTGAATATTCATTGGAAGGACAGATGCTGAAGCTGAAACTCCAATACTTTGGCCACCTGATGCGAAGAACTGACTCATTTGAAAAGACCCTTATGCTGGGAAAGATTGAAGGTGGGAGATGAAGGGGACGACAGAGGATGAGATGGTTGGATGGCATCACTGACTCAATGGACATGGGTTTGTGTAAACTCTGGGAGTTGGTGATGGACAGGGAGGCCTGGCGTGCTGCAGCCCATGAGGTCACAAAGAGTAGGACATGACTGAGTGACTGAACTGAACTGAGCTGAATATATGAGAAGATGCAAGAATTGATATCATAAAATCTGTTCCTAAAAGCATCTATCTACCTAAAGACCTGTCCCACCAGATTCCCTGGAGCACAAAGTGCCTCACTCCACCCTGAGCTCCCTCAAGGGGCATTGAAGGTCACCAGCTCTAGTGCATGGGGTTCCATCTCTGAAGAGGCAGATGGCAAACGCCTTAGTTGTCAGTTGTTGGCGAGGCTCTTGGTAGGTGCCAAGTTGTAGTTGACAAATGTGTTGAAAATCATTGTTTCATATATGTATGATTTCTTTTTAACATTTGTTAGGCAGGAGGGTAAATCTGGTTCTGTTACTTTATCTTTACCAAAAAGAGAAATCCAGAAACCTTTTGCCTTTCTGTCTAGAATGTTAGAGTATACGTTATAGCTATAAATTCAACATTATTGAGCAAAACTGCAATTTAAAATAAAAATAAAACTATAGGATATTTCCTCAATATATCAATATTTCATTTTGCAATGAACTATTATAATTTATTAAATTATATCTCTATTTGTGAGAGGAACCTGAGAATAGAATAGATTACCTTTCTTTCAAAGAAGCTTCATTGAAGATCCATTTACCATCATATTAGTGTAATTTCATGTAAAAAAATGATCAAACCTGGTGACAGTCTATGCTCCATTTACAATATATATTGCTTTTCATGAGGCAATTTTAAATTTTTCTCTTGCTACTTATAATAAATATATGATCATTATGATTATCAATTAAAAATACATCCACCAGTAACAATTAGCAATTATTTTTTCACTGAGTGAAATATATTTTACATACATTTAAAATATATTTAAAGTAACATTTAAAACCATTTGTTTTAAATCATTTTGAATGATAAAGCTAATTGCTGAAAGACTATTCTAAAAGGATTATTTTTTTCTCCTATTAAATGTAGGCTTTTCTATAAAATTAGTTAAAACTGCTGTTTATAATCAAGACCATTTGTTGTCATTTCACTAAAGATTCCTTTAAATGTATAAAACTAGAATAGTGATAGCACATAAGTTTAGGCTATATACAAAAACCTTCTTTTTAATGAATTTAGCCTTATTTATTTTTATAGAATATAAAAAAATGTAAATACACTGTAATTAATGTGCGAGGAGATTGTTACTGTATTTACTGTGAGTGATGAAAGTGACTTGATTTTTAGATTATTTATTAACTCAAAATACTGAAATTGTATGTTAATCTTCCAGAAACCCTTCTATTTTCACATTTCAAGAGATTACTAAAGACCAACAGCCTAAGAGTAAATACATATCTGTTTTTTTAATCTTTTTTCTTAATTTTCTTCTCATAGCTGCAAGAAAGCAAATGAAAACTGTTTTACACTTATTTTGTTTTCATCCTTATAATTATTATCCCTATCTTCCTCTTAAATTGCTATTTTCACATCTCAATTCATAATTAATAAAATCACTTTACCTATCCAGGGTCTCTTTTTTAACATCCTTTGCCATTTTTGTTTTTGTTTGTTTTCTTTTTAATAGCTTCTAATACTCAGTGAAAAAATAATTGCTAATTGTTACTGGTGGATATATTTTTAATTGATAATCATAATGATCATATATTTATTATAAGTAGCAAGAGAAAAATTTAAAATTGCCTCATGAAAAGCAATATATATTGTAAATGGAGCATAGACTGTCACCAGGTTTGATCATTTTTTTACATGAAATTACACTAATATGATGGTAAATGGATCTTCAATGAAGCTTCTTTGAAAGAAAGGTAATCTATTCTATTCTCAGGTTCCTCTCACAAATAGAGATATAATTTAATAAATTATAATAGTTCATTGCAAAATGAACTAGTAAAATGTTACTTTAAATATATTTTAAATGTATGTAAAATATATTCTATGCATATCTGACTTAAAAGCAACAATTTTTGAAAAAATATATGAGGATAAATAAAAGACTAATATGTTATTAGCTTAAGAAAGATAATTTGCACCCTCTGTATTTTACTTGTCTGTTGCCATGATCTGTGGGAATTACAGTATAAAGTAGTTGAATAAAATAATATAAATAATTGTCTTATTGAAAAGATAATTATATTATTAAGATAATATAATTGACTATCAATATAATAATGTTATTATATTATCATTATAGCAATAATGACAGTATATTATCCTCTCATTGTTTATAATAAGATAATATAAATAATGAATCAAACCCAGGATCAGCCCCAGGATAAACAGGAAGGGCACACCAAGTTATGATGCAAGGTATCAACAATTCCGAAATAATCAATCAAACCCAGGATTAGCCCCAGGATAAACAGGAAGGGCACACCAAGTTATGATGCAAGGTATCAACAATTCCATTTCCTTTTGGAATAATATATTTTAAAGGGCAGAGTCCAGTTGATGCAAATAGACAGCAAATATATCACCCTTTCAACTGTTTTCTCCCCCTCTGAACATTGCCTATTACCTTTTATTGAAGGAAAGTGAAAGTCATTCAGTCGCGTCTGACTATTTGCAACCCCATGGACTATACAGTCTACAGAATTC
Organism: Oryx dammah; assembly: GCF_014754425.2. Lineage (NCBI taxonomy): Eukaryota > Metazoa > Chordata > Mammalia > Artiodactyla > Bovidae > Oryx > Oryx dammah. The sequence continues at coordinate 6,229,997 of NW_024070189.1, forward strand.
TCCAGGCCAGAATACTGGAGTGGGTAGCCTTTCCCTTCTCCATGGGATCTTCCCAACCCAGGGATGGAACCCAGGTCTCCCGTATTGCAGGCAGCTTCTTTACCAGCTGAGCCAAAAGGGAAGCCCAAGAATATTGGAGTGGGTAGCCTATCCCTTCTCCAGGGGATCTTCCTGACCCAGGAATCAAACCAGGATCTCCTGCACTGCAGGCGGATTTTTTACCAACTAAGCTATCAGGGAACCTTTTATTGAACAGTGTATTATTGTCTTATTGTTTGAAGTACTTCTTAAATACATCTCTGTATTACTTTAATGATCTATTGTATCAATAACACTTGTCTGTATCAATCTATGCAATGATACTTGATTAAAGTAGGTAAGTAAGTAAATTTTCAGTAGAATTATATCTCCATGACATTCTCTTTAAAAAATCTATAGTGGTCATTTTCTAGCATCTTGAATATTATCTTCTATATAGGAACTTCAAATTTTTTAAAATTATTGTTAATTTTTAAAATCATCTGAGTCTACATTCTTGACCTATCACACCTTAAATGTCCTGGTTTCTGAAACACTCCTACTCTCTTGAAAAAGCGAACGCATTCCTTTGTATATTCTTATTTCTACAGTGTAGCCTTAATGCTTCTTCTATTTCAAATTCACCATTTCAAACATACCCAGTTCACACCTTGTAGAGTCCCGTATATTTGTTAAACTTCAAGAATTTGACAAACTAGGCCCTGTAAAGAAAAGTAATGTGAACTATATATGTCACGAGCGTAATATACAGAGGAAATACATACATAGGATGGGCCTATAGGTCAAAAGAAGATTTTAAGAAGAATATAATTTCTATTTTGAGACTCAATATATGAGTGAGAGAGAGAGAAAAAAAAAAAGATCTATGCTGTAAGCAATGCTACAAGCATCCTAATGTGAAAACATGTGTATGTTCAAGCATCTGTAGGTATTTCACTGTAGTTGAAACACAAAGCAAAGGCAAGAACAGGGAGAGATGACCGCAGAAACACGTCAATAAGGACTTTTGTGACTCACTGAGAAGTTTGTTTTACAGGCACAGTACACTACCAAACCCTTAGAATGTTGGTTAATCAGATAACTAAAGGCAGAATTATGTTTTCCTTTAGCCAGACCCTGGAGAAAGGAATGGCTACCCACTCCAGTATTCTTGCCCGGAGAAGTCTGGAGACTTTCCTGGACAGACGAGTCTTGGTGGGCTATATATAGTCCATGGGTCACAAAGAACAGGGCATGACTGAGAGACTAACGCTTCTCACTTTTTAGCCGAAGACAAACATTCTATGTCCTTTGACTTATTTGTACCCATTTTCCAATGGTTATATTTCCTTCACAAGAAAACATGTAATTGTTTCTTTAAGAGTTATTAAATTGAAATTATTTTGTCTTTTTACATATCACAGGAATATTAAACTGAAAGCTTTATTGCTGTCCTGAGTATATGTGTGGATATCAGTTGCTTAAGTATGATTATTTAGGCCTTCTGAAATTATTAGGAGGACAGGTTTAAACTAACTGTAGCGGGTTAGGATAACAGTTAATAAAATCAAATTTTGTCACAAGTATTGGATATTAATTAGAATTTGGAAAATGTCTCTACTATTGGTCACCTTGTCCTAACACTGTGTATCTATGATTTTGTCAATGCTAAAATGTTAAAGAATGGATTCACTGGATTAAATGTGTTTTTAACCCGAGGACCATGGCAGGGATTAATCAGACTTGAAGTATGGAAATATGGAAAGTAGTGATATTGGTAAGACTTTGTTATAGTAGATGGTGATGGCCTATCACCTGATTTATTGCCTCTGGGGAAAGAAGATGACTAAACTGATACAAGAGATAGGAAATATTAAAATCTTCTGGATGATAAACTCATTAATACAATGTGATCTGTTTAATATTGCAGCATTATGTGATGAGAGAAAAATACTGGTAGATCTATCAGGGAAGACAACAAGGTTTTAGTCATGAGCAATGCAATTGCGTAGAACGTTATAAACTATTAGGCAGTCTAGAAGGGACAGTAAGGAGTTGAGAAATACCTAGACATTGAAACTGAGGAGCCAATAAGATATCCAAGGGCAGAATGTCAACAAGCAAGGAGATAACAAGGTTTGCCAGATGTTGCTAACTGGAGATATAAATTTGAAAATAGCAAAAAGTCATCATTTAAAGTCAAGTCATGTGTTATAAAGAAGGATACCACTCATGATTATGTGCCTGGGAAAATTTCCTGGATTTTATATTAAGTGATTAAATGAGTTTGGAGAATAGTTCAGTATGTTTCTGTTGACGTAAAGCCAGGGTTACACCTAAATTACCTGTATCTATATTCCAGTAGATATTAAAGAAGAAAAAATATGGAATTGTTAGCAATTATTTACCCTGGGATTTTTTTAAAATAGAATGGCTTTCTTTATATTTAAGAATTTTATGTGATTCTTTTTACTTTAAAATTAAAAGGATATAATTTACTTCAGGAAAAAAAATGTTTATTTGAAAGAGGAAGGCAAAAATTTTGAAGTATACTGTAAGTTTGAGAAATGGGTAAATAAATTATGAAAGTAAAGCAGAAAAATATGGATTACAACTGTGTTATTTCAAAGAAATTTTACAGTAGTCATTAAAGTAGGCTTAAAGACAGCACTTTTGTCTTCTGTATTCTCCTTCACTTACCAGCTTTTCTTTCCTTTTCTATTTCCATCATTTACCCTCAATAGTATCTCCAAAGCCACACTCCTAGTAAAGATGGTAAGCAAAGAGGGACATTTAGCCCACACACTATTAGAATCACTGATCATTCTTGAATAAGTTGATGCTTCTTCTTCCATGTTTCATTTGATAATAGTTTTAGAGAATATAGTTACAACTCACCCTCTATCTTGTAAAGAATTTGTCTTCTAGTGAATATAAAATTTAGATACAAATCATATCTTTTTTTTTCTGAAAATAACACTGCTTTCAATGCTGAGTTTTCTGAACATGGGTACTATTTGGCATCATAATTGTAACATATTTATAGTCTAAGATTGATTTATCAATCTATTTTAGTTGCAACAGGCTAAAAGTGTGTTAACATAAACTGATGTTTGGCTACTTAATTCTCAATCTACTAGCTTTATCATTGCAAAATAGAGATAAAGATAAATAATAGTATACAATTAGGAACATAAGGAGAACACATTTTGTATTACTTTATTCTCTTTTCTAACATTTTTTGGTCTAAGAAGTTCGTAAGAAGTTTTCTAGGAACTGTATTCCCTGTCTTAAAGTCAGTACTGCAAAGAAAGTCTTTGTCTTTAAAAAATTTCTACCATTAAATGAGCAATTTTATATGATTGGTATCAACTTGCTTTTTTTCCACATCTACGAAGCGACTACTGTCAACCTTTCAACGTTTACTGAAAATAACCCTTCATCAGAACACCCAGATTCATGCACAATACTATTTCACCATTAAGTTTGAAGACTTGATTCGTGTGCCTGTGCAACTCTGAAATTTCCTACTATTTCCCAACCTTTTAGTGATTTAGAAGAAAGTGAATAAAATAGAAAAGCAACTAGAAAGTCATACTCCAAGTGACTGCTTTTATTTCTTTTAAGAGATGGGAATTCTACCACATTAAGAGAAGCCTTTCTCCTTAGCTTTGTGAAGATAGCAGAGAATACATAAAATTGAAGAATATTACAGGATTGCTTAAAAAAATATTGTAGGATGATTTTTAATGGTCTTAAGAAAATGAAACTGTATAAGTGTGTAGATCTGCCTTCCAGTAGCTATGTCTAGAATACTTCTCTTTGGAAAACATAAAAATGTCCTTAAAGAAGGGCTCATCTTTATGAATAACACTTTTCAACTTCCCAGCAAAGCTTGAGATCAAGATTGACACAACCTATTATTAAAATAGGCAGAAGGTTTGGATGCAGGCTAAACTATATAGAAAATAATTGAAATAAATCATTTAAAAATAATAGCTGGAATAGGAGAGAAAAAATATACATATAATAAACAAATCTTAAAGTATACGTGTTTAATACCAAAGGATCTTTAAATATAAAAGTCTACAACAAGAAAAGAAAAAAACAATCTTGATCCAGGTCTTTGATTATTTACTTAGACTTTCTAAATAAAGAAAACATGTCCTAAACTTAATTTTTTTTATTTGGAATTAATATAGTGTATTTATTCTAGGTATTTTTAAAAGGATCTATGTAATAATAAAATATTATCAGAACCACTGATTTCAAATTCAACTTGGATGGGAGTGGGGTTCATGTTTGGGAACGCATGTACACCCGTGGTGGATTCATGTCAATGTATGGCAAAACCAATACAGAATTGTAAAGTAAAATAAAAAATAAATTAAAAAAACAAAAAACAAATTCAACTTATGTAAATTTGGCCATTTAAATATCATATATTTCTTTGTTTCTTAAAACATAACTTTTTAGATTGAAAATATAGCAGTATAGAATGATTAAGTAATGCCACATCTATATTCTCTGATTTGTGGGATAAAATAACTGTGATAGCTTCTTAGGAGGCCCATGCTTTGTCTGTGATCCCTCCACTGTCTATTTTAAGTTTAAGGAGAACGGTTTCCTCTTTGCGATCTCTTCACATTTTACTGTTTTCTATTTCTACGGCTCTGATGCAGTTTACTGGGATTATAGTATTCAAAGAGTTATAAAGATGTTAAAAGTACTTGTTTAAGATACTAAACAGTGAACAATATACAAACATTAGAAAGTTAAATGCAATTTATGTTATTAGAACCTAGAGTCCTCCCTTAAGTCAGCCTGCCTCCTACCTGAGAAGTGAGGTGTCTTTATCAAGTTCTGTATATAATCTCTCTCACATTCTTGATGACGCTAAACATTTGTTTGATTCCCTTGGAGGAATCCATTATGTTGACAGTTAAGCACAATATCAAAGGAACATTTGCCACACTAAATGTCTGTCTCACTAGCTCTTAGGTGTTTTTCTCATATAAAAAGTTAAATCTCCTCAGGGCTCCTTAGACACTTTCTCCTGCCCTTACTCAACTAAATTTCAAGGGTAAAATTTGTTTAACTATCTTTAATAGCTGCCTCACAGTACTTGTTAGATTAATCACATATGAGTATGTGCAGGATCATTGGGTGCATAAAGGATAACTCTTTCGCAAGAAAAATTATGGAAAATATAATTTCAATTTTGTTGCAAAAAGTGATTTCATCACATACTATTAAAAAACATACAAAATATTATAGTTTTGAATTCTTAAGAGGTATGTATTTCTGACTGATGAAATGATTCAGACCCTTTTTCATATTCAAAAATTCAAAAGATGCCTATTATGTTAATACTCTATATTTTATCATCAAAACTTTACCATATTAATGTAAGACACACCCCAGAGTTTCATACTCCAACAAATTTGAACAGGAAAGTAGAAATACTTTATGCTAATTAACTATGTAAAGAGGATTAAACAGTGCTAAGAAATAACCCTTGCTTTAATCAGTAGTAAATTTATTTTAAATGTTAAGAAAAATAGAAGAAAAATGATAAAAACATTTTTTGCTAAAAGGCGTGTTAAGAAAAATGTTTTGATTCTTTAAATTCTATGGGCAATATGCTTACTGGTGGTCATTTAATTACTGGCAAGGAAGCTGAGAAAATGGCCCTCAGCAGGAATGCAGATTAATCATTATGCATAAATAATAGAAAACTTAGCTTAGGCTTTTAAGATATGTTTCTGCATGAAAAGAAAAGATATGGCAAGCCATGTAGGTGTGACTTAGACTGCTCTGACCCATGGTCAAACGCTAAACAAGTACCTTATTGCAAACAGAAGAAACTTGTGTTGTTCATGGAGGAAGGTGAGAGGTTGTAGATCCTGCCTTGCGAGAGGAAATCTCTTGAGCATTTTGAGTGACAAAAATCACACTGAGTAATTATCCACATTTATTTTTGAGGAATCCAAAAGATTCATTATAAACATTCTTAATTTCTACAGAAATCTTATATTGCCACAAAGCATGCCACAATATACAGCACTTTTGCAGAAGCTAGTAGCCTAGGTAACTACAGAAACAGCAAGTATAAATACAACCTTAGTCCGTCTAGACTAATTTTAATTTTCATTAAGCTTTTGTTAGACTTATGACAACTGTTCCCGTCTATTTTCAGAAGCATGTCTATCCAGGTTTGCTCATGAATTTTATCAGGGTAAAAGGGCTGGTAGTGTTCAAGATGACCAAAGGCTATTATTTTGTAGAAGACTGTGAACACTGAAAGTGACAACATTTACCACGTCTATTGAGCTAAACTTCTGCTTAGTCATGCTCCACTCATTGCGACCCCAGGGACTGTGGCCCGCCAGGCTCCTCTGTCTATGGGATTTCCCAGGCAAGAATACTGGAGTGGGTTGCCATTTCCAACTCCAGGGGTATCTTCCTGACCCAGGGATAGAATCCACAACTTCTGCATGTCTTCCATAATAATAATTTTGACCATAAACTTAATCAATACCAAAATCCTTAGAACTGATAATATCTCTCTCCTAGTCTAAGCACCAGAGAAATATTTCTCTACCATGAAAAAGAAAGAGTGCCTTTGTTCTGATGACTAAGCAACACTTTAGAATGTATTCTTTAGTGTAACTCCAAAACTGAGTTTGACTTTTGAAAAAAAATATTGAATATTATTATCTCAGTTTCTTTGCATTTAAAATTGGAACACTTTTTATTGTGTTCAAATGACTTTGGTGTTACTTTGTTGAAAAAGTAAGGGAGAATTTTCTGGTAAGAAGATAGTAGATAAATTATTTTCAGAGAAATATTTTCACAGCCATGTGAAGTGAAAATTTCTTCATTTTTGACATTAATGTTGCTTTACTTAACTTTTAACAAGAATGCTGCTTTGATTTTGACATATTTTGGAATAGTTTAACAAAATTTACTAAGATTTTATAGTTAGTCCATATATAGTACACACAAATCTAACAAAATTTTTCAGTTTGAAAACCACGCATAAATTAAAAAAAAAATTCCAGAATAGGAAAGAGTTTTCGCTTTGTATGATAAATACAGTATATGATTTGGGGTTTAATTTGGATCCTCTGAATAGGAAACATAATTAGTAATATTAGTTACTTTCTAAACAGTGAAACAAAAGGAGGCACTACACCATTATAGCATTCTACCAGCATTATGTAAAATTCTGGTACTAATCTGTGACAGTTTAGTAGACATCCTAATATTCTGGTATTGAATTGCTTTAATAGCATCACAGTCTGTGTCCTATTACTGACTTCCATGAACAGCATGAGTCAATTGGGTTTTTGTAATGCAGTTGTAGATCAAAGTGGTTTATCATATAAATTGCTATCCCTAGGAGTAGATAATTCTGATGGGATTTACTTCATTTATTTTAAAGAAATCAAAAAGTATCCCTAGATTTCACAGAGCATAATTAAAACACTAATTGAAATACTGCTTTCTATGTACGCTGCCTGTCATCTCATTTTTCAGAGGTCTGCCCGTATTTTAAATATATTTTGCAAGGATATAACAATGGCAAGTGATGCTTTTGTTATTTTTTTATCCCATGTTGTAGAGCAAATGTTTGGAAACATTCCTCTGTATTATGAAATAATAAAAAAATAAGTGAATGTAGAGTTAATTTATTATAAAGATTGATAAAGACATCAGCAAAAAATTGACAGAGACATTAGAATCCATGATGAAGCTTTGCTATGTGGTTTTATACGTAGAATAAACTGTAGCTATTAATTATTTCTTTCTGGCACTCTTCACTGTTTTAATCTTATGCATACTAGTTTCTGATTGTGTGAATGAATTCTAATTCACATGAACCAAACATTAGCTTAAACCAGTGAAATAATCAAATTTTTTATATCTTGCCCTCCTCCAAGGATCTTCCTGACCTAGGGATCAAACCCATGACTCATGTCTCCTGCATTTGCTTTACCACTAGCACTGCCTGGGAAGCCCTGTCCTCAGGATATGTTCTGTGCTTAGTTCCTCAGTCATGTCTGACCCTTTGGGGTCCCATGGACTGCAGTCCACCAGACTCCTCTGTCCATGGGATTCTCCAGGCAAGAATACTGGAGTGTGTTGCCATGCCCTCCTCCAGGGGATCTTCCCAACCTAAGGATCGAACCTAGGTCTCTTACATTGTAGGCAGATTCTTTAACCATCTGAGCCACCAGGGAAGCCCATCCCCAGTCTGCTGAAAAGCAAATGTTAAAGCTCCTGTGAGGATAGCTGTTACTTTTAGTTTCTCCTTAATCCATCCTTGCAGCCAATTAAAAACCAGGATGGAGGAAATTAACTGAATTTGATATATTTCAACTGAAGCCAAATTTCCCTTTCACTAATTTTAAAGTGATCCGTAGCAGAAAAGTATTTTCCCTTAAACCTATAGACTTAAAATTTCTTATTTTAAGTTCAGATGAAAGATACCTCCATGACTCTTGAAGGATTTGTACGTTGGTGAACAATCTTATACTTCTAACTTTACATAGCATTCAAAATAAAATACATTAAATATGCGGGGCACTAATTTTTACTAAAGAAGCAATAAGAATCAAAATATTTCTTTAAAATACAATAAATATAATTTAAAATAAGATAAATGTAAATTAAATCTATTATATATGCAGTCCCCAGTCGCTCAGCTGGTAAAGAACCCACCTGGCAACATTCAATCATTGGATAGGGAAGATCTCCTGGAGGAGGAAATAGCAACCCACTCTTGTATTCTTCCCTGGAAAATTCCATGGAAAGAGGAGCCTGGCACACTACAGTCCATGGGGTTGCAAAGAGTCAGAGAGGACAAAGCATGCGCACTCACGTGCACGTGCGCACGCACACACACACACACACACACACACACATAAAGTCAGTAGAATAATGTCCCTTGCATCAAAGATGTCCTTATTCTAATCTTCAGAATCTGTGAATATATTCAGTTTTGTGACAAAGGGGAATTGAATTTGGAGGCAGAATTCAGTTTACCACTCAGCTGACTTTAAAACAGGCAGAGTACCCAGGATTATCCAGGAGGCTCCAATTTAACTGAGTTTTCGCACACTCATTTCCTCAGTCGCGTTTGACTCTGCGACCACATGGACTGTAATGTACCAGGCTCCTCTGTCCATGGGATTTTTCAGACAAGAAGCCTGGGGTGGAACAACAGATTGGTTCCAAATAGGAAAAGGAGTACATCAAGGCTGTATATTGTCTCCCTACTTATTTAACTTCTATGCAGAGTACATCATGAGAAACACTGGGCTGGAGGAAACACAAGCTGGAATCAAGATTGCTGGGAGAAATATCAATAACCTCAGATATGCAGATGAAACCATCCTTATGGCAGAAAGTGAAGAACAACTAAAAAGCATCTTGATGAAAGTAAAAGTGGAGAGTGAAAAAGTTGGTTTAAAGCTCAACATTCAGAAAATGAAGATCATGGCATCCAGTCCCATCACTTCATGGGAAATAGATGGGGAAACAGTGTCAGACTTTATTTATTTGGGCTCCAAAATGACTGCAGATGGTGACTGCAGCCATGAAATTAAAAGATGCTTACTCCTTGGAAGAAAAGTTATGACCAACCTAAATAGCATATTCGGAGAAGGCAATGGCACCCCACTCCAGTACTCTTGCCTGGAAAATCCCATGGACGGAGGAGCCTGGTAGGCTGCAGTCCACGGGGTCACTAAGAGTCGAACACGGCTGAGCGACTTCACTTTCTCTTTTCACTTTCATGCATTGGAGAAGGAAATGGCAACCCACTCCAGTGTTCTTGCCTGGAGAAGCCCAGGGACGGGGAGCCTGGTGGACTGCCGTCTATGGGGTCGCACAGAGTCAGACACGACTGAAGCAACTTAGCAGCAGCAGCAGCAGATAGCATATTGAAAAGCAGAGACATTACTTTGCCAACAAAGGTCCATCTAGTCAAGGCTATGGTTTTTCCAGTAGTCATTTATGGATTTGAGAGTTGGACTGTGAAGAAAGCTGAGCACTGAAGAATTGATGCTTTTGAACCGTGATGTTGGAGAAGACTCTTGAGAGTCCCTTGGACTGCAAGGAAATCCAACCAGTCCATTCTAAAGGAGATCAGCCCTGGGATATCTTTGGAGGGAATGATGCTAAAACTGAAACTCCAGTACTCTGGCCATCTGATACGAAGAGTTGACTCACTGTAAAAGACTCTGATGCTGGGAGGTATTGGAGGCAGGAGGAGAAGGGGACGACATAGGATGAGATGGCTGGATGGCATCACTGACTCGATGGTCGTGAGTCTGAGTGAACTCCAGGAGTTGGTGATGGACAGGGAGGCCTGGCATGCTGCGATTCATCGGGTCACAAAGAGTCCGACACGACTGAGCGACTGAACTGAACTGAACTGAACTGAACTCCAGGGAATCTTCTAGACCCAGAGGTTGAATTCATGTCTCCTACATTGGCAGGCGGATTGTTTACCACCGAGCCACCTGGAAAATCCCCAGTTTAATTGCAAGAGGACTTAAAAGTACAAAAAGGAGGCAGGAGAGTGAATCAAAGGAAGCTGTGACTGTTTAAGCAAAGCAGAGATAGATGTAACTGTTACTCAAAATGGAGAAGGGGGGAGTGAGTTAAGAACTGTAGGCAACGTCTCAAAGCTGGAAAGGACAAGGAAACAGATTATTTCCTAGAGACTCCAGAAAAAAAAGCCAGCATTTCTGACGCCCCATCTTCTTTCAACCCAGGTTGGACCTCTGACCTACGGAATTGTAAGTTGTTTTTCTTTATTTTTAAGCCGCTAAGCTTTTGAAAATTTGTTAAAGTGTCAATTGAAAACTAATGCAATACATTATACTTTTTGTATTGCAGTGGAAGAAAGGACAACATACACATATGGGTTTCCAAAGTGTGCCTATCTGAAATTTGCTTTAGTTATCCTAATTTTACTGTAATATCCAAAAGTTTAAATATGGCTTTTTCTCTATAATTCCACATCTGGGAGTGTATTCTGAAGTTGTATTTACACATATGGAAAATAATATGTGCACCAAAATACTGATTTAGGACAATTTGTAACTTAAAAATTGGAAATAATGACGAAGAAATAAGTACTTCATATTCTGTGTTGCTTTCATAAGCTTGAAAACATCGTGGTGTAACTACACAATTGAGAGTTAAATATGTTCCAGAGACAATTTTTACAAATTTGAATATTATATCATGTGTATAAACAACATATTAGAAATAGGGTTGGTGAATTGAAAATGAATGATAGAAATTTCAGGTGATTTTTTTAAAAGGCTACAAAAGTGTTGGTGAGAGTTGGAATATCTGGCCTTCTAAATTCTAGTAAACTTTTGTTGGGGCTAAAGAGTTCCTGTTGATGTATTCATAGATTTTTCCAGAATCAATGATAGATGAAATTTACTAGTTTCCTTTGTAATAAGGTTAAGTGAAAAACAACAACAACAAAAAGAACAAAAAGCAAATAGCTTTTGTTAGAACAGCTGAAGACAATCTTGTTTGAACCGTAAGTCACAGGTACTCAGGCCCTTCTTATGGCTAAGGCTTCAGGTGTATTAGGTTAAACAGTTAGGATAGAGAGGCCCTTCTTTGCAAGGGCTTATGCTGAAAATGAAGTGGAGTTTTCCCACCTGTGACTCGCATGAGATGACTATATGCAGAGATCAGTTTGAGGTGTGCTGTAGGTCTGATGAGAAAAACCACCCATTTATAATCGCTATTTTTAAAGGCAGAAAGGAGAAATAATGTTTTTACCAGCAAATCACTTATACCTTTAGAAGTGCCACCTTGGACTGTTCCTATGGCATTTCCTCTCAGTGAAAAAGTTGTAACAAATCACCTCAGATTATGCCTAAAGTCAAAAATGCAAACAATATTTATCAGTTTGAAAACCCTGAAATGGTTCTTTCAGTCTTGCTGCTAAATCCCCTAGAATAAGGTGAGGGCCATGCAGGCCCCCTAGGAAAATTTACCTTGTATTCCATAAGAATCCTAAGGGTCAGAGGCTTGCTGCCATACACAGAGTGGAGAGGTTTCACTGGGTCAAGACAAACTGATAAAATACAGTGGCTGGGCACTTGGTGAGATAGAGCTCAGACAAGCAGTTGCATTTTCTCTAAAATGAAAATCAATCTAAGTTTAAGAGACTTGTGAAACCAAAATAGTAATAATAATAATAATCACAGTACAAACTAGGGTGCATAAGAGTGAACCCTCACATACAGATCATAGCTGTCACCATTTAAATTCTTGTTTAATTTTATATGAAATTTTGTATAACATTAATCAATGTACCAGTAAAGTAATAGTGAAAGCCCTTTAGGCAAGTCCGACTCTTTGCAATCCCATGGACTGACTATACAGTCCATGGAATTCTCCAGGCCAGAACTCTAGACTGGGTAGGCTTTCCCTTCTCCAGGGGATCTAACCCAGGTCTCCCACATTGCGGGCAGATTCTTTACCAGCTGAGCCACAAAAGAACCTCAAGGTAATAGAATAAAGATATTAAATGAACTATGAAAATAACAGTTTAAACATGTACTATCTTAAAATTTTAGAGAGCATAAAATGCTTATATAGTATGAAGTCCTTAGAATCATTTAGAAATGTTTGGACAGTGCATAAACATCCTCTATAATTCAAATTAACAAGGCTTGAAATTAATCAGCACAGATATATCTAATAAGTCAAAGTATTTTTATAGCTTTTGAAATTTTTGCCATGATTACAAATGCTATAATTGAATATTGCTCTGAAAGAAAACAAAATATCACAACAGCAAAATCCATGTAGAATTTTATATATTTTGAATGAACTTGTATATAAGCTTGATTTTGAAAAAAACTTTTCTGTGAAAACTAAAGTGAACTTTTTTTTTTTAAGCCGTAAGCTTTTCACATAAAGAGAGGAGAGCTGAACCCCTTCCTCATCTATGCAGCCTCAGTGCTTTCAAAAAAGCAATTTTAAGTGTGTCACAAGGTCAACTGTGAACTATAAAGTAGTAAATCCACATTTTTCCAGCTTAGTTTCATTGCAGAATTACATGCTTTCATATGTGAAAAAGCGAAGAAAAGGAGAAATAGCATCTGCTCAGCTTTAGGCCTGATTAAGGGAAATTAGTTCCATCAACATATGTAAATGCCGATTACTTACCTCACAGAATCTTAGAGCAGTAAAGAATCATAAATGTCAGCTTATACAAACTGGTCTCGGTAGTCTGAGTTTGTATGCTATCATCCTAAGTGGTTTACTCAAAAGCAGCCAACTGCAGACAAAACTGAAACTTGAATACGTGTTTTATTATAACTTAATGGACTAAGCATCTCTAATATCTGCCTGCTCAGTGTCAACTTATTTGCAGAACTGCCCCTATTCTACACGTGTTTCTGATTTTCTACCAGAGAGTCTCAGATGCAGACAACGTTTCTAGGACATTAAGTTTTCACTTGCGGCATTTTTCTTTAGGGAAATTTTCTCAGTAGTGATTTACTGGGAGAGCAGTCTATTTGAACTTATCATGTTATGGCAGCATCTTGAAAACACTTCTCATGAGCCACAGCTATTGAAAACTGAGTTGACATGTTTGCCTTTTTTCTTGGTTTGGAGGTGAAAGTTGAGCGTTTTCATTAAGCCTGATATAAGACATAGATTTCACCGAAATGTTTTTTGTTAGGTTAAGAAAATTGTCTTCATTCCCAAATTACCTAGTGCTCTGTCATTTTTAGATGTTGACTTTTGATAAAAAATCTTTTTTATCCACCATTTGAGATGATCATGGAGTTTCTCCAGGTCGGTAGTTGCCCAGTTGCTACTGGAGATCAGTGGAGAAATAACTCCAGAAAGAACGAAGAGACAGAACCAAAGCAAAAACTACACCCAGCTGCAGATCTGACTGATGGAAGTAAAGTCCGATGCTGTAAAGAGCAATGTTACATAGGAACCTGGAATGTTAGGTCCATGAATCAAGGCAAATTGGAGGTGGTCAAACAGGAGATGGCAAGACTGAATATCGACATTTTAAGAATCAGTGAACTAAAATGGACTGGAATGGGTGAATTTAACTCAGATTACCATTATAACTACTACTGTGGGGAAAAAATCCCTTAGAAGAAATGGAGTAGCCATCATAGTCAATAAGAGTCTGAAATGCAGTGCTTTGGTGCAAGCTCAAAAAGAACGGAATGATCTCTGGTTGTTTCAAAGGCAAAACTTTCAATATCATGATAATCCAAGTTTATGTCCCGACCAGTAATACTGAAGAAGTTGAAGTTGAATGGTTCTATGACGACCTACAAGACCTTCTAGAATTAACACTCCAAAAAGATGTCCTTTTCATTATAGGGGAATGGAATGCAAAGTAGGAAGCCAAGAAATACCTGGAGTAACAGGTATTTGGCCGTGGAGTACAGAATGAAGCAGGGCAAAGGCTAATGGAGTTTTGCCAAGAGAACGCACTGGTCATGGCAAACACCCTCTTCCAACAACACAAGAGGAGATTCTACACATGGTCATCAACAGATGGTCAACACTGAAATCAGATTGGTTATATTCTTTGCAGCCACAGATGGAGACGCTCTAACAGTCAATGAAAACAAGACCAGGAGCTGATTGTAGCTTGGATCATGAACTCCTTATTGCCAAATTCAGACTTAAATTGAAGAAAGTGGGGAAAACCACTAGACCATTCAGGTATGACCTAAATCAAAAGCCACAGATTACACAATGGAAATGACAAATAGATACAAGGGATTAGATCTGATACAGTGTCTGTAGAACTATGGATGGAGGTTCATGAGATTGTACAGGAGGCAGGGATCAAGACCATCCCCAAGGAAAAGAAATGCAAAAAAAAAAAAAAAAAAGCTGTCTGAGGAGGCCTTACAAATAGCTGTGAAAAGAATAGACATGAAAGGCAAAGAAGAAAAGGAAAGATATACCCCTTTGAATGCAGAGTTCCAAAGAAAAGCAAGGAGAGATAAGAAAGCCTTCCTCAGTGATCAGTGCAAAGGAATAGAGAAAACAAAAGAATGGGAAAGACTAGGGATCCCTTGAAGAAAATCAGGGATACCAAGGGAATATTTCATGCAAAGATGGGCACAATAAAGAACAGAAATGGTATGGTCCTAACAGAAGCAAAAGATATTAAGAAGAGGTAGCAAGAATACTCAGAACTATATAAAAAAGACCTTCACACAATGGTGTGATCACTCACCTAGAGCCAGACATCCTGGAATGTCAAGTCAAGTGGGCCTTAGGAAGCATCACTACGAACAAAGCTAGTGGAGGTGATGGAATTCCAGTTGACCTATTTCAAATGGTAAAAGATGATGCTGTGAAAGTGTTGCACTCAATATGCCAGCAAATATGGAAAACTCAGCCGTGGCCACAGGACTGGAAAAGGTCAGTTTTCATTCCAATCCCAATGAAAGGCAATGCCAAAGAATGCTCAAATACTGCACAATTGCTGTCATCTCACATGCTATCAAAGTAATGTTCAAAATTCTCCAGGACAGTCTTCAATAGTAATGAATGGTGAACATCCAGATGTTCAAGCTGGATTTAGAAAAGGCAGAGGAACCAGAGATCAAATTGACAACATCCATTTGACTATCGAAGGAGCAAGAGAGTTCCAGAAAAACATCTACTTCTTCTTTATTGACTATGCCAAAGCCTTTGACTCTATGGGTCATAACAAACTGTGGAAAATTCTTCAAGAGATGGGAAAAACAGACCATCTGACCTGCCTCTTGAGAAATCTGTATGCAGGTCAAGAAGCAACAGTTAGAACTGGAATTGGAACAACAGACTGGTGCCAAATTGGGAAAGGAGTATATCAAGGCTGTATATTGCCACCCTGCTTATTTAATTTCTATGCAGAATACATCATGAGAAATGCTGGGCTGGATGAAGCACAAGCTGGAATCAAGATTGCTGGGAGAAATATCAATAACCTCAGATATGCAGATGACACCACCCTTATGGCAGAAAGCAAAGAAGAACTAAAGAGCCTCTTGATGAAAGTGATAGAGGAGAGTGAAATAGTTGGCTTAAAGCTCAACATTCAGAAAACTAAGATCATTCCATCTGGTCCCATCTCTTCATGGCAAATAGATGGGGAAACAATGGAAACAGAGACTTTCTACTCATTTCCAAAATCACTGCAGATGGTAACTTCAGCATGATATTAAAAGACAGTTTCTCCTTGGAAGCAAAGTTATGAGCAAACTAGACAATGTATTAAAAAGCAGAGACATTACTTTGCCAACAAATATGTGTCTAGTCAAAGCTATGGTTTTTCCAGTAGTCACATATGGATGTGAGAGTTGCATTATAAAGAAAGCTGAGCATCAAAGAACTGGTGCTTTTGAACTATGGTGTTTGGGAAGACTCTTGAAAGTCCTTTGGACTGCAAGGAGATCAAACCAGTCCATCCCAAAGGAGATCAGTCCTGAATATTCATTGGAAGGACTGATGCTGAAGCTGAATCTCCAATATTTGGCCACCTGATGTGAAGAATTGAGTTATTGGAAAAGACCCTGATGCTGAGAATGATTGAAGGTGGGGGAGAAGGGGACCACAAAGGATGAGGTAGTTGGATGGCATCACCGACTCAATAGACATGAGTTTGAATAAACTCCGGGAGCGGGTAATGGACAGGGAGGCCTGGCGTGCTGCAGCCCATAGGGTTGCAAAGAGTCGGACACGATTGAGCGACTGAACCAAACTGAACTGTGGTTTTTAAGAATTTTTGTGTGTGCCTGGAAGATTTTGGTCTATCATTTATCTGTTTTTGGTATCATGATAATTCTGGTCTTATAAATATATTAGAAAACATTTATTTTATTTTATTTCCTAAAAGAGTGTGTTTAAATTTACTTGTGTGAATGACTTATAGAATGCATGATGATTCTTCATGTATTGTTCCCTTTTTGATTTCTTTAAATATCACCTCCCTAGATTTTCTAATTGTCTTCAGGGGAAAAAGTGGTTTGCATTACTTGCTCATCTGTTACAAAAGCATAAATAACTTGTTAGTGGCTCTTCTTTCTTATTTGGAAATGCTTATGAAAGAAGTCAAATTGAAATTGTTTCATTTCAGTATCTATAAAGGGGCATAGAAATGCACAATATTCTCTTAGCTTACTCCTAAAATGTGTCTAATCACTTAGGCAACTCTACACTAAAGGAGAAATATTCAAAATATTAGAGGACTGATTAATAATTACTAAAAATGCATACTATCACAGACATTTTTTAAATTTAAATTTATTTATTTTAATTAGAGGCTAATTACTTTACAATGTTGTATTGGTTTTGCCATACATCAACACGAATCTGCCACGGGTGTACGTGTGTTCCCAATCCTGAACCCCTCTCCCACCTCCCTCCCCGTACCATCTCTCTAGGTCATCCCAGTGTACCAGCCCCAAGCATCCTGTATCCAACCTGGACTGGCGATTCGTTTCTTATATGATATTATACATGTTTCAATGCCATTCTCCCAAATCATCCCCTCCCTCCTCCTTTTCCCAGAGTCAAAAAGACTGTTCTATACATCTGTGTCTCTTTTGCTGTCTGAGTCAGTTCTAATGAGGTGCATGAAACTAGAGCCGATTATCACAGACATTTTAATTTTATCAGTCTTTGTAAAGACCTGTAAGGCAGGCGGTTCTATAAATACTGTCTTCTGTGTGCTCTTGGTTTTCCCAATGTAATGCTGAATTTGTCTCAGGCTTTTTCCCTCATGCTTGCAACATTTTTGTTCCATATACTGTTACTACACAGCAAATTACACTGCTGTAAAACACTTTATTGTACTCAGTCATCATGTGCATAGTCATCTATTTGCATACTGCATGTGGGAATGGCTTTTCTTAGTTCTAAAATGTTTGGAGCTTCAACTGGAAATTAACAGTAGGCAGCTCATTTTGCTCATATCAAGATACTGAAAACCTACTCTTATGCAAATTTGGCTCTTATTTGTCCCAGAGGATTTGGGGAAAGTATGTATTGAGGAATCAAAGCCAGTTCAAGGTCATGAAGAGTCATGACTTTGTGATCAGACAGATTTTCAATAGGCTAATCAGGGGTGCATTTAATTAAACCCTTCAGTTTAAATGGTACTTTAATTTTTAGATTTTCAAGTTTTTTTGTCATGGATCCATTGCCTTCTCCTTTAGTGGAGAGAAATGTATTATCCTATAAGCTCCTTTACATAGTGTTGTAAATAAGGAGTATCACTGATGGACCACACTGGTTTTCTCACCTCACCACTGCTAGGAAGATGTTGAGCCAACAATTCCAAAAGTAATCCGAATATATTTAATACAGTCATGAAAACTGAATGTTAAAACTCTTTAGCTAAAAAGTCTTAAAGCAACTCAATTGCCTATGCAAGGAGAAATTTGTTTGACCACAGAACCTTTGATAGTTTATCAGTTTATATTATTTAAAGCTATATTTTATCTAAATGCATTATTAAGGTTTCTTAGTGTGGCTTTTCTCTTTGGTAAGTATATGCATTAGTCAGTCAAATTTTCACCAAGCAAATATACAAATATCTGTTTGTCTCTTCTGCATTTTGAAATAGAATAGTTTATGATAAATGCCTTCAGTTATGGATACTTCATTGCTTCTCCATTTTGTACAAGCGAGTCCTGATAGATTTCTACATTTTGACAGGCAAATTGTATTCCTTGACATAACTCAAATTACTATTAAAATATAAATCTATACTATACATATGTAGATACTTTTCAGAGACTATAACTTGAAATTTTCTATGCTTTTCAAAACGTCAAAATGCAGAGGTATACATATCCCTTCCTTAGAGATTGTGATGGAATCATGTGCTTTCCATTTGGAGAGGATTCACAATGCAGCTGAGAAAAAACATATCCTGTATTAAGACTCTGTGACTAAACACGAAATTTGATAAGAGACTTATAAAGTTGATTATGTAAAGTATTTCAGTTTGCATCTTTAAAATTGTGGACAGGTTTGCTATTGCTCAAAATTTCAGTTTTTTACATTATATTTGTTTTATAGCCCTCTAGGTTAGACAGTATAGTTGGCTATAGCTCGAGAGACAGTAAAATAGAGTAAAATCCTTTACATTAGTAAATTTAAAGTCATATTAACGTATTGACATATTATATGTTTCGATTAATAGAAGTAACACCTGGACCACCCAAATCTTTGCTCAAGATTTTTACAACTGTAGTAAGTACTTAGTAGTTTTGGACAGGCCTTCCCTACTGTGCAATTTATCTCAAGAGACTTCTTTGGAACATTCATAGATTTAACCATTAAGCCCAAGAAGCCCTACTAAGGGCCAGGTTCCTTAGCTGGTCATTGGGCCTCGTAGCAACAGCTCATTCATATAGCCAGAATGAAATACGATTTTTAAGTATATGATAGATGTGAAGGAGAAAGGAGCATGAATGTCTTGCCATGGAGTTTACTCTCATGAACTTTAGTAAAAATGGAGGCTTCACATATCTGCTTTTGCTCAGAAAGGGATGTCGGTTGTTGCCTGTGTGGTTACAACATATTTCCAAAAGTACTATTGTGATTGTTACTCTGTGAGACTATTGATAGTCCTTAAGGACCTAGAATCAGGGAGTAGGGAGATGTCATTAGCAGCAAGACTAAGGTATTCCTAACTCCCTAAAATGTCAATAATCTAAAACTTTTTAATATTTATTTTTATATGAGTTTTTAGATTAGTGCCTTCTTTCCACTTTGTAAGAGATATAGTAAAGTGAACACTCATAAATAGATACTCTCAAATTCTAATTTTTCAGACCAGATGAACTGGAGTTTATAACTAATTATAATACTATTATCCAGGGGGAAAAAAAAGAATCCGGAAATATAAAGTATGAAAACAGAGGTAAAAGATGTGAAGTCATGTATTGCCTAAATCCAAACCACGCTGAATCCTTAACATGTTGAATAGAAAAACTTATGAAGAATATATCCAGACTGTTACCATTATCTGGATTTGTGATTTAGGGTTTATGGCAATATTTGGTTTTGATTTTCATCTTTCCTGTTAGAATATTTTTACAGTAAAAATGTATGTGTTCCTCCTGAGTTAAAAAAATGCTAAATATAAATGTCTAGGAAAATAATAGCAATTTTTATAGTTTCTGGTCTTATGTTTAGACCTTTAATCCATTTTGAGAAAAATAAAACTCAAAATGGATTAAATATCTAAATGTAAGACCAGAAACTATAAAAATCCTAGAGGAGAACATAGGCAAAACACTCTCCGACATAAATCACAGCAGGATCCTCTATGATCCACCTCCCAGAATACTGGAAATAAAAGCAAAAATAAACAAATGGGATCTAATTAAAATTAAAAGCTTCTGCACAACAAAGGAAACTCTAAGCAAGGTGAAAAGACAGCCTTCTGAATGGGAGAAAATAATAGCAAATGAAGCAACTGACAAACAACTAATCTCAAAAATATACAAGCAACTTATGCAGCTCAATTCCAGAAAAATAAATGACCCAATCAAAATATGGGCCAAAGAACTAAATAGACATTTCTCCAAAGAAGACATACGGATGGCTAACAAACACATGAAAAGATGCTCAACATCACTCATTATCAGAGAAATGCAAATCAAAACCACAATGAGGTACCATTTCACACCAGTCAGAATGGCAGCGATCCAAAAGTCTACAAGAAATAAATGCTGGAGAGGGTGTGGAGAAAAGGGAACCCTCTTACACTGTTGGTGGGAATGCAAACTAGTACAGCCACTATGGAGAACAGTGTGGAGATTCCTTAAAAAATTGCAAATAGAACTGCCTTATGACCCAGCAATCCCACTGCTGGGCATACACACTGAGGAAACCAGAATTGAAAGAGACACATGTACCCCAATGTTCATCACAGCACTGTTTATAATAGCCAGGACATGGAAACAACCTAGATGTCCATCAGCAAATGAATGGATAAGAAAGCTGTGGTACATATACACAGTGGAGCATTACTCAGCCATTAAAAGGAATACATTTGAATCAGCTCTAATGAGGTGGATAAAACTGGAGCCTATTATACAAAGTGAAGTAAGCCAGAAAGAAAAACACCAATATAGTATACTAACATATATATATGGAATTTAGAAAGATGGTAATGATAACCCTGAATTTGGTAATAAGGAGTTCATGATCTGAGCCACAGTCAGCTCCTGGTCTTGTTTTTGTTGACAGTATAGAGCTTCTCCATCTTTGGCTGCAAAGAATATAATCAATCTGATTTCGGTGTTGACCATCTGGTGATGTCCATGTGTAGAGTCTTCTCCTGTGTTGTTGGAAGAGGGTGTTTGCTATGACCAGTGCATTTTCTTGGCAAAACTCTGTTAGTCTTTGCCCTGCTTCATTCTGCATTCCAAGGCCAAATTTGCCTGTTACTCCAGGTGTTTCTTGACTTCCTACTTTTGCATTCCAGTCCCCTAGAATGAAAAGGACATTTTTTGGGTGTTAGTTCTAAAAGGTCTTGTAGGTTTTCATAAAAACCGTTCAACTTCAGCTTCTTCAGTGTTACTGGTTGGGGTATAGACTTGGATAACTGTGATATTGAATGGTTTGCCTTGGAGACGAACAGAGATCATTCTGTCATTTTTGAGATTGCATCCAAGTACTGCATTTTGGACTCTTTTGTTGACCATGATGTATACTCCATTTCTTCTGAGGGATTCCTGCCCACAGTGGTAGATATAATGGTCATCTGAGTTAAATTCACCCATTCCAGTCCATTTTAGTTCGCTGATTCCTAGAATGTCAACATTCACTCTTGCCATCTCTTGTTTGACCACTTTCAATTTGCCTTGATTCATGGATCTGACACTCCAGGTTCCTATGCAATATTGCTCTTTACAGCATCGGATCTTGCTTCTATCACCAGTCCCATCCACAGCTGGGTATTGTTTTTGCTTTGGCTCCATCCCTTCATTCTTTCTGGAGTTATTTCTCCACTGATCTCCAGTAGCATATTGGGCACCTACTGACCTGGGGAGTTCCTCTTTCAGTATCCTATCATTTTGCCTTTTCATACTGTTCATGGGGTTCTCAAGGCAAGAATACTGAAGTGGTTTGCCATTCCCTTCTCCAGTGGACCACATTCTGTCAGACCTCTCCACCATGACCTGACGGTCTTGGGTTGCCCCGCGGGCATGGCTTGGTTTCATTGAGTTAGACAAGGCTGTGGTCCATGTAATTAGATTGACTAGTTTTCTGTGAGTATGGTTTCAGTGTGTCTGCTCTCTGATGCTCTCTTGCAACACCTATCATCTTACTTCAGACTCAAATTTAACAAAGTAGGGAAAACCGCTAGACCATTCAGGTATGACCTAAATCAAATTCCTTATGATTATACAGTGGAAACGAGAAATAGATTTAAGGGCCTAGATCTGAGAGATAGAGTGCCTGATGAACTATGGAATGAGGTTCGTGACATTGTACAGGAGACAGGGATCAAGACCATCCCCATGGAAAAGAAATGCAAAAAAGCAAAATGGCTGTCTGGGGAGGCCTTACAAAGAGCTGTGAAAAGAAGAGAGGAGAAAAGGAAAGATATAAGCATCTGAATGCAGAGTTCCAGAGAATAGCAAGAAGAGATAAGAAAGCCTTCTTCAGTGATCAATGCAAAGAAATGGAGGAAAACAACAGAATGGGAAAGACTAAAGATCTCTTCAAGAAAATTAGAGATACCAAGGGAACATTTCATGCAAAGATGGGCTCGATAAAGGACACAAATGGTCTGGACATAACAGAAGCAGAAGATATTAAGAAGAGGTGGCAAGAATACACAGAAGAACTGTACAAAAAAGATCTTCACAACCCAGATAATCATGATGGTGTGATCACTCATCTAGAGCCAGACATCCTGGAATGTGAAGTCAAGTGGGCCTTAGAAAGCATCACTACGAACAAAGCTAGTGGAGGTGATGGAATTCCAGTTGAGCTGTTTCAAATCCTGAAAGATGATGCTGTGAAAGTGCTGAACTCAGTATGCAGGCAAATTTGGAAAACTCAGCAGTGGCCACAGGACTGGAAAAGGTCAGTTTTCATTCCAATTCCAAAGAAATGAAATGCCAAAGAATGCTCAAACTACCACACAATTGCACTCATCTCACATGCTAGTAAAGTAATGCTCAAAATTCTCCAAGCCAGGCTTCAGCAATACGTGAACCGTGAACTCCCTGATGTTCAAGCTGGTTTTAGAAAAGGCAGAGGAACCAGAGATCAAATTGCCAGCATCTGCTGGATCATGGAAAAAGCAAGAGAGTTCCAGAAAAACATCTATTCCTGCTTTATTGACTATGCCAAAGCCTTTTACTATGTGGATCACAATAAACGGTGGAAAATTCTGAAACAGATGGGAATACCAGACCACCTAACCTGCCTCTTGAGAAACCTATATACAGGCCAGGAAGCAACAGTTAGAACAGAACATGGAACAACAGACTGGTTCCAAATAGGAAAAGGAGTCCGTCAAGGCTGTATATTGTCACCCTACTTATTTAACTTCTATGCAGAGTACATCATGAGAAACACTGGGCTGGAAGAAGGACAAGCTGGAATCAAGATTGCTGGGAGAAATAGCAATAACCTCAGATATGCAGATGACACCACCCTATGGCAGGAAGTGAAGAGGAGCTAAAAAGCCTCTTGATGAAAGTGAAAGAGGAGAGCGTAAAAGTTGGCTTAAAGCTCAACATTCAGAAAACGAAGATCATGGCATCCGGTCCCATCACTTCATGGGAAATAGATGGGGAAACAGTGGAAACAGTGTCAGACTTTATTTTGGGGGGCTCCAAAATCACTGCAGATGGTGACTGCAGTCATGAAATTAAAAGATGCTTACTCCTTGGAAGAAAAGTTATGACCAACCTAGATAGCATATTTAAAAGCAGAGACATTACTTTGCCGTCTAATGTCCATCTAGTCAAGGCTATGGTTTTTCCTGTGGTCATGAATGGATGTGAGATTTGGACTGTGAAGAAGGCTGAGCATCGAAGTATTGATGCTTTTGACCTGTGGTGTTGGAGAAGACTCTTGAGAGTCCCTTGGACTGCAAGGAGATCCAACCAGTCCATTCTGAAGGAGATCAGCCCTGGGATTTCTTTGGAAGGAATGATGCTAAAGCTGAAACTCCAGTACTTTGGCCACCTGATGCGAAGAGTTGACTCATTGGAAAAGACTCTGATGCTAGGAGGGATTGGGGGCAGGAGGAGAAGGGGATGACAGAGAATGAAATGGCTGGATGGCATCACTGACTTGATGGACGTGAGTCTGGGTGAACTCTGGGAGCTGGTGATGGACAGGGAGGCCTGTCGTGCTGCTATTCATGGGGTCCCAAAGAGTTGGACACAACTGAGTGACTGAACTGAACTGATTGATAACCTTGTATGCGAGACAGCAAAAGAGACACAGATGTATAGAACGGACTTTTGGACTCTGTGGGAGAGGGAGAGGGTGGGATAATTTGGGAGAATGGCATTGAAACATGTATACTATCAGGTAAGAAACGAATCGACAGTTTATGTGTGATACAGGATACAGGATGCTTGGGGCTGGTGCGCGGGGATGATCCAGAGAGATGATATGGGGTGGGAGGGGAGTTCAGGATTGGGAACTCATGTACAACCGTGGCTGATTCATGTCAATATATGGCAAAATCAATACAGTATTGTAAAGCAAAATAAAGTAAAAATTAAATTAAAAAAGAAAAGGATAGTGATCAGGACACTTAGCATACTTTAATTTTATATGCTTTTGTGTTAATTTCTTTATACAGCTAGGCTATGTTCATTTTTGCAGCACTTAATTTTTAATTCTTTTACTTGACAATGACAGCTCAAGTTTCTTCTCTTCCCTTTCTTCCTGGCTTTTTCTGTTTCCTTTCTGTTCACCTCTGTCAGCCTAGCCCTCCACTGTTACCTCTCTCATGGATTAATAATGTCAGCTGATGCTCAAATGTAAGCTGTCTCTTTAGAGTGTGGCAGAGAACAGTGGAGTAAGCTATTATCCTGTACAATTGTGTTTGACACATCACCCTTATGGAAAATATCCATGTCATTCATGAATTGGCTCATATTCTTGCTCCCAGGAAACTGCCAATGAAAGCTCTATATTCCTCAGACCACCCTATATCTTAATGAGGAAATCTTGATAGGTGTTAACATAGTTTAGAGTACACAGTATAAAAGAGTTTGCTTGCATATATTACAAGGTTTCAGCTTTTCCACATTTTTGGCGAAGATAAGATGTTTCTAGCACTTAGAATATGCTTTTAACAGAAATAAACATAGCTGCTTAATGTGTATTTATTCATTGGGAGATGACAACTCAACTGTGCAACTTTCCACTTATCTTGGGTATAATCAGGAATTCTCACATCTAAGAAACATATCTGAGGAACTAGCATAAATGGAAGGAGAGAAAGTTTATCTTTCTTGATAATTAACAATTTAACAAGAATGTATTTTTGTATTTATCCTATGAAAATACATTCTGAATGCAAATAGAATCATAATTTTTGTTAGCAATTCTACTTGCTGCTTCTGTTCGAAAATAACTGTACAAATGAGCTCATCAAGAGACCATTCTTCATATTCAGATCTCGTTAAAACTGACACTTCAGAGAATTCTTCAACAAGCTATATAAAACCTCCCTTTCTTCTTCCTCCCCAACCCAAAATACTATGCCTTCCTAAAATTATGCTCGTCCAGCTCCCTACCTGGTCTCTAATTGTTGTTCATGAAGGAAAGGGACCTTTCCACATCCAGTTTCCCCATGCTGATGAAACACAGACAACAGGTTTAAAAAAAAAAAAATCAGTATCTCAAGTAACCACTGTTTAAGCAACTAAATTTAAAGCTTCTAAACTCTAGATTACAAGCAGATTTTCTATTCTGATAATTACTAACCACAACATACATTTATACTGCACACTGAGCAAGAATGTTGGCTCATGGCATTTTCTAAATATTTTCTCATTGAGATATTTCTCATGAAGATCAAATCAATAATATGAGGGATATAAGTATGCCTGAAAATATAGGAACAGAGGTAGCCGAATACTAATTTTTAAGAATAAACTAAAACACTAGGGCTCAGAGACAATATTTATACAGAAAGGAACAGAAATTGGAGCATTGGAAAAAATGGGCTTGCTGTGCTGTAGGCATGAGATAGGCAGTTGCAGCTGAAAGTTCAGTTTCTGATAACGGAACTAGAGATGGTGGAACTGACACAGGAAACTAACTCTAATCTTAACTGCTTGAACTCTGTGTCCAATCAGAGTATATATATCAATGAGTGAAAAACTACAGCTGATTTGACTTCAATTAAATTCTTAAAATTTTGATATAATTATAGATTCACCTGGAGTTGCAAGAAACAATGCCAAGAACACATGTATTATTTGCCTCAATGAGAATGTCTTGCAAAGTTGTAGTGTGATATCCCAACCAGAATATTGGAATTCATATACAAAATGCAAGGACTCCTCATGTTATTCTTTTCTATCCACACCAGGCAAGCGCTGAACTGTTCTATCTCTACAATTTTGTCAATTCAACAGATATTTGTTAAAAAAAAAAAAGAAATAATATGCTATCTAATATTTTACTTTTTCACACAGTATAATTCTCTGAAGACTCATCTAATTTGTTGTGCATATCAAAAATTTATTCCTTTTGGATTGCTGACAAGTGTATCAGGGCATGGATGTTAACCAGTTTGATTAACCATTCAATCATTCATTGAAAGGAATCTGTATGATTTCTAGTTTTTGGACACTATAAATGCAGCTGCTAAAAACATTTGAGTACAGGTTTAGTTACTAAACTTCCCTGGAGACTCAGCTGGTGAAGAATCTGCCTGCAGTGCAGAAGACCCCAGTTCAATTCCTGGGTCAGGAAGATCCCATAGAGAAGGAAACAGCTACCCTCTCCAGTATTCTGGTTTGGAGAATTCCATGGACAGAGGATCCTGGCAGGCTATAGTCCATGGGTTCATGAACAGTCGGACACAACTCAGCAACTTTCAGTTCACTGTGGTTACTAATGTAATTCTTCGTTTATTAGGGATAAGCGTCATGGAATTCATTGCTGCCTTTGGGGTCGTTTAGTGTTTACATTCAAGAAACAGTCTTTTCCAGGGAGGACCTTCCATTTTACTTGCCCACCAGCAGTACAGTATGATTTTTTTTGTTTTTGTTTTTCCATACCCTGGGTAACACTTGGTGTTTGCGCTTTTTATTTATATTTATTTTTTAAACTTGAGCCACTCAGGTATATACTGCCATCTCATTGTGGTAGTTTATGTTGCATTTCCCAAATAACTGATGTTGAAGATCTTTTCATGTGCTTATTTGTTATCTATATATCATCATCTGTCAAAAACCTCTTCATGTATTTTGCCCATTTTGTAATTGGAACTTTTTTTCTTATTAAATTTTGATACATTATTCACATAGTCTAGATACTAGTCTTTGTCAAAAATGTAGTTTGAAATTTTTTCTCCTATTTAGTAGTTGCTTTTTAAAAAATTCAATTTATCAGTTTTTCCTCTTATATAGTACACTTTGTTGCCAAATCTAAGATTTTTTTTGCTAGCTCTAAATTTCAAATATTCCCCATTTTTGCATGAAAATGAAACAGACTTTTATTTTGCATCTTGGTCTAGGAACAACTTTGAGCAGTTTTTGTAAGGTGAGACTTAAGATTCATTTTTTTCTTAACCTCTGAGAGTACAACTCCTCCCGCTTCATTTTTTTTTAAAGACTATCTTTCCTCTGTTGAATTGCTTTCACAGAGTGGGCATACTTCTTTCAGTGTATCTCCAACTCTTTAATTCCATTGGTCTATATGTCTGCCTCTACATTAATTTCAAACAGTCTCAATTATTATGGGCATACACTTTATCCTAAAGGAAATCAGTCCTGAATATTCATCGGAAGGACTGATGCTGAAGCAGAAACTCCAATATGTTGGCCACTGGATGCAAAGAACTGACTCACTTGAACAGACCCTGATGCTGGGAAAGACTGAAAGTGGGAGAAGGGGATAACAGATGATGAGATAGTTGGATGGCATCATTGACTCAATGGACCTGAGTCTGAGTAAACTCCGGGAGTTGGTGATGGACAGGGAGACCTAGCGTGCTGCAGATCATGGGGTCACAAAGAGTCAGACAAAACCGAGCAACTGAACTAAACTGAACTGACGATTTGTCGTGAATTTGTATATACTTGTATCAGCTATTCCGGTGCTGTTTGTTGTTCCATATAATTTTGAAATAATCTTGTCTATATCTATAAATTAAACTTGTGATTTTTGAGACCAATTTTAAAAAGTTTTATTACTTTGGAGAAAATTGGCAATTTTAGGATTGAGTCTTCCCATTCATGAAAACAGTGTGCTTTTTATTTCATCACTGGCCTTACCAATGTCATTCACAGCATCAAATTCCTATGCATGTTTGTTATACTCACATCAAAGAATTTCATTAGCACATGCAATGATAATGTATTTAATTTTGGTGTACATTTGGTCATTACTAGTGTTTCAGAACGAATATTTTGTGTATTGGGTATTCTGCTATCTGAAAGAACTTACCAATTAGTTATGCACATATATTACATTTTTTGATTTTCTGTGTAGACAATCACGGCATCTGAAAAGAGGGCCAGGTTTATTTTTTTCTTTTCAAAATTATGTGCCATTTATCTCCCCTATTATGCTTTATTAAACTCTCTAGAATTTCCAGCACTATGTTGAATAAGTGAGCTGACAGTGGGTATCTTTGTTAATATGTCAGATTGTACTGATTTTCAGATATTTTACCAGTCTTGGACTTCTAGAATAAATCCACTTGATCATAATGAGTAATTCTTTTTATATGTTACTGAATTTTATTAGATAAATCTTGCCTAGGACTTTTGTGCTTATTTGATTACAGGTATCAGTCTGTATTATACCTTTTTGTATTGTCTTTATTTGGTTTGAAACTGAGAACATAATATGGTCCTAAAATAAATTGGAAGTGTTTTCTCCTTTTATTTTCTGCAAGATAATACATGGAATTGATTCTAACTCATTGAACATTTGGTAGAATTCTTCAGTGGAATTATATGGGCCTGGGGATTTGTTTTGGGGAACTTTTTAATTATAAATTCAAATTCCTTAGTTAAAGGAAGTGCTGCACTTCATCTATGTTATCAAATTTAGATGTGTAAAGTTGTTGATAATATTTCATGTTATATTTTTGCTGCTTATAATTTACACCTGATGTTAGTAATTTGTACTTTTGTCAGTCTTGGTAGCAGTTTATCAGTTTCAGTGTTCTTTCTGAGAACCAATGTTTTGCTTTGCTGAGCTTTCTAAATCTGTGTTCTCTTTTAAATTCCATTTATTTTTGACACTTTATTTTCTTCCTTTTGTTCTATTTTTATTTGGTCTTTTTAATCTAGATTGTTGATGTGGAACCTGAGAATGATAGTGTAACACCTTTCTGCTAGTCTAATACATATTTTTACATATGACCAATCCCAAAAGAATCTGGAAAAAAATAGCAGAGAGAAAAGGAAATTTATGTGAGAAAAATAGTTTCATGGTAGATATAACAAACTCTTATAAAAAGTTAACAAAGCAAATGTAAATTAGTGTAAATGAGTAAGATTATCTTAAAAGATTGTTAAAATATGCTATTTAAAAAAGCATACCATTATTTATAAGAATATAAAACATTGAAAATGAAAATATGTAAAATGAATTGAGATAAAATAGACTCTTTTAAAAATATGGACATTATTTGGCCTTGATATGATGTTATTAGCATAACAAATTACCTCAATGGTTTACTTACTAAAAAATACTAACTTCATTCTAATCATGAGGGAAATATCATACAAATTCAAATAGAGGAAATCCTACCAAATCATTACACAGTAGACCCCCAAATTGTCAGGGTCATATAAAACAATGGAAGTCTGAGAAACTGTCAGTCAAGAGGGAATACAGGAAATAAGATGGCTAAATGTAATTTAGTTCCTGGATGGGATCATGGGGACAAGAAAAAGATTAGTTAAAAGTAAGGAAACCTAAAAAAATATGGAAATTAGATGATATGTCAATATTGATTCTTTAATTGTAATAAAATTACCATACCTATTAGTGTATGATGCTAAATATAGAGTGAGCTTAGTATAGAATTTATGGGCACTCTTAAGATGCATGCAACATGCTTAACAGGTATATCCTCATTGGTAGGTATAAAACATGACTTTAATATTGAAAAGTTACTTTCTAAAAACAAAGGATATCTCATTGTAGTGTCTTAAATTTCCAAAAATAAATTATGAATATAGCTTGAGATGACAGGGGAATATAACTAGAAATGTTCAAATTCCTAAAATTTTGGAAACTGAATACTGTAAATAAAAAGATAACAATGGGTCATAGAGGATCCTGCTGTGGTTTATGTCGGAGAGTGTTGCCTATGTTCTCCTCTAGGAGTTTTATAGTTTCTGGTCTTATGTTTAGATCTTTAATCCATTTTGAGTTTATTTTTGTGTGTGGTGTTAGAAAGTGATCTAGTTTCATTCTTTTACAAGAGGTTGACCAGTTTTCCCAGCACCACTTGTTAAAGAGATTGTCTTTACTCCATTGTATATTCTTGCCTCCTTTGTCAAAGATAAGGTGTCCATAGGTGTGTGGATTAAAAGCAAAAATAAACAAATGGGATCTAATTAAAATTAAAAGCTTCTGCACAACAAAGGAAACTATAAGCAAGGTGAAAAGACAGCCTTCTGAATGGGAGAAAATAAGAGCAAATGAAGCAACTGACAAACAACTAATCTCAAAAATATACAAGCAACTTATGCAGCTCAATTCCAGAAAAATAAACGACCCAATCAAAAATGGGCCAAAGAACTAAATAGATATTTCTCCAAAGAAGACATACGGATGGCTAACAAACACATGAAAAGATGCTCAACATCACTCATTATTAGAGAAATGCAAATCAAGACATCAATGATGTACCATTTCACACCAGTCAGAATGGCTGTGATCCAAAAGTCTACAAGCAATAAATGCTGGAGAGGGTGTGGAGAAAAGGGAACCCTCTTACACTGTTGGTGGGAATGCAAACTAGTACAGCCACTATGGAGAACAGTGTGGAGATTCCTTAAAAAATTGCAAATAGAGCTGCCTTATGACCCATCAATCCCACTGCTGGGCATACACACTGAGGAAACCAGAACTGAAAGAGACACATGTACCCCAATGTTCATTGCAGCACTGTTTATAATAGCCAGGACATGGAAACAACCTAGATGTCCATCAGCAGATGAATGGATAGGAAAGCTGTGGTACATATACACAATGGAGTATTACTCAGCCATTAAAAAGAATACATTTGAATCAGTTCTAATGAGATGGATGAAACTGGAGCTGATTATACAAAGTGAAGTAAGCCAGAAAGAAAAACACCAATACGGTATACTAACACATATATGTGGAATTTAGAAAGATGGTAATGATAACCCTCTATGTGAGACAGCAAAAGAGACATAGATGTATAGAATGGACTTTTGGACTCTGAGGGAGAGGGAGAGGGTGGGATGATTTGGGAGAATGGCACTGAAATATGTATACTATCATGTAAGAAACGAATCGCCAGTCTATGTTTGATACAGGATACAGGATGCTTGGGGCTGGTGCACGGGGATGATCCAGAGAGATGATATGGGGTGGGAGGTGGGAGGGGGATTCAGGATTGGGAACTCATGTACACCCGTGGTGGATTCATGTCAATGTATGGCAAAACCAATACAGTATTGTAAAATAAAGTAAAAATAAAAATTAAAAAAAGATAAGAATGTAAATTAGAAAATATTTTAACTGAATGTATATTGATCTGTTATAAACTTTTTTAAAGATGTCATAAACTTTATAGAATTCAACTTAAGGTATGTTTATAGTGTAATTTACTCTCTGAAATGTATATATTTGAAAGGAAAAAGACTCATTATCAATGATCTAATTAAATAAGAACATGAAGGAAATAATGAAAATAATGATAAGAAATTAATAAAATGGAAAACAAATGAACAATAAAGAAATTAGCAAGCCAAATTTTGAATTTTAGAAATACACTGAATGATGGAGTGGCAGTAAGAAAACAGATTACCAGCATCAGATTTTGTCTAGTGTCTCTTCATTTTAAACCAAAAAACTTCCTTTAACCGCATTCTTTAAGCCTTCATTTTGAAGGATCTGCCAATAGAAATCTTCATTGGCTTTTTTTTTTTCATTCTCAGTGCTTTCAGCAGTTTGATAACTTCGTTCTTTGTTGTGGATCCCCCTGATTTTCTGTCCTACATGAAGTTTTTAAATAGCCTGTCAACCTCAGATTTTGGACTCTTTGGCCTTTTCTACAAGGCCTCTTTCTGTCTCTTTCTCTCAGTCTTATCCCTCTGGGATTCACATCATGTTCGTTGGTTCTCTTGGTCGTTTCCCAGGGATCCCTTAGGCTTTGTTCTCTGTTCATTTTTTTTTTTTTCTTTCTGTACTACAAACTAAACAATCTCAATTATCCTATATTCAAGTTATTGATTATTTCATATGTCTATTAACTCTATTCAACTCTTTAGTGACATTTTCATTTCAACTATTGTACTTTTTAACCCCAGAATTTCCATATGGTTCCTTTCTATAATTTTTATCTCTTGATGGATATTCTCATTTTATACAAAAAAATATTTTCCTGGTTTCCTTTAGTTATTTATTGATAGTTTCCTTTAGCTCTTTGAGAATGTTTATGACAGTTGATGTGAAGTTTTTGCCTGGTAAGTCCAGTGTCTAAATCACCCTCAGGGATAGTTTTTATAAGATGTATTCCCTTTCTTTAAGAGGATACATTGCCATTATTCTTTGATTTTTTTTTTTTGTTACTGTTGAAAACTGAACAGTTTCATATTATAGTAATTCTAAGTCAGATTTTTGCCATTTTAACTAAAAAGTTGACAGTGTTAGTTATGATAGAGACCACAGTTGAAGTCATTGAACTAGAATTATATGAAGAGATTACATTTAACAACTGGTTCTATTTGCAATAACATGAATACATTTAAATGCCTACCATCAAAGCTAACAAATGACGTGCATGTTCTTTATCCCAAAATATAAAACAGTATTGGAATTAAAAAAAAATACTTAGATGTATGCACCATTTTCTTAGATTCACATTAATCCCAATCACAACCAAATATTTGGTTTGATTAAAACAAACACCACCTTAAAACAGACTGAAAAAGAAAAAGAAGACCTGAATAGTCATATGTCTTCTGTATAATAAAACTAAGTAATTCTTGAAGTTTCCATAAAGAAATCTGGGAATCGGGTTTCCTGGGTTTGACCATTTGATTTTATCTTTATTCATCCTGTTAAAGAAGTGTTAATTATAAAACTTAATTATAAAATAATTAAAACCTAATTATAAAATGAGACTGTGATATGAACACAATAACGCATCAGTGAAAAACATAGCAGTGTTCAATAACCAATAAACACATACAAACTCCCTTTAATTATAATCAAGGTGACATTGCAGTACAGTAGAGATAGGAGGGCTTTCTCAAAAAATGGTTCTCAGTGGATTATATATCCAGATGGGAAAACACAAACCTTGACTTCTGCATTTGTACTACATTATTCATACTATGCTCTGAAAAGAGAAAGTTTTCATATTTACATATTACAACGTCAGGGTTAAATGTGCTTGTGTGAGTAGCTGAAAAAAAAATGGGAAAACTTTTGTGCTTAGTCTTAGTGCTTTTCTGTAACTATTATCAATACAGACTAAAAAACAAGAGCAGGAATAATAAACAAATGAGTAAATAGGTCAGTATTCAGAACTATAGCATTATGTTCACGTTCTCTTTCCCACACTGAGTTCCTAAAGAATGTACAAAGAAATATGTGAACACTCCATTGGCATCTGATATATGAGTCGGGTTTACCAACTTACTTAACTTTTGAGACTGTTAAGATTAACTTTGCTTTTACAGCTATACTGAGAGTACTATTACAAAGAACTTAAAGAAGTACCAATCATTCTCTGCCCAATATCATTTAATTTTAGCTGTGCATATTCAGAATTAACCAGTGAAGCCTAGAAGAAGGGGACATTCTTGACGCCTACATTTTTATAGTTCCTTCTCACTTTTATGTTTTGTTTGCTGTACATTCCACTGTCTTCCTTATGTGGTTCTATATGATAGAAAAAGGAAGCTATTTTTTCAGGAAAAATCTAGAGGAGGGATATTTTTTCCATGTCATCTGATTGTGTTATTTTGTTGGCTTATGTGTCCACAGGCATCTTACTTAAGTTGATTTTGAAATGTGTGAAAAAACATTAAAGAAAATAATCTCTCTCTTCCTCATGACCTTGCTTGATTTCCAACTATCACTTCTTCAAAATAGAACGTATAAAAATATTCTACTAATATCTCTTCTATTTAATTCCAGTAAATTTTATTAAGCAATGGAATGTATGATTAGGTTCTCTCTGTCTTAATAAAAATGTATTAAATATCTAATTGATCTTGCAGAAATTCATTGGCACTTGTTAGGTATTGATAACATTTTAGGTATTGATAACATTCTCTCCTGCCTCCTCAAGCTGAAGCACATTTTAAGATGCTTTTCTTGTTTAGTCATTGACAGGAATTTGGTGGGAAAGAAGGAGAATAAACTCTATAAATCTGTACTCACTTGGATGAACAGTTACGATAATGAAACAGATAATATATTTTAATGTCATTTTAGCTTCAGTTCAATTCAGTCACTCAGTCGTGTCCGGCTCTTTGCGATCCCATAGACTGCAGCACTCCAGGCCTCCCTGTCCATCACCAGCTCCCGGAGTTTACTCAAACTCATGTCCACTGAGTCAGTGATGCCATCCAACCATCTCATCCTCTGTCATCCCCTTCTCCCACTTTCAATCTTTCCCAGCATCAGGGTCTTTTGCAATGAGTCTGTTCTTTGCATCAGGTGGCCAAAGGATTGGCGTTTCAGCATCAGTCCTTCCAATGACTATTCAAGACTGATTTCCTTTAGGATTGACTGGGTGGATCTCCTTACAGTCCAAAGGACTCACAAGACTCTTCTCCAACACCACAATTCAAAAGCATCAGTTCTTCAGAGCTCAGCTTTCTTTTTAGTCCACCTCTCACATCCAACACATCCATACATGACTACTGGAAAAACCATAGCTTTGACTAGATGGACCTTTGCTGGCAAAGTAATCTCTGCTTTTTAACATGCTGTCTAGTTTGGTCATGTTTTTTCTTCCAAGGAGCAAGCATCTTTTAGTTTCATGGCTGCAGTCCTCATCTGCAGTGATTTTGGAGTCCCCCAAAATAATTTAAGCTTAGGTTGTAATATTGATTACTGCTTTGGTTTTAACAATGTCACAAATGTACATACAATATATTGACCAAAATTCAGGAAAGTTAATTCCTTATAAATAAAAGCTCTAAAGTTTTGATGAACAAAATATTTAAATTTGAAGATGAGTTTATTTTTATATCATTAATATCATAAACACTATTGTCACAGAAATTTAGAAATGTCGTCCTTGACCATTTCAGTCGTAGAAAATCATATTTGTTCCAATTTTAAAAATAAATGTTAAAATAATTTGCAATTTTAATTTGGTCATGCTATTCAACAATAACAGAACAGCCCTTAATTCAGGACTGTAGAGTTCATAACTGTCACGAATTACTTATATTTTATGCAGCAGCCCAAGATTCTGTGTGGCAATCTGTGGAACCTGTTAGCATATCATCTGGATTTAATGTTGAAGGGACTTTGTTTCCTTTCTTTTGAAATACCCGCTGTTTGGCAAGCTTTAAAGAATGTAAATGCATTATGCACATATGTATTTCCATTGCCATAGATGTGATGTAAAAATTCAAATAACTGAATAAAATTTTCAACGCCACACTAAAGTTAATATATTGCTAGTAGAGGAGGGAGAGGGCCCCAAGTGATACCAAAGTGATACCTGATTTACCAGTAAAGTGCAAGTTTCCCCCAAACACAATTTCTTATGAATAAAACATATGTAAACTGATACTTAGAAAGGTAAGCGAGCTAATTTCCTGTCACTAGAGAGAATGATCTCCTCAATCCAGGAGAGGTAACGTAAACTGTGGTCAAAATAAAGTTCAAGCAAAGGTTCATGGATCATTTCCTTTAACGTACCCAGGGAAATTTCTGCTTGTTAAGCATCCAATATCCGTTTTTAAAACTGTTTTTAAATATAAAAAAAGGATGATATGTATCTTAATCCTTGCTTTGATGACAAAAAAAAAATGTGTACACATTTCATCTTTCTAGAATTAAGGCAACGTTGAGGTTACTACTCAGGTTTTTCTTTATTACACTCTTTTATGAGCAGTAGCGTGCATTATTGCTTATGGAGCTAATGATCACAAAGTCATTTTGAGGAATTTTAAAACACAGAATGAAGCCCATTAGAGCTCAGTAGCTGTTCATTTTACACAACAATATAAGTACTGATGTTCCTCAGTGCACAGACTATATAACATAGCATAGAAGCATATCATCAAGCCAGAGAAATAAATGCATAATTATACTACCTAACTGTATTTTTTCTCTCTTTGTGAGTTTAGAGTTTATGCAGTTCCCTTTTTATAATGAGTAGTTATCAAGTTATTAGAAAGATGCAGTAAAATAATATCTTGATAAGACTTACTATTTTTCACTTTGTTTATATAGTGATTAAACAGATTAGAAATCCCTTCAAGAATGGTCTATTAAATGAATGATTGATTTTTATGTTAGGGGCTTTGTGATGGGTAATGGCACTTTTCCTCTTTAAACACTGCCACAATAAAGGAGTCTTCAATGAAGCGGTGCAGTTAATAGTTCATATTTTTTCTCCAGTGCCAGTTGACCTGTTACACACAAATCAGTAACTTACATCAACATGTTTCACTTGTGACTTAAAAGTAGATTTTAAATGACTTATTTTTCTTTATTATATTCCTTGAGATGAATAAATTTGTGGCTGAATTATTTTGGTTTTCTTACATTTACTTTTATGCTAAAATCTTGTTCTTGAATTTAGCATATGAGAAAAATGTGTGCCTTGGTTATAGTAAGCCTCAAAATAACAAATATTGCTAATCCTAGTCTAATTTAAAGTGGTCATGTTTAATTTAGTATATATTAGATTCTTTCAGACCTTTTATACCAGCCGTCTGAGCTATGCTTTCTGGAATTTATTTAATATATCTTATTTGAAATGTTAAATTTAGCACCTGTAAAAATACAATAAAAGGAGGCATTTGAGTAAGTAACAGATATCACTAGTATTTATTTGACCATCTCTTCTAAATAATAAACCTCAAGCCCTTGGTGAAATATGTCTTTTAAATGACCTGATGTTCATATCCCTTTGTTCAAAATATTGATTTTCAGGTTTTGCAGAACAGTTTATGGTGTCAGCGATAGTACATATACTGAACAATTAAATCGCTTTCTGGTGCTTGATGGGAATAGAGTATCTGTTGACTTCTGAATTGTAAGAAACAAATTAGAAAGAGAATTACCTAATGACTATTGATGCTTAACCCATATGCTAATTAAATGAAGGAAGCAAGAACCGATACATATTTTATAACACTTTTTTCTATATTTTTAGAACTATGGAGAATAAGTGAAGCACACAGATAATGGAATTTGTATGTGAACTTTTCATGGTATATGATGTCATTGATTTATGATTTATGTAGTATTTTTTACGTTTATAACAAATCAGTCTTTAAATTTTAAAATGTAATGCATTTTTAAGATAAAATATTTTGTAACATTTATTGGCTATAGGCTCTGCAGTAATTTTCTAATTGGAAACTGATAGAAATATTTTCTCATGGGAATTTAGGATTTAAATTGATATGTGTGGAGAAGGCAATGGCAGCCCACTCTGGTACTCTTGCCTGGAAAATCCCATGGGCAGAGGAGCCTGGTAGGCTGCAGTCCATGGGGTCACGAAGAGTCAGACATGACTGAGCAACTTCACTTTCACTTTTCACTTTCATGCATTGGAGAAGGACATGGCAACCCGCTCCAGTGTTCTTGCCTGGAGAATCCCAGGGACGGAGGAGCCTGGTGGGCTGCCGTCTATAGGGTCGCACAGAGTCGGACACGACTGAAGCGACTTAGCAGCAGCAGCAGCAGCAGCAGCAATACATATATATTATTACTAACTTGACATATCTGATCAGAATCAAGAATAATTAACTATAAAGATCAGTAGTCAGATACCTTTGTCTTTATTTCATTAAATCTAAAATTACATCTGTTATAAAAATGCATCATCATCTTAGGTGCTTCCAAATTAGAAAAGCAAGTCTACTGATCAAAGTGGGGTATGAGGCTTTATCACTTCAGTGGTGAGGTCAGTCTACATTTCAGAGGAAAGCAAATGTAGAAAAATGGACATCTGTGAATCAAAGAAGTTAACTGAAAGCATTTTAACATATACTCTAAATTTAACAAAGAAGTTATGGGCTCATTTTTATTGGGGGTGGGGGTGAGGGGTGGGGAGTCATGTTTTTATCATGTCTCTGACACAAAATGAAAAGTAAAGGTCCCTAGAATGATGGGAGAGAACCCTATTTTTCTTTCTTTCCCCCTTGGATCTTTTATTGTTTGTGTGTGATCAGTCTATTCATTTTCCCTGTATCTGATTTTCATTTGTCTACACAGTATTTCTAGATATCTTTAGAACTATTACAAAATATAAAGACCAGTTTAAATGTTTTTCTTATTTCCTTCCCAGAAATGAAATGTGTTTTACACTTCATCATTCATTCCTTCTGAGATTCTTTTCCCCTTTGAATTTTTTGACGGCCCATTTCTTTACCTCCCTAATTCCCCTTTAAGGTCATCTTGTCTGTTCTTGTTTTTTCCTCTTAATTGTTTTACTTGCTCTTATCATTTCAACAATAGTTTGTACTGAAAGTGGATAAACCTCCATTTCATTCTTAGAACCTTATTTCCTTATTTTTCAAAATCTCTATTCAAATACTCAACTATCTTATATTTAATATAAAGGAAAATAAATATTCCCATCCTTTGGAGCTTGGCCAGTTTTCTAAGCTGGAGGACATGGAGCAATGATCAATTCACTCTTCTCCATCACCACTTAAATATATTTATAGTGGATTCTATTTCATGATGTTTTAAAAACCTGTCCCTTCATCTAAATCCCTAATATAATGTATTAGTATTAACATCCTGACATTCCTCCACCTAGACCAATATAAACAAAGCAACAAGAATGTTACTATTTCTTCATCAGAATTCATTTTCCCTATGCCAAATTTCAGGTATCTTCTATGTTTTCCATCTTTCACTTTCTTCCTCCAATTCATTTTCAAGAATTTGCTGTGATAGCCTCCACATCACTCTGCCTTTTTTGCTTTTAAACCCATTCATTTACATCTTACGTCAATATACATATTCATTTTCTAGAATTAATAGAAATTGAGGGTGTCTGGTGGTTTGGCTGGCTCAGTACGTTTTAGAGTCTAAGTTTCCTCCATGAGCTTGTTGGTTTTGACCATTTACTGAACATAATATTTGAAATGTAATATATTTATATGGATACTTTGAGGAAAACAGTAAAGTTATTTCCATTCAAAGAGGATTTCTGTTGGCTTCTATGAGGCTTCTGGTGCCTTTTCCAGTTAAAGATCACATTAAGCCATTTTCAAGATCTGAATTTTGGGGTATCACCTAGGGAATCTGGGCTTCCGTGGGGACTCAGTGGTAAAGAATGTGCCTGCCAATGCAGGAGACCTGGGTTTGATCCCTGGGTCTGATCCCTGGGTCAGGAAGACCCCCTGGAGAAGGAAATGGCACCCCACTCCGGTACTCTTACCTGGGAAACCGCATGGACAGAGGAGCCTGGCGGGTCACAGACCGTGGGGTCCCAAAGAGTCGGACATGACTGAGTGCCTGAACAATAACAGAATTGGAACTGGGGTATGATTTTGCATGAGCTATTTCACCCTGAAGTTGCTGCCATTTGATCTTGTGTGTTTGAGGGAAAGGGTCTCGTCTTTAATTCATCCCTTTGGCCGTAAGCTGAGTTTTGATATTTTTTTGTCCTAGAACTCCTAGTAAAGAAGTTTTTAATATGTAGAGAAGAGAAATGCCCTCATGACAAGAATGGCTCTCATGCTTATCTGCATCTGGATTTTTGTTTCACTAAATATTTAGACTTGACTTTTGAGGCTTCTATGATTTAAGAAAAGATAAACACACTTTATCATTTTGTAGTATGTTCAGCAGGAAGATTCAAAATGAATAATTTAACTCACAGGAAACAGCAAACTGCTCATACTGCTATAGTGCTCTGATTCTGTATTTATACTCTTTATACAACATAAATTATTTAAGAGCAGAGGTTTTGTCCTCTTTCACACCTGCTTATGCCACTGAACCCAGGTGAATCCTATAGATCTGGACAATAGATTATCATCTCTATAGCTCATTAAATGAACTTTGGAATCAAATACCACAAGGGCATTAGATTTGCTGTGACATATACTGCATGCTGTATTGGATATAATACTTAACCTAAAAGTCTCAACTTACTCATCTGTAAAATGGTATAACAGTGACAATCTATAGTAAAATGAGAGTCTACAAGTAGTTATTATTACTAAGTATGAAACACAGTGATAACATTCATTGAAGATTTATAATACTGCAAAGATCATGCTAAATGCTTTGTTTGCATTATCAAATTTAATTAGACACAGCCCTTAGGGTAGGTATAACTTTGCTCCCATTTCAGGTGTCAGGAATTTAAGTGTGAACATAATTTATCTGCCCAAGTTGCCATGGCTAGTAGGAAGGAAAACATGGAGCAACCAGATAGGCCTCATTCTATAATCAGTACTTTGAACCAGACTCAGTATGTAATAGAAGGCATTGTTTATATTGGTATATATGTATAATTTTATAGTTATTTTTATTACTGATTTTTTTCATAGTATCTGCAATGCTTTGGAAAATAATTCACACTATGCATTTAAAACTAAGTATTTTTGGTCCAAAATATTTTACCTTTTTAATGAATAAAATCTGGTAACAAGAACATTTCTGAATATATTTTCCACTTTCCTGTCTTCATTTCTAATATATATCTCTTCATTCTTTGAATTTAGCAGTGTTTCGTGGCATTTCCCATGCTTCTTTCTTTGCAGTCATTCCCTGGTGATCTCATTTACTAAATGTGCTCCTTAGCAGTTTTCATAAATATTCCTAAAATTAAAAAAAGAATTGCAATGCATATTTTAGATGTATTTGTATATAAATCATAGAAATTGTCTATTTATTTTTTAAGCTTTCTACCCTAAATCAACTTTCTCTGCTATGGAATATCCACCAGATAATGAACATCATTAAAACAAAGAGGGAGAATTCATATGTGTGGATGACTGATATGAGAAATTGTCTGAAAGAACATATAATTTTATCTGCTCTAGGGAGGAACAAAAGTCAATAACATTATTTAAGACCATCATTGAAGCAAAGAAGAATCTGAACCTGGATTGCCATATAATGTAACAAATTTTTGTTTATAGAACTATTTAGAAGTAACATTTTCTAACTGAAATTTTCATATTTTCAAAATAGCTTCTACATAGATGGAGAAGCTAATCAATAACTGACTGTAGCTCAGGTTTGCATACATGATTATTTTACCCAAATCTAGTAAAATCACATTTAATATATTTAATAATATATTCAGAAAAGCATTGATGGAAAAGTGAGATATATCACCCTAGTAATGAGAATATTAAATTTCCCATTGCAAGGGGGGATTAAATTTCCCATTGCAAGAAAGATGTACAGTAGGAGGAAGTAATGCCGAAACCCTGGATATCTTCAGTTGCCATAAGGAGGAGTGACAAAAGGGACCAAAATTGAAAAGGCGTCTTAAAGTACTGTCAAGCAAGACTGCCTCAGGCTTGCTTATCTTCCAGATCACATTCACAGATCATGTACTGACCACCAATCTGAAGCTGGGAAATTAGTCTTGAAAGAAGACTGTGCTTCGTTAGGCGGGTGTGAGGCTTCCAGTTAGAGACAGTTGCGACAGCGTTGAACACTGGCACTGCTAATGGCAGCTGAGAGTAGAGTTAGCATAACATCGTGATGGTTCCGCCTAAGCACACAGAGGAAGTTGCTAGTAGATACATCCATCGCTCAAAAGAAGTAAACTTTTTAGTATCATTATACATTAAAAGGGAAATTAAGTTACTGCTTTAATCAAAACATCAAGCAAACGATCAAGAATCTCAAGGTAAATGATTGAAAAAAATCAACATGTATACTATCATGTAAGAAACGAAGTGTCAGTCTATGTTCGATACAGGATACAGGATGCCTGAGGCTGGTGCATGGGGACGATCCAGAGGGATGATATGGGGTGGGAGGTGGGAGGGGGATTCAGGATTGGGAGCTTGTATACACCTGTGGTGGATTCATGTCAATGTATGGCAAAACCAATACAGTATTGTAAAGTAAAATAAAATTAAAAAATAAAAATAAAAAATAAAAACTATAAAAAAATAAAGTTGTAAACATATCAGTCTCTGAAAAAATGTGAAAGATATAAAAAGTCTTTAAATAATATAAAATTTTATTAACACACAACAATAAACTGGAATTAAATAACAAAAGTACTAATAACAGCAAAATAGAAATATTTTTAAAGAAACCACTAGACCAAGGAAATTCATATAACAATTACAAGAGTAACTGAAAAATAGTGATGAAAATGTTACATATCTAAACCTGTGGGTTAGCTAAACTGAGGAATATCCATAGATCAAGAACGTTCTAGCAAAATAAGAAAATCTGGATTTCTTGTATTAGTAAAAGAAAATCAATAAAATGATATGCAATTTCTAAAACAAATTCCTTGAATAAGAAAATATATTCATAAGAAAGATAAATCAGAAGACATTTTAATAAAGAAAAATAGAAAAGCATAAATACATAAATTAGTCAGGACATAAAAAAGTCACAGCTACAAATGACTTTTTATTATTTTAATTGCTTATTAACTATGTTTTTTTTTTAATGACTAAGAGAATGTATTTTACCAGTAGCTTCCTTTGGCTACTGGAGCAATATAATGAATAGAAATAGCAGTAGAGATTATTGACACACACCGTCTCAGGATCTTCTCTCAGCCACTTGAGATGTACGTCAAGGACACCATTAATATTAAGCAATGTCTTGATCCATGCAAAATTCAAGCAAAGGAATAATCACAAAGTCTTTTTAAGTTCCACTCTGTCTTTTTAAGTTCCATCATTGTTATTCACAAGGGCTAAAATGTTGTTCCCAAAAATGTTGGTAATGTTTATCATTGACGATGGTTGATAAAGTTTTTGATCTTTATTTTACTGTACTAGACAAGATTTATTATCTTAATATTCAAAAATAAAAGTTTTTTTATTATTTTTACTATTATTATTGAAAACCTAAGGACATTTCTCTGAATGCAAACAAGAAACAGCAAAATAGAAGGGAGTTATTAAAGGCAAGCATTGCTCAAAAAAAAAAAAAAAATCAACACTAAAAGTAGATGCATGTAATACTTAATAAAACAGCTCGCATTCAGGAGACACATAATTCAGAACAGAAAAAAACTTTGAGAATCTAAAACTTGATGTATTGTGATATCCAAGAAGATTCAGTTCAGTTCAGTTCAGTCGCTCAGTCGTGTCCGACTCTTTGCGACCCCCATGAATCGCAGCACGCCATGCCTCCCTGTCCATCACCAACTCCCAGAGTTCACTCAGACTCACGTCCATCGAGTCCATGATGCCATCCAGCCATCTCATCCTCGGTCGTCCCCTTCTCCTCCTGCCCCCAATCCCTCCCAGCATCAGAGTCTTTTCCAACGAGTCAACTCTTGGCATGAGGTGGCCAAAGTACTGGAGTTTCAGCTTTAGCATCATTCCGCCCAAAGAAATCCCAGGACTGATCTCCTTTAGAATAGACTAGTTGGATCTCCTTGCAGTCCAAGGGACTCTCAAGACATTTCTGGATACGAAATTTAAATAAAAACTAAAATTTCTTAGGAGTATAGTTTGTCAGCGATTAAGATCAAAATAATATCAGCATCACTGATACTGGAACACAATAAAAGCAAGTCTTCACATAGCAGGGATATTGTCAGTATCACCCATGGATACCACACAGAATTTAGAGGTTCATGGATAAGGACCAAAAGAAAAAACTAAAGGAATAGTCCAAAATTGATATGTGAAGCAACTTTAAGAAAAGTACACAATAAGAGTTGTGTGGTTCAGTTGCGCTGTTGTGTTTGACTCTTTGCAGCCCTATGGACTGCTGCCTGCCAAGCTTCTCTGCCCATGGAACTTTCCAGGCAAGAATACTAGAGCAGGATGCCATTTCCTACTCCAGTGGATCTTCCCAACCCAGGGATCAAACCCATGTCTCTCGAA
The DNA here is from genome assembly GCF_014754425.2 of Oryx dammah. Lineage (NCBI taxonomy): Eukaryota > Metazoa > Chordata > Mammalia > Artiodactyla > Bovidae > Oryx > Oryx dammah. The sequence goes on from NW_024070189.1 coordinate 6,274,708, forward strand.
TCTCCTGTGTTGTCAGGGGGATTCTTTACCCCTTGCACTACCTGAGAAGCCCAGATTAAAAGAGGCACTAGTAAATCTCCCTGATAGCCTGATCACCCTGTTGCTGAACAATGGTTTCCATTTGAATTTGATATTTGCCATTTCATCTCAATCCTTGGGAGAGTTTTGTATCACTTTTCACTTTCATGCATTGGAGAAGGAAATGGCAACCCACTCCAGTATTCTTGCCTGGAGAATCCCAGGGACAGAGGAGCCTAGTGGGCTGCCATCTACGGAGAGTCAGACACAAGTGAAGCGACTTAGCAGCAGCAGCAGCAACTGTAATATGATGATTCTGAAAGAAGATGCCACATTAAGGTTGAGAGGGTGAATACAGACAGGAGTATTTAGAAAGCCTATACTGATGATGTGGAATGCAAGGTACCTGATGGTTTCTGTACTTCCCCCCCCCTCAATTCTTGATTAAGTAGAAGCATCTATGCATGCAGAACCACGGGTTATTTTGTTTAGTGACTGCTAGTGACTGCACTGGTCAAATCCATTATGTACAACAACCTAACACAGGCTAGATTTACATTTTCTATGGAAAAGAAAAACACGAACAGTTGTCTGGTAAGTCTATTCAACATAATTCATGATTCAATAAAATTGATATCATCAACAAAATTAGCAAAAGTCAGACATCGACTTCTGCTTTTCTTTTTAATGATACAAATAACTCTTGATGTGGAAGTAAATTTCCCATTGCTCATGTCAGTGTGTTCAGTTCTTGAATCATTGAAGCTAATTTGTTCCACTGAAGTGTATATTTACTTCATGACCATACTGTGGGCCCCAACCTCAAGTGTCAAATATGAATTTTGTGAAAGTTTATGCAGTTACTAATGATTCTTGCATATATTCTGGCAAAATGAAGCAGCAAAGCAGGCTTCCATCCTGAAAAGTGCTTTACTTTGAGGTGGTGATAAGAGGAATAAGAGTACATGTAGATCAGTGAATTATTCTCATTTATATATACATGAAAGTATATGATGCTAACAAAATTGATTTGGGGCAGAGCGGTCACTCTGGTTTGATTAGGCCAAGTCAAATTTCACAAAAAAGAGTTCATAGGTATGAAGGGACAGAACATCCTCATAAATTGTTATCCATCTTAAACTTGACCTGCTTGGGCATTATAAAGATAAATTAAAAAGTGTAAATTTTACTTATGTCAGTTATGGAATGATAGGAAAAGGAGTACATCAAGGCTGTATATTGTCACCCTGCTTATTTAACTTATATGCAGAGTACATCATGAGAAACGCCTGGCTGGAAGAAGCACAAGCTGGAATCAAGAATGCTGGGAGAAATATCAATAACATCAGATATGCAGATGACACCACCCTTATGGCAGAAAGTGAAGAGGAACTAAAAAGCCGCTTGATGAGAGTGAAAGAGGAGAGTGAAAAAATTGGCTTAAAGCTCAACATTCAGAAAATGAAGATCATGGCATCTGGTCCCATCACTTCATGGGAAATAGACAGGGAAACAGTGGAAACAGTATCAGACTTTATTTCTTTGAGTTCCAGAATCACTGCAGATGGTGACTGCAGCCATGAAATTAAAAGATGCTTCACTCCTTGGAAGAAAAGTTATGACCAACCTAGATAGTATGTTCAAAAGCAGAGGCATTACTTTGCCAAAAAATGTCCATCTAGTCAAGGCTATGGTTTTTCCAGTGGTCATGTATGGATGTGAGAGTTGGACTGTGAAGAAAGCTGAGCACAGAAGAATTGATGCTTTTGAACTGTGGTGTTGGAGAAGATTCTTGAGAGTCCCTTGGACTGCCAGGAGATCCAACCAGTCCATTCTAAAGGAGATCAGCCCTGGGTGTTCTTTGGAAGGAATGATGCTAAAGCTGAAACTCCAGTGCTTTGGCCATCTGATGCGAAGTGTTGACTCATCGGAAAAGACCCTGATGCTGGGAGGGATTGGGGGCGGGAGGAGAAAGGGACGACAGAGGATGAGATGGCTGGATGGCATCTCCGACTTGATGGACGTGAGTCTGAGTGAACTCTGGGAGTTGGTGATGGACAGGGAGGCCTGATGTGCTGTGATTCATGGGGTTGCTAAGAGTCAGACATGACTGAGCGACTGAAATGAACTGAACTGAACTCAGATCTTAACAATATTAATTTTTACAATTCATGAACATGGGATTTTGTAGTTTTCATGGTACAACTCTTTGCCTCCCTTGCTCAATTTTTAAGTATTGTATTCCCTTTGATGTTACTATAAAATGAATTATTTCTTTATTTTTAAGGTTGTTCATAGTATATAAAAATGCAGCATAACTTTGAGTGCTAACCTTGTATTCCACTACTTTTGTAGATGCATGGTTTCTCACATGTTTAGTGGACTTTTTAGGATTTTCTCCTCATGAGATCATGCTATCTATGAACAGAGATAATTCTACTACTACTTTTCAATCTGAATGCATTTTCTTCTTCTTTTCTGCCTAATAGTTCTGGCTAGAAGATCCAGCACCATGTTCAGTAGAAATGATAAAAGCTGGCACTCTTGCCTTGTTCTTGAGCTTAGAGTGACAATTTTCAGTCTTTCACAATTAAGTGTGACAGAATCAAAACACTGTGGACCTGGCAAAAGACAGATATTAGGTTGATGCAAAATAATTGCAGTGTTTACATTGTGGAAATTTTCCATTTGTTACTGGAATACATTCTAAATAAATGCGGTCATGTTACACATTTTAATGCACATTTCTCACTTTATGTTTTATTGCTAATGATATTACTTGCTGTTTATATTTATCTTAGAACATGGAAATGCTGTTAGACAAAAAACAAGTTTCAGTAATTTTCTTATTTGATTGCAAAATGGGTCATAACGCAGAAGAGACAACTCACAACATCAAAACATTTGGCCCAAAACATCATTTTGAGGTATTATCTTCTCTTATTCTATGCAACGACAAGGAACCACTTCTTGATTGGACTGTGACAGGTGATGAACAGGGGTTAATAAGCTTCAACGCACTTCCCACCAAACTTGCACCGAGAGAAGGTCATGGTCCCTGTTTGAAGGTATGCTGCAAGTCTGATCCACCACAGCTTTCTGAATCCTGTGAAATCACTGCATTTGAGAAGTAGGTTCAGCAAATTGATAAGATTCACTGGAAACTGAACACCTGCGGCCAGCTTTGGTCAACAAAAAGGGCCCAATTCTTCTCTGTGACAACACCTAACTGCACAATTCACAACCAGTGCTTCCAAAGTTGAATGAATTGGGCTACAAAGTTGTGTCTCATCTCCATAAGCAGCTGACCTCTCACCAGCTGACTGGCACTTCTTCAAACATCTCAACCAATTATTTGCAGGGAAACGCTTCCACAACCAGCAGGATGCAGAAAATGCTTTCCAAGAGTTTGTTGAACCCCGAAGCACAGATGTTTATGCTACAGGAATAAACAAACTTATTTCTTATTTGCAAAGTGTGTTGATTGTAATTATTCCTATTTTGATTAATAAAGATGTGTTTAAGCCTTGTTATAATGATTTAAAATTCATGGTCCAAAACTATAATTACTTTTGCACCAACCTAGGTCCCAAAGAGTTGGACACGACTGAGCAACTGAACTGAACTGAACTGAGACCAGTAGAATAAAATGCAGAGCCCAGAAATAAATGATTACATATATTATTAAATGATTTTAGACAAAGGTGCCAAAATGGATAAAGGACAATCTTTTTAAAAAATATTGGGAAAACTAGACATCCACATGCAAAAAAAAATCAAAAAACTCTTATTAGCACTAAAATTCAAAAACTAACTCAAAATGGACAAAAGACATGAATGTATAGCTAACATTGTATGACTCCTAAAATGCTGGTAAATCCTCATGATGGAAATTCACAAGAGTTTCAGTTCTTTAATCATGAAACATCCATAATTTAATTAAAATTTCACACATTGGCATCAATCACATTAATCAAAGTAAAGTGATTTGCAAGAGGAAAGTAAAGACTGTAAGACTGATAGAAATTGGTAAATATTTTCCCCAGTTCATTTGGTCAAGATGCTTACACTTAAGGGTATGCCAAAAGATACTTTTCAAACATTTTAGTATATATTTTGAAGATACAGCTGTTGTTTGTAAATAAAACTTTGAAAAAGACAACACCAATACAGTATCCTAACGCATATATATGGAATTTAGAAAGATGGTAACGATAACCCTGTATGCGAGACAGCAAAAGAGACACAGATGTATAGAACAGTCTTTTGCGAAAGCTCTTTGATATTAGAATACTAACATCATGAAGCAGTTGTGTACTGATTTATTTTAATAATGAATTAAAATCTATTTTTAATTCCTTTTTATTTTTTTTAACAGTGCCTGTATTTACCAATCCACCAAAGACGTTGCTATTTAGTCTGGTCGACCACACTCCTCTGCCCGTTTATTTTCCACTCTGCTGTCCTTAGGCAGACTTTCTTGTTCCATTGTGCTGAACATGTCTCATATACACTTTCCCTCACAATGCATAATCTGGACTGTATCATGTCAGGGATGGAAAAGTGCTTTAACCATATTTAACAATTGATTCCCTTCTGACATTTAGTGAAACATTTTGATGAATTTGTGATTTTAAACCCTTCAATAGATTTATTAATGTTTTATAATTTAATAGAATAAAGTGTTTAGATATAAAATGATATTTTAGAAGTTATATATTATAAATATTGCTGATAAAATGTGAACTTTTCAAAATTGTTGCTTCACTTAATGGTTTCTATGGTCGATGTTATAATACAATTATATTTCAGATACAACATGAATCCACAATTGAAATGTAGGCTTAGAAATCTCTAAAAATCTATGGCTGCTCATTTTATAGAAGTAAAGTTCACATATACCCAAAGCCTTAAATCAAGCAAATTAACATAAGCAGGTCTAGAATAAGATCTTTCCTCTATGTCATATCAGTACCCCTCCACCACTTTGTATTCTTGCCTGGAAAATTCCATGGACAGAGAAGCCTGGCGGGCTATAGTCCATGAGGTTGCAAAGAGTTGGACACAACTGTGAGACTGAGCACACGGACACACAACCAGTTAGAAAGATGAAGTCCTTTACAGTGTGAATCCTAAAAACAGTTTACTTCGGTATAAAATAATTCTCTACGGATCTGCTATTCATTGAAATATTTTGAGTGTATCTCTGAAGAAAAACAAATATGCGTTGACTAATTACAGATGTATACAGTAGGTCTATCTTTACATACCTGTCCAAATGTTCAAAATGTGTGCTAAATTTCTACTTTAGTAAGATACCTTATAGTAAATGTTAAAATTGCTTTTGAAACTTGAAAGATTTTCTATAACATGGAGAATACTTGAATGACAGTAGTATTTATTTGGTTCCTCTCTCCTCCCTTGCTCCTCATAGATACACACTCAATATATATATATGTATATACTAAAGTGTGGGAAGGAAATTGAAAGATGGAGGAGAAAAACAAAAAAACTTCTGGTACCCAAATTTTGAGCTTCATGGCTAATTGTAATGACTATAAGAAAGTAACACTGAAATATCCAAATTTTTTTTTTTCAAATTCATTCAATTTGTATTTTCTTAAAATATATATATATATGTAGTATGGAAATGGATTCTATGGCTGCTATCAAGTTCAACAACTCAGTATCAATTAGTGATGTCTGCTTGACTGTTAGAAGCAATTAGATACACATAATGTTTTGCTAATTCAAACTAGATAGATATAATGTTTATCTTAATTCTTGTTTATTTTAAAAGATAAATCATTCATCTAAATGCAAAACTATTTACTAGATCTTAAATGCATTTGCAGAGCCTGTATTCACTCCTGGATTAAATTCTCTTATTGTTTACTCATTCAATAACTATTGTGTTTGAAATTCTAGGACTTGTTATTTCCATTCCTATTATAACTTTTCTAGATCTGTCATAGTTCTCCTAATTTCAAATATATAAAACACTCAAGATCTTAATCATATTTTCAAATCATAAATTCATTGACCCTTCTAACAGACATGAAGCAAAATTTATTTTTGCTGGCTTAGTTGTCATAGTTAGCAAGAAATAATTACTCAAAGACAGAATAATTAATAGGAAACTCTTACATCATTTTGTGCCCAAATATTTTAAGTATAATTTAAAACAAATTGTGCTCCTAACAGGTTGTTCATTCCTTGTTACTGACTGTGAGTTTGATAACATTACTTTCATCTTTTTGTCTCCTTCCAAGTTTTTTACTTCAATTTAAAACACTTAGAAATTACCTTGTCTTGCAAACTAGTTTGTGCTCTTGAAAGGTTTCAAAAAGCTTAGTGGTTTCCTATTGTTCTTAATTGCTTGAAATGCAGGGAATTGTGTAAAAGAAATCTTTTTTCCCTTTGAGATGATTCCCTTTCCACTTAGAGATCTTTGCAGAAATTGTGCCATTTTTCTGCCTATTTATATAGTTGTATTTATTATCATCTAACACTCAAGTGACCACTTAGACAATGATAAACTAACAGACTTTTGTTGTTCAATAGACTATAATACAAGAATAAAAATACCCGGTTTACTTCAGAACAAAATGAATATGCATATGTACATACTTATTAAAATACACAGATACATACATGCATCATATGAAACAACATGTGTAAACACACATAGATATAAATTTAAAAATCAGGATTATTAGTATATTTTTCAAAGACTCTTTTCACAATGCAGTAGCCTTTGAATTATTCTTTCATATAGACAACATGATCAGCACTCCTAGAACAGACTCTCAACCCTAGAGACCTTTGCAAAAATTTCTCTATTGACTTGGAAAAAAAAATGGACAGCTATTGAATTACAATTAAATTTAGGCAGAAATTGAAAGATGATATTTCAAGTTCTCAATATCAGACTCTAGAGCCTAAGTATGATAATCGAATCGTGAATTAGATTTTGTGTTAGATTGGTATATATATTAGGGAGTAGAAAATCAGGTTGACATTTTATCAGTAGCTGCTCCTCTCATCAGAACTCCTTTACTCTACATTGCTTACATTCATCTTGCTCTCCTACCAAGGGAGAAGGCACTATAGAAAACTCATATTTGTGTTAGAATTGCCAACATAGTTAAGATAAAGAAAATGCATCCTGAAGGTTAGTAAGTGTTTTTGGATAAAGGAATATTCTAAGTAGTACCTTTAGTTATCAGATGTCATATGATTGTATATTAAATTATTTAGAACATATTTATACTAATATCCCCCTTTACAAATATTTCTTATTTAATTTTTGCTCTTTAATATTTTCCCCATTACTCTGTAAACCCCTTCAGTCCTTATTTGATCTTGAGATATATTTTATATACTGAAATATCTATGATAATATCTAAATTATGAATTTACTCTCAGAGTAAATGCGTAAGAATCAGTATTCTGCAAGCATAACTCACTAAAATTTTTTCTCATTAACTTGAATTCAGTCAGTAACACATAGCAGCAGATAAATCTACAATTATTTTTCAAGTATTAGATTTACTATATTCCCTTGCTTCTCTGCACCCCATCACATCATATGTCTTTTTCTTGAGTTAATCATAAGTAGTTTCTTCTTTCAGATTTTAGAAGAAATAGCCACATATTCAATCACGTTCCTAGGATATTTTGTTCAAAAAAAAAATGGCTTACTGGATGCTATATTATTGAATAGATTCTACTGCTGAATATCTTAATTTATTCAAGACATTTTAAAATGGAAATAGCCGTTACAGCCTTCAACTTGACATGTTTATCAGGACCAATTATAGTTGGTGCTTTCTATTGAAACCTTTTTTTCATATTGTTGGTGACAAACAGTCGCTTCTGTCTATACTGCTTGTTGCTGAATTTGTGGGCCCTGTTTATTCTCCAGTTCTTTGCTGAGATCAGATTTTCTGCTTCTGCTTCTCTTCACTTTCCTCTTTCCTTCTCTTTTCTTTCCTTGTTCTCCTCTCTCTCCTTCTCACCCACCTTTTTTTTTTTTTTCTAATTCTTTACTAAACACAGATGGATGTAACCTACCCAGGCAGTCCAACTTTCTAGCCTTTTTATCTAGGGATGCATGATCATTAGGTTTATGGCATAAATGTTATCCCATGTAACATTTCACTGAAAATCCTTTTTCAAAGTTCCAACTTATTTCTCTAGATCTTGTTACACATCCTCTTAGCACATGTTGCCACAGATCACCACAGCAGGGTGAAGTTAGTGGGGCTCTATTTCACACTGACTGGAAACTTTATGCAAGAAAGTGAGACTCCCTACTTCCAACATTTCATTGACCAGAGTAAGAGCCTAACTTTGTTAGGTGTTAGGTTAGTGCAGGGGAGCGTAGTTCTCTTTGCATTTCTAATAACCTCATTCATTTTTATACTACCAACATTTCTCATTTATTTCTCTTTTTCTGTTACTAAACTAATATTGAACACTATATAATAGTGATTTAAGACCAACATTTCATTGTTGCCACAAAAAATATTTTTTTTAATCTTATATATAGTTGGTAGGTAGCTACAAATAAATGTGCACCAAATTTACAAAGTTTACCAATATGTATTGATCACTTATGTAGTGAGAGCCCTGTGGTAGTACTTAGAACAACTCTGTAATAGAGGTATATCACACCTAATATGAGCTAAATATTTTTAAACATTTGCATCACTTCCATTAGTTAATAGCCACATCCATGTCCATGTAATTTTACTGTGACTTATAAAGAGTTGCCTACTTATTAGATTATTTCAGTAATCAAAAGTGGAGCCAGCCAATGGTCTTACTTCTTTTACATAATCTTTGGAATTCATAATTGTAACTATAAATTAAAAGCATGGAAGAACTCTATATTTAGAAAAATACAATCTCATAGGGCATTAAACTAACATCTGGTAGTCTATACTCTCTTTAAATAAGATATCTCAATGTAGAGTAAATAACAGGTGATAAAAATACTGAGAATATTGTTTTCCAATATACTAAAAAGCATTATTTTGTTGCCCAGTCTTTACAGACCACCAGCTACCTACAATTCTGTACTTCAGTTGCCTATGAATCACATATTCTGAATGTGTGGTGGTTTATGAATATGTTCATGAGTAGTTGAACATATATATATATATGAAATGTAATATGTATTGCATATGAGAGAGAAAATGAATGGATTTGAGAGTTGTAGTGTGAACTGACTATATTTGGAATCTGTAAATTGAAACAAAACTACTAGATTTTATAGTTTTGTCCATTATAACTGAAGAATTCTTAACTTTGTTTTCTCAATTCTGAACCTTACACAGAAAATCAAACTGTTCACGGTAGTAAAAAAAAAAAAAAAAAAAGAAAGAAAAGAAAAGACCCATAAAGAGCTATAAAATCAGTCTGTGCTACTTCTTCTTAAAGCTAGTTTTGTTTAATATACTGGGTTGGGATCAACTATTATAGAATTGTATCAGATGTAACTAAAAGTCTTTGTTAAGAATATTGCCCATCTAGAGATAAGTCTGACTAAGTTACCAGGTTCTAGTTATGTAATGAAGCCAAGAAATTATAATTTATTAATCCTTTCTTCTTCCCATCATTCTGTGATGTTGATCTGCTGTCATAGTCTTAGTAGTAATGTGTACAGTTACACAGTAAATGAACCATGCTTTGAATCCAGCCCAATCTCATAAATATACATAGAACAGTAAACACATATAAGGCATAGTTCCTATCCGGTTTCTGAAAACTTTCAGAAACGTTTCTGGTTTCTGAGACTTGTGGTCAGGGTAAAACCAGGAAGAACATGAACAATTTGTTAGTTTAGTTTTTACCTTAGAAATGAATTACAGAAGGAAAATTGCTGTTCACTATGCTACTTAATAACAACAGACTGGTTCTAAATAAGAAAAGGAGTACGTCAAGGCTATATATTGTCACCCTGCTTATTTAACTTATATGCGGAGCATATCATGAGAAATGCTGGGCTGGAAGAAGGACAAGCTGGAATCAAGATTGCCAGGAGAAATATCAATCACCTCAGATATGCAGATGACACCACCCTTATGGCAGAAAGTGAAGAGGAACTAAAGAGCCTCTTGATGAAAGTGAAAGAGGAGAGTGAAAAAGTTGGCTTAAAGCTCAACATTCAGAAAACGAAGATCATGGCATCCGGTCCCATCACTTCATGGCAAATAGATGGGGAAACAGTGTCAGACTTTATTTTTTGAGGCTCCAAAATCACTGCAGATGGTGATTGCAGCCATGAAATTAAAAGACACTTACTCCTTGGAAGGAAAGTTATGACCAACCTAGAGAGCATATTCAAAAGCAGAGATGTTACTTTGCTAACAAAGGTCCATCTAGTCAAGGCTATGGTTTTTCCAGTGGTCATGTATGGATGTAAGAGTTGGACTGTGAAGAAAGCTGAACACTGAAGAATTGATGCTTTTGAACTGTCGTGTTGGAGAAGAGTCTTGAGAGTCCCTTGGACTGCAAGGAGATCCAACCAGTCCGTTCTGAAGGAGATCAGTCCTGGGTGTTCATTGGAAGGACTGATGCTATAGCTGAAACTTCAGTACTTCGGCCACCTGATGCGAAGAGTTGACTCATTGGAAAAGTCCCTGATGCTGGGAGGGATTAGGGGCAGGAGGAGATGGGGACCACAGAGGATGAGATGGCTGGATGGCATCACTGACTTGATGAACATGAGTTTGAGTGAACTCTGGGAGTTGGAGACGGACAGGGAGGCCTGGTGTGCTGCGATTCATGGGGTCGCAAAGAGTCGGACATGGCTGAGTGACTGAACTGAACTGATGCTATTTAATGGAGTTCATCTCATACAGAGAATCTGAAAGATCATACAATGAAATAACTAACTAAACCACTTTCTGGTCTTCACATAAGTGCATACAAAACAGCATAGAAAAATACTAGCTGTAAATTTTCCTAAATCCTTCTTCATTATTATAATGTACAATAAAATGAACAAAAAAAGAATGATAATTTAAATTATGTATTGATTCCCAACTATAAAGTTTATATATATTGTTGTCATATCATATATATGTTAAGATTAGGAAAGTACTGTTATAGATGTTTTTATAACACTGTGAATTATGTCATTGTAGGGAAATTTTAGTAACTTTAAGAACATTGGTAAATACAATTTAATTTATATTTGTAGCTATAAATCTTATTCACAGTGATTCCCTGCTAGCTCAGCTGGTAAAGAATCTGCCTGCAATGCAAGAGACCCGAGTTCGATTCCTGGGTTGGGGAGATCCGCTGGAGAAAGGACAGGCCACCTGCTCCAGCATTCTTGGGCTTCCCTGGTGGCTCAGCTGGTAAAGAATCTGCCTGCACTGTGGGAGACCTGGGTTTAATTTCAGGGTTGGGAAGATCCCCTGGAGAAGGGAATGGCTACCCACTCCAGTATTCTGGCCTGGAGAATTCCATGGACTGTATAGTCCATGGGTTGCAAAGAGTCAGACGTGACTGAGCAACTGTCACTTCACTTCATCTTATTCACTAACTTATATGTAAAAAGTCTGTCTTTACTTCATTTTGAGATAGTCATTTTTGACTGTAGCCCACAAAAAGTTATTTTTTATAGTATTTGATTTGTGAATATACTGCCTTGTTTCTTAATAAGTTAGATGCATTAAACAACAACATTTTATTTGTGTTAATAGTGTAACAAATTATTAAAGGTAGTATTTTAGGTGATATAGAACAAAGAACACAATAAAATAATTTGGTTTCTTTACATTTAGGGAAATGCAAATCCGAGTTTCTTTATTGATACATTTGCTTTTTAGTTCCTGTTCTTTTAACTCTGGGACCCATTTTCTATTACTGAATGTCATTGAATTTTATAAAAATAAAAATGCAGTGAGGAATAGATAAATTTGTGATCAGTGACATTGATGGTGGGTGTTTTCGGATCATTTTCTATGATTAAACTGCCATTATTGCCTCAGATAATATGTACAACTGTTATCAGAACTGGCTTGATGAAGATCAGAATACAGGTGACCAATACAGTTGAAACATGGTATAAAAATGCAGAAGTGTGCATAACTAAAAATCTGTGTAAGATTAATGAACATAACCTTAACTTTATGGCATCAGAGTGCAAGTATTCCAAGTATGAGATATTATTAAATTCCATTTGAAAACGTCCATGGTATTCATAAGTATAGATTGTGAAGCTGAAGAATTTTTATGTGTTATCAAAGACAAGAAAACTTTATTAAAACTAACCTATATTTCACATTTAGAAATTCAACATGGCATTAATAGAATATCAAATTCTATATCTACGTCATTACCCCTTACCTGTAAATAGTTTTAGATTTAAATATATGATGAGTGGAAGGTTTTCAACCAGTTCATCAGGATACCCTTATTTAACATTAAATCAATACATATGATCATTAGGTGTGAGTAAAAGGAGACTGACTTTCAGTTTTCATATCCATCCAAGGGCTATCCTTAGCTTATCTTGTCACTAAGATGTGTAATGAAAAGTTGTTCAATTGCTAAGACATGAATTAAATTAGGAAAGTGAATTGTGAGTAAAAACCAATGACAGATGGTGGAGTTGAAGTGAATTCAATGGACCTGGATTCAAATTCCAACTCTGTTACATAGCTGTGTGACCTTGAGATAGCCAGCTAACCTTTCTATGCCTTATCTGTAAATGGAAATAATAGCCACGCATAGTTCATAAAGTGGCTAAGTGAATTGAGTTCATATTTGTAAAGCACATAAAACAGTTTTTGCTACCATGTAAGTGCTACAGAACTGTTAAAACCAGGTGTAAGACATAAAGGAATGCACAAGCAGAATATGTAACAGAAGTGTGATCAAGTTTTGATTAGAAGGAAATCCAAACTTTGTTTTCCACAGCATAGAAAAGTAGATTCAGAGATGTAGAGTTCCTAGGTATCGTCCCTTGACCTGCCAATGACAGGCTGAAGCACTTTTTAATGGGTTAATACGTCATTTTATGATGAGTGAAAATGCTCTCTTGACTTTCTTTTGCATAAACATGGTCAAAAAGGTTTGTAGGTTTTGCTTGATAATTTGCTTAGGGCACCTTCTTTGGAAAAATTAAGAACCAACTGACATCCATCACCAGAGGGAACTAAGACTTTGAGACCACCTGCTACTTACTTTGACACATCAATGCCAACCTTTTGGAAAGTGTCTAAGCCACAGGGGGCAATGACCAGGTGTTCTGGCATATTTTGCCACTTCATTTCAGTGTTCAATCTGATTAAAGTGTAGGCAGACTATTTTAGGAGTTTTTAGTTTTTGCTAAATGAATTTATCATATTATGTTATATTGGTTGTTCCTAAAGATAAGTTTTAAAAATGGCTTGATTAGAGAACAATTTTCAGATATTCTTGCTTTTTATTTTAATTTTAGAGATTTAGCTTTAACTAGTAACTGATATGTCTCATGGCATTCCCTTTACACTTACCTATATTATAATACTTATCACTTATTAATTTATCTCTGTGATTTTTAATTCTTTAAAGGCAAGGGAGAGGTGGCTGCATGGTTCTGGAGAGACTTTAAGGAGATAGCCCACTTTGAGGAGATGCCTTTTGTCCAAAGGCAAAGGAGAAGCCCCAGCAAGATGGTAGGAGGGGCAAAATCACGTTTAGAATCAAACCCCCTTACCCTCCAGAGATTCTCAGAAGGCTCAAACACACCTTGTATGCACCAGAACCCAGAGAACCCATAGAGACTGAGCCAGAACTGTGTTTGAGTGTCTCCTGAGGAGGTATGGGTCAGCAGTGGCCTGCTGCATGGGCAGGGGCTCTGGATGCAACAGGCCTGGGTCTGGCATAAGCTCTCTTGGAGGAGGTCACCATTAACCCCATCATAGAGCCCTTAGAAATTACATAAGACTGGGGAAACAGACACTTGGAGGACACAAACAAAACCTTGGGCACACCAGGACCCAGGAGCAGTGACCCCACAAGAGACTGACCCAGACTTACCCATGAGTGTCCAAGAGTCTCCAGCAGAGGCCTGGGTCAACAGTGGTCTGCTGAAGGGTTGGGGGCACTCAGTGCAGCAGTGTGCACAGGAGATCTTTTGAAGGAGGTTGCCATTATCTTTATTACCTCCACCATAGTTTGGCCTCAGGTCAAACAACAGGGAGGGAAGACAGCCCCACCCTTCAACAGAAAGTTGGATTAAAGATATACTGTGCATGGCCCCGCCCATCAGAACAAACCCAGTTTCCCCCTCAGTCAGTCTCTCCCATCAGGAAGCTTCCATAGGCCTCTTATCTTCTCCACCAGAGGGCAGACAGAATGAAAATCACAGTCCCAGAAAACTAACCAATATGATCACATGGAACACAGCCTTGTTTAACCCAGTGAAACTATGAGCCAGGCTGTGTAGGGCTACCCAAAAAGGATGGGTCATGGTGGAGAGTTCTTACAAAATGTGGTCCACTGAAAAAAGGTATGGCAAACCACTTCAGTATTCCTATCTTGAGAACCCCATTAACAGTGTGAAAAGGCAAAAAGATAGGACATTGAAAGATGAACTCCCTAGGTTGGTAGGTGCCTAATATGCTAACGAAGATCATTGGAGAAATAACTTCAGAAAGAAGGAAGAGATGGAGCCAAAGCATAAACAGCAGCCAGTTGTGCATGTGACTGGTGATGGAAGCAAAGTCTGATCCTGTAAAGAGCAATATTGCATAGGAACCTGGAATGTCAGGTCCATGAATCAAGGCAAATTGGAAGCGGTCAAACAGGGTATGACAAGAATGAACATCGACCTTTTAGGAATCAGCAAACTAAAACGGACTGAAATGGGTGAATTTAACTCAGATGACCATTTTATTTACTACTGTGGGCAGGAATCCTTTAGAAGATGAGGAGTAGCCATCATAGTCAAAAAGAGAATCTGGAATGCAGGAGTTCGATGCAATCTCAAAAATGACAGAATGATCTCTGTTCATTTCCAAGCCATAATCACTCAATATCACGGTAATTCAAGTCTATGCCCTGAGTGGTAATGCTGAAGAAGCTGAAGTTGAATGATTCTATGAAGACCTGGAGAAGGAAATGGCAACACACTCCAGTATTCTTGTCTGGAGAATCCTGTAGACGGAGGACCCTGGCGGGCTGCTGTCTATGGGGTCGCACAGAGTTGGACGTGGCTGAAGCGACTTAGCATGCATGCATGCGTGAAGACCTACAAGACCTTTTAGAACTAACACCCCCCAAAAGATGTCCTTTTCATTATAGAGGACTGCAATGCAAAAGTAAGAAGTCAGAAATATCTGGAGTAACAGGCAAATCTGGCTGTGGAGTACAGAATGGAACAGGGCAAAGGTTAATAGAGTTTTACCAAGAGAACACAATGGTCATAGCAAACACCTTCTTCCAACAACACAAGACTTGACACATGGACATCACCAGATGGTCAATACCAAAATCAGATTGATTATTCTTCGCAGCCAAAGATGGAGAAGCTCTATACAATCAGCAAAAACAAGACTGGGAGCTGACTGTTACTCAGATCATGAATTCTTTATTGCCAAATTCAGATTTAATTGAAAAAAGTAGGGAAAACCACTACACCATTCAGGTATGATCTAAATAAAATCCCTAACGATTATACAGTGGAAGTGACAAATAGATTCAAGGGATTAGATCTGATAGACAGACTGTCTGAAGAACTATGGACAGAGGTTTGTGTCATTATACAAGAGGCAGTGATTAGGACCATCCCCATGAAAGAGAAATGCAAAAAGGCAAAATTATAGTCTGAGGAGGCTTTACAAATAGCTATGAAAAGAAGAGAAGCCAAAGGCAAAGGAGAAAAGGAAAGATATACCCATTTGAATGCAGAGTTCCAAAGAAAGAGTAGCAAGGAGAGATAAACATTTCCTCAGCAATCAATGAAAAGAAATAGAGGAAGACAATAGAATGGGAAAGGCTAGAGATCTCTTCAAGAAAATTAGAAATACCCAGGGAACATTTCATGCAAAGATGGGCAAAATAAAGGACAGAAATGGTATGGACTTAACAGAAGCAGAAGATATTAAGAGGTGACAAGAATACACAAAAGAATGGTACAAAAAAAGATCTTCATGACCCAGATAATCACGATGATGTGATCACTCACCTAGAGCTAGACATCCTGGAATGTATCAAGAGGGCCTTAGGAAGCATCAGTATGAACAAAGCTAGTGGAGGTGATGGAATTCTAGCTGAGCTATTTCAAATCCAAGAAGATGATGCTGTGAAAGTGCTGCACTCAATATGCCAGTAAATTTGGAAAACTCAGCAGTGGCCACAGGACTGGAAAAGGTCAGTTTTCATTCCAATCCCAAAGAAAGGCAATGCCAAAGAATGCTCAGACTACTGCACAATTGCACTTCCCTCACATGCTAGCAAAGCAATGCTCAAAATTCTTCAAGCCAGGCTTCAAAAGTACATGAACCATGAACTCCCATATGTTCAAGCTGTATTTACAAAAGGAAGGGGAACCTGAGATCAAATTGCCAACATCCATTGGATCACTGAAAAAGAAAGAGAGTTCCAGAAAAACGTCTATTTCTGCTTTATTGATTATGCCAAAGCCTTTGATGGTGTGGATCACAACAAACTGGAAACTTCTTTAAGTGATGGGAATATCTAACCACGTCACCTGCCTCTTGAGATATCTGTATCCATGTCAAGAAGCAACAATAGGAACTGGACATGTAAGAACAGACTGGTTCCAAATGGGGAAAGGAGTACATCAAGGCTGTATATTGTCAGCCTGCTTATTTAACTTATATGCAGAGTACATCATGAGAAATGCTGGAATGGATGAAGCACAATTTTGAATCAAGATTGCAAGGAGAAACATCAATAACCTCAGATATGTAGATGACACCACCCTTATGGCAGAAAATGAAGAGGAACTAAAGAGTCTCTTGATAAAAGTGAAAGAAGAGAGTGAAAAAGTTGGCTTAAAACTCAACATTCAGAAAACTAAGACCATGGCATCTGGTCCCATCACTTCATGGCAAATATATGGGGAAACAGGGGAAACAGTGACAGACTTTATTTTGGGGGACTCCAAAATCACTGCAGATGGTGATTGCAGCCATGAAATTAAAAGATGCTTACTCCTTGGAAGGAAAGTTATGACCAACCTAGATAGCATATTTAAAAGCAGAGACATTACTTTGCCGACTAAGGTCCATCTTGTCAAGGTTATGGTTTTTCCAGTGGTCATGTATGGATGTGAGAGTTGGACTGTGAAGACAGCTGAGAGCCAAAGTATTGATGCTTTCGAACTGTGGTGTTGGAGAAGACTCTTGAGAGTCCCTTGGACTGCAAGGAGATCCAACCAGTCCATTCCAAAGGAGATCAGTTCTGGGTGTTCTTTGGAAGGTATGATGCTAAAGCTGAAACTCCAGTACTTTGGCCACCTCATGCGAAGAGTTGACTCATTGGAAAAGACTCTGATGCTGGGAGGGTTTGGGGGCAGGAGGAGAAGGGGACGACCGAGGATGAGATGGTTGGGTGGCATCACGGACTCGATGGACATGAGTCTGAGTGAACTCCGGGAGATGGTGATGGACAGGGAGGCCTGGCGTGCTGCGATTCATGGGGTCTCAAAGAGTTGGACATGACTGAGCAACTGAACTGAACTGATGCTGAAGCTGAAACTCCAATATTTTGGCCACCTGATGTGAAGAACTGACTCATTGGAAAAGACCCTGATACTGGGAAAGATTGAAGGTAGAAAGAGAAGGGAACAGTAGAGGATGAGGTCTTTGGATGGCATCTCTGACTCAATGGACATGAGTTTGAGTGAACCCCGGGAGTTGTTAGTGGACAGGGAGGCATGGTGTGCTGCAGTCCTTGGGGTCGGAATGCATGGGACACAACTGAGTGAAAGAACTGAGCTGAAAGGCAAGGGCCTTATTATTTCTGGTTTGAGTAGTCCCATAAACCTGGCATAGGTGTATCATACTCCTGTCTATCTGATAGAGGACAGGAAAATTAACTAAACCCATCATCAAAAATCGTATTTATTGAGAACCATTTCTATTAACAGAGATCTAGTTCTACAATGAACTATTGAGAATAATGAGACCTCATATCCACAAGTAGACTCTATAAGGTTTTCCCTATATCCAAAGTAAGAGTGAAGTGTTAGGCTTACAAAGAGAAGACTAGAGAAAGAACTCTGTGATTTGGAGATAAATGCCTTTTGAAGGTTTCCTCTTCAAGGCTTTAATGAGATTTTTCTTATCGTTCATGGGTGTTTGAGGCTACTCAGTTGAATATTGGCCGTAGCAACAAAGTCTGTTAAAACTTTTGAACTTTTTGACCATTTCTATTGTCTCTGTTTATACAGTTTTTAAAAATTACTTTCCATTTATAGTTATTACAAAATTTCTCCTCTCTCCAAACCCCTCACCCACTGAAAATCACTAGTTAGGATAGTTGTCTACATCTACGATTCTGCTTTGTTTTACTGTTGTTATATTTTCTAGTTTGTATTTTTTAGTTTCCACATATAACTGATATCATACAATATTTTTGAGCATTTTGATTCAATCTTTGGTTTGTATGTTTTTTTTTTTCTCTTCAGTAACTTCACTCGCTCAGTCGTGTCCGACTCTTTGCAACCCCGTGGACTGTAGCCTGCCAGGCTCCTCCATCCATGGGATTCTCCAGGCAGGAATACTGGAGTGGGTTGCCATTTCCTTCTCCAGGGGATCTTCCTGACCCAGGGATTGAACCCAGGTCTTCCATATTGCAGGCAGATGCTTTAACCTTTACCATATACTCTGACATTTTTAATTTTTATTTTTTTATAAATTTATTCATTTTAATTGGAGGCTAGTTACCTTACAATATTATAGTGATTTTGCCACACATTGCCATGAATTCTGACTGACTCGCTTTCTACATGCTCCAGTTAAAAATATTGACACTAATAATATTCTATGTGTCCATGAGTGTGAAGGTGCTTCAGTCATGTCTGACTCTCTATGATCCTATGGACTGTAGTCCACCAGGCTCCTCTGTCCATGGGATTCTCCAGGCAAAAACACTGGAGTAGGTTGCCATGCCCTCCTCCAGAGGATCTTCCTGATCTAGGGATCCAGTCTACATCTCATATATCTCCTGATTGGCAAGTGTGTTCTTTACCACTAGTGCTACCTGGGAAGCCCAATAACAGTCTGTAAGTGAAGATAATTTTCTGTATTTGAGATGTGAATAATCCTACAATATGCCTACTTCATCACTAAATCTTTACCAATTCAAGTCTCTTAATTATTCAGTTACTAAAAGATGTTGATTGTTGGATTCAGTTAGAACAGTGATGCCTGCATTTCTACATTCGTCCCAAGGTTTCCTGTAAAGAAAGACTAGAATGTATTTTTAACATATTTTATGAAATTATATCTAATTTAAAATAGCATCATTTAACATATATTTCTCAATGTTTGATAGAACACTGAACTCCGTTAGTCTATTTACTTGGGAAGTTTTGCTGATATACATCATTTAACCTACTTATCCCAGCTAATTCTTTCTTCACTCTTCCTAAGATTCAATCTTACCCACTTATGCCCATTTATATGACTTTGTACTTTCTTCTTCTCAATTCTCTGGTGTTTGTATTATTTATTTTGCCTTGAAGATCTGTTCAAAATCTTAACAGTTTGATTTTAAAATTGTAAGTGTATTAAAAATACTTTATTTTTCTTCAGTGATGGAAATAATAACCCTAATTTTATAGTTAAGATGCTATACATAGCAATAAGAAGCAATCTTTGAAAAAATTTCAAGTACCAAAAGCTTGCTGAAGCCTAAGATATATATTTAATAAAATATATCATTGATAATCAGATATAACATTTTATTAATGATTTCATTTATTTTTAATTTATAAATTTAAATAATATTGCTACCAAGATTAGAGATCAGAGATCATTTAGAATTTAGTGGGAACAGCAAGTATTTCACATTGTGACATAATGCCAAATACTCATACACCTGACATGAAGGAATAATAAATATTTAAAAATATAAAAGTTTATTTTACATGATTAATCTCATCTGTGTCATTCTCCTTTCTCTCAAGTATAATTCTCAGAGAGAAACATTATTATCCTTCACATGATAACTTTAAAATATAGCAAGTATATTTTTACATGATAAGCAGAAGAAAATGCAAACCAGATCATATTTCTCTCACTTGAAGTCTGAAGTGGAAGATAAAGGTTTTTTATTCTCAAGATGTATGTATCCTGGTGCCTGGAACAATTGAAATCCTTAAGAAATATGTGTAAAATGGTTTAAAAAATATTTTAAGGAGTTATTTCATAAATCAGTTAGATACTCAAGTCCTTAATTCAATAATAAACATAAAAGTCCATCTTTTTTGGTAGAGTACCTACTTCTTTTTCTCTAATGCTATATTTTCAAGATTTCAATATATATAAATACAACTTTCCAGAGGCCAGCTAAAATATATATATATTTTTTATCGACTAGCTAAATTTGTGGCTATTTCAGTTAAATAGAACATTCTTTTTTTTTAGAAACTAATGTGTGTAAGTACTGTTTTTAGGTCTCACATACTATTACAAATTGTTAATATAAATTTTTCTGAAGTTTTAAGCTTTTTAATTAGCATTTTTATCTGAAGAAATTTCATCTAAAGTAATAGAAAATTATTTTATGGTTCTCAAATTTTTTAACAAATGCTTTGTGATTAAAGAATCCATCAAATAGCTCAGTTAAAATAATTAGTGGATTTAATCAGTGGATTCACAAACTAACCATAGTTCTTAGCAATACCATCATCCAGTGAAATACATTTATTTAAATATTTGATTAGTGTTTAACAGTTCATTATGTGCTTTAGTAATATTGAAAAAATGTGCTTAATAGTCCTAGAATACAGCCTTGGGGCATAGCATACTATATTAAATTCTTGGTGCCCTTCGAGGAGATGAACTTAGGGTATTGACCTCCATTTCAAATTGGAAGCTTAAGGAAAATTAATGAGGGACTTAGAGATATTAAGAGGAGAATAAATAAATAGTCACTCTGTAAATAAAAAATCATCCCCTGAGTAAGCTCTGGGTTAATTTCTGCTCCTTCTTGTACCCATTGTATAATTAGAATATCTTTGTAGAATATAGAAATGAATTGGCATACATATTCAGTCTCACTCAAAGTAATTTAAAATTAATCTGAGAAAATATGTCCATGTATAATTTAGTGATAACAACTTTGTTTTTTTGGAGATAAAGTTAAATATCCATGTAACTTATTTACATTTCACATGGTTGTTTGGGGGATTATTTCTGATTATTTCATTTTCACATTGCCATGTGTCATCTGCCGATGAAATGTGACTGTTATGACCTTTGTGTCCTCAGTGCCTGAGATAGCTTATGTAAGAATGTCTGGATATGCGTGTATGTGTGTGTAAGAATCAATGAATGTATTTCGTGTAAATAATATTTGAACAGACAAATCTAAGACATCTGGTCAAGATGATATGGCTGTATTAAAAAAAAGTATTGTAATATTTCAATAATATAAGATACAGAAACTATTGATACTTTAGTATTAATCCAGAATCCTCTCATTTTCACTATTCCTGTTTATCTAAAGAGACAATGCTATTTAATTCCAAATGACTGAAATCCTCATTGTGAGGGAAAGCAAACAAAAAGAAACAACAAAGGAAACCATGATAGAGACCCCAAGAATTTTTCTTCAAAGCCCAGAGCTACTGAGGATGTAAGCCATTTAAAATGAATAAGTAATATTTTGATTTGCAAGGTCAAAATACACACTGAGAACTGGTTTGATTGTGAATTAAAGGTATATAAGAAAATGCAAGAATAAGTACTATATATATATATATATATTTATATATGTTCAAATAGAAGAAGACTCAAGCTGAAAGTTGTTTTTCATTTTAGTTTTTTCCTTTTTTTTATTTATTATGATTTTTTTTTTTTACTTTACAATATTGTATTGGTTTTGACAACAGTATGGAGATTCCTTAAAAAACTGGAAATAGAACTGCCTTATGACCCAGCACCACTGCTGGGCATATACACCAAGGAAACCAGAACTGAAAGAGACACGTGTACCCCAATGTTCATCGCAGCACTGTTTATAATAGCCAGGACATGGAAGCAACCTAGATGTCCATCAGCAGATGAATGGATAAGAAAGCTGTGGTACATATACACAATGGAGTATTACTCAGCCATTAAAAGGAATACAGTTGAATCAGTTCTAATGAGGTGAATGAAACTGAAAGTTGTTTTTTATTACAACTTTGTATTAGCCTCTTATCTAGGTTCACTTCAGTTCAGTCGCTCAGTCATGTCTGACTCTTTGCGACCCCATGGACTAAAGTACGCCAGATCTCCCTGTCCATCACCAACTCCCGGAGTTTACCCAAACTCATGTCCAACGAGTTGGTGGACATGATGGTTGGTTGTTATCCAACGGTCTCATCCTCTGTCGTCCCCTTCTCTTCCCCATGTTGGCATTTCTGTTTTAAATAAGGAAACGTTTACTTTCTCCAATTACTTATACTAAACATGTCTTTACTTTCTCTCTTGGTTCATCCTTTTCTTTTTAAGAAAAATTAACAACACTCATTTTTAAGTGTTAAATAACGAACAAGTTGATTGTAACAACATCAGTTGTTTTTTTCTTCCTGTCCTCCCCATTTTCTCCTATATATCCTCTGAAGCACCGTTTTGGTAATTTAGTTACTACCTATAAGATTTACACTTCTACATGTCATGAAATATTAAGCACCTCTTCTGCTATCTTATTTGTTAATTATGAATATCAACTTTCATTTTGGCATGTGAAGACATGAAACTAGTGGGCTAAATCATTATTAAATGTAATATCTGTACAAATACATAGGAGTATTGTAGTTGACCCTGGAACAGCATGGAGGTTAGACCAGATAACTTTTGGCAGTTGAAAATTCAACTATAACTGTACAGCCACCCCTTCCAATCTGTGTTGTATATCTGCAGATTCAAATAACAATGAACTGCTCATCCAGTAGTATGTGTCTATTGAAAAAAAAACACAACACTCTGTGTATAAGTGAATACTGGCTGTTCAGAGTCTACTGTACTGTGTATTATGGTTATGCTTTCAGTACTATTTTATAAAGTCTTATATTTTTAAAATTTATTTATTTTTAATTGGAGGATAATTGCTTTACAATCTGTATTAACTTCTGGAATACATCACCATGAATCAACCATAGGTATCATAGGTACACACACATCCCCTCCCTTTTGAACCTCCCACCACACCATCCTACCCCTCTAGGCTGTTACAGAGCACTGAGTTTGAGCCCCCTGTGTCATACAGCAAAGTCCCATATACACCATGTAGTTTTATATATGGTAATGTCAACAAAGGTCCATCAAGTCAAGGCTATGGTTTTTCCAATAGTCATGTATGGATGTGAGAGTTGGACTGTAAAGAAAGCTGAGCACCAAATAATTGATGCTTTTGAACTGTGGTGTTGGAGAAGACTCCTGAGAGTCCCTTGGACTGCAAGGAGATCCAACCAGTCCATCATAACGGAAATCAGTCCTGAATATTCATTGGAAGGACCAATGTTGAAGCTGAAACTCCAACACTTTGGCCACCTGATGCGAAGAGCTGATTCATTTGAAAAGACCCTGATGCTGGGAAAGATTGAGGGCAGGAGGAGAAGGAGACGACAGAGGATGAGATGGTTGGATGGCATCACTGACTCAATGGATGTGGGTTTGAGCAAGCTCTGGGAGTTGGTGATGGACAGAGAAACCTGGTGTGCTGCAGTCCTTGGGGTCACAAAGAGTCTGACATGACTGAGCAACTGAGCATCAGTTGGCCAAAATATTGGAGTTTCAGCTTCAGCCTCAATCCTCCTAATGAATATTCAGAGTTGATTTCCTTTAGGATGGACTGGTTTGACCCTGCAGTCTAAGGGACTCTCAAGAGTCTTCTCCAACACCACACCTGAAAGGCATCAATTCTTTGGCACTCAGCTTTCTTTATGGTCCAACTCTCACATCCATACACTACTGGAACCAGAGCTTTGACTAGATGAACTTTTGTTGACAAAGTAATGTCTCTGCTTTTTAATATGCTGGATTTGTCATAGTTTTTCTTCCAAGAAGCAAGTGTCTTAATTTTATGGCTGCAATCACCATCTTCAGTTATGTTGGAGCCCAAGAAGATAAAGTCTGTCATTGTTTCCATTGTTGCCCCATCTATTTGCCATGAAGTGATGGGACCAGATGCCATGATGTTAGTTTTTTTAATGTTGAGTTTTAATCCAGCCTTTTCAGTCTCCTCTTTCACTTTCATCAAGGGATTCTTTAGTTCCTCTTCATTTTCTGCCATAAGGGTGTTGTCATTTGCCTATCTGAGGTTATTGATATTTCTCTCAGGAATCTTGATTCCAGTTTGTGCTTCATCCAGCCCAGCATTTCACATGATGTACTCTGCATATGCTAATAATTTTATATAAATAGAAACATATAGTAGGTGAACTTCTGAAATTGACTTTTTTCTCCACTAGGCAAAATGCTATTGAGGTCAATCCAAGCTGTTACATGTAGTAATGGTTCATTCTTTTCATTGTTGAGTGGTGATCAGTGGTATGGATGCACCACTCTTAAACTTTAGACTTCTGAAAGATATTTTGGTGGCTTCCAATTTGGGGCTATTACAAGTCAAAGTGTTATAAACAATCAAATAAATATTCCTGAATGTACATAAGCCATCACTTCTCTAGTCTAGGAGTGCAATCACTGGCGTTTGTTAAGTGTCCATTTAGTTTTTAAAGAAATAGACAAATTATTTTCTAAAGTGGTAGTATCATTAAACATTCACCACAGTCTATGAGGTATCCCTCTTCTTCACATCTTTGCTAAATTTGATATTGTCACTACTTCTAAACAAAAGTTCTGCCCTTCTGATGGATGTGTCATGATATATCATCATCGTCTTGTTTTTTGTTGAAGTTGCCTGATTCAGTCTTAATTGCAGCACACAGGATCTTTGTTGCAACATGTGGGATGTTTCATTGAGGCCCGTGGACTCTTAATTGTTGCACACTGTCTCAGTTCTGTGACATGTGCGTCCTTAGTTCCTTGACCAGGGATTGAACCCATGTCCTCTGCATTGCAAGGCAGATTCGTAACAGTTGGATGTCCAGGGGAGCCCCCTGTTCTTAATTTGTACTTCCCTATTGACTAATGATGTCAAACATATCTTCACATGCTTATTTTCTACTAATGTGTTCTATTCAGTAGAATGTGTCTTCATGTATTTAGCCAGTTTTCTGGTTTTCACTCTATGAGTCCTTTGTCATTCAGTGGGCAGATCTTTTTTTTTTTTTTCCACACTCTGTAGCTTGTTTCTTAATAGTGTATTTCAGAGAGAAAAAGATTTTCATTATGATGATTACTTTATCAATTTGTTGTTCTATGGATTGTGCTTTTGGTATCACGTTAAGAATAATTCACCATGTTCTAGTTCTAGCAGATTTTTGCCTGTATTATCTAAGAATTCTGTGTGTGTGTATGCGCTCAGTCATGTCTGACTCTGTGACCCCAAGGACTGTAGCCCACCAGGATCCTCTGTCCTTGCAATTTCCCAGACAAGAATACTGGAATGGGTTGCCATTTCCTATTCCAAGGCATCTTCCTGACCCAGGTATTGAACCTGCATCTCCTGCACTGCAGGCAGATTCTTTACCAACTGAGGCACCAGGGAAGCCCTAAGTATTTTTTCCTGAATTTTCTGTTAATATTCTTTCCCTTACTTTTTAATCCAAGCTTCAAAACTTTCTTCTTTCCAGTGTTTATCTTTTAACAATATCTGGAATTTGTTACAGCAAGGATTTGGGGGTTTTGCTTATATAAGCCATATTTAGATAGAATATTATTACTTTGCCCAACCCAGGGATGAACCCCCCCATCTCCTACATTGCAGGTAGATTCTTTAGCATCTGAGCACCAGGGAATCCCTGGTGGTTAATACTATGTATGTTAATCATTTAATGTAAATTTTTCCCACCTCATATGTTGATGGTTTATTTGGTTATGCAGAAGATTTCTACTAATTTATTTTTTGAAATGTTTTAGTTCAGTTTCTTCATTTTCTGGGTCCTTAGGGCATAGATTTTGGTTGTTTATTTGGCAATCTTCTTGTTTGATGTTGGCATTTCTTGCTACAATCTTCCCTCTTAGATCGCCTTTCTGTTTCATCCTATACATGCTGGTATGTTGTGTTTCCAGTTTTGTCTCAAGGGAATATTTTTATCCCCCCTTTAATTTCTCCATTGGTTATTTAGGAGACCATTGTTAAATTTTAATGTATTCAAGAATTTTCCAATTTTTTTCTGATACTGATTTTTAGCTTTATGCCATTGTGGTCAGAGAAAATACTTGGGTTTTTTTTTGTTGTTGTTGTTGTTCTTAAAGGTATTCCTGTCTGGGTTGATCTATCCATCGTTGGGAGTGGAGTATTAACATCCTCAGCCATTATCATATTGTTGTTTATCTCTCCTTTTTTCTGTGATTTTTTTTTTTTTAAATTTAGGTCCTCTAATATTGAGTGAGTAAGTATCTAAAATTGTTGTTTTGGTGAATTGACCTCTTTACCATTATATAATGGCCTTATTTGTTTCTTTTTACCATTATAAGAGAATGGATCATTTTTGTTTTGTAGTCTTTATTGAGTTTGTTACAATATTGCTTCTATTTTATGTTTTTGTTTTTTGGCCCTGAAGCATGTGGGATTTTTAGCTCCCTGACCAGGAATCAAACCCACAC
The DNA here is from genome assembly GCF_014754425.2 of Oryx dammah. Lineage (NCBI taxonomy): Eukaryota > Metazoa > Chordata > Mammalia > Artiodactyla > Bovidae > Oryx > Oryx dammah. The sequence goes on from NW_024070189.1 coordinate 6,301,644, forward strand.
ACTCTGCATTCAGTTCATTTCAGTTCAGTTCAGTCGCTCAATCTTGTCTGACTCTTTACATTAGACGTCCATATTGCCTGATATGGACAAAACTATCCCTGCTTTTGTTGCTGTTGTTGCCACTTAATTGAATCATCTTTTTCTGTCCTTTCACTCTTGGCCTAGTTGTGTCTTTATAGCTAAAGTGACCCATTGGCAACATATTTCTGGATCTTATTATTATTTTTTTCTTATTTCTTCAAGCATTCTATATTGTTGGCTACATTATTTAATCTACTTACACTTTATTATTGACAAATAAGTCATACTATTGACATTTATTCATTGTTTTCTGGTTGTTTTGTGGATCAACTGTTCCTCGCTTCTTATCCTACTGTCTTTTCTCATATTTTGTTATCTTTTGGCATCAGTATACTTTGACATTTTTACTGTCTTCTTTGTTTAACTTCTACAGATTTCTTCATGTGAAGTTCATACAAAATATCTTGAAATTATAAAACCCTGTTTTAAGCATATAACACCTTAACTTGAATAGAATTCCTAAGCTTTGCCCTTTTATTTCTCCCACTCACATTTGGATAGTTGCTGTTACAATATGTTGCATAGCTAATAACAGATTATTATAGTTATGGCTATTTTTACTGCATCTTTTTACATTTTAGAGTTGCAAATGAATTATGCACAACTATTATCAATGCATAGAATCTAACTTTGACTTTATGTTTACCATTTTCAGTGAGTTTTACACTGCCTTTCAATGTTTTTAAGATGTTGGTGTCCTTTTACTTCTACTTAAGAGCTCCCTTTTGCATTTCTTGGTAGGCAGGTCTAGTAGCAATGAACTACCTCAGTTTTTGTTTGTTTAGAAAAGTTTTTAATCTCTCCTTTTCTGAAGGACAGTTTTACCTAGCATAGGAGTTACTGGTTGACAGTTTTTTCTTTAATATTTTGAAAATGTCATGCCATTTATTTCCCCTCCTGACAAGTTTCTACTAGGCAATCTGTCAATGATCTTATGAGGGTTCCCATGTCACAACTTTTCCCTTTTATCTTGCTGCTTTTAAAATTGTTTCCTTGTGTTTGACTTTTAAAATTTTAATTATGCTGTTTCTTGGTATAGCTCTGTTCAAGTTCAATCCATTTCTTGTTCTTTGGGCCTCATGGATCTGGATATCTATTTCTCTCTTTAGGTTCAAGAAGTTTTCAAACATTATGTCAATCTATGCCAAAACCAATACAGAATTGTAAAGTAAAAATTAAAAATAAATAAATAAATTTTAAAAAAATAAATAAATAAATAAATAAATATACATTCTCTCTTTGTCTTCCCCCCTGGAATCCCCATAACACCAATATTGTTTCTTTTCATTGTGTCCCATGAGTCTCTTAGGCTTTCTTTGTTCTTCCTTATTCTTGTTTTACTATTAGATCCTCTAGTTGGATAATATCTAATGTCTAGGTTGCTGATTCTTTCTTTTGCATGGTTGAGTCTGCTTTTGAAAGTCTCTATTCAATTCTTCAGTTCAGCTATTGTATTTGTTAATCCTAGGATGTTTGTTTTTTGATAGTTTCTATTGCAATGTTGAATTTCTTGTTTTCTTCATATATTTTTTTTTCCCCTACTTTTGTTCAGTTGCTTGCTTCTGTGTTCTTGTAGTTTATTGAACTCTAACATGATTGCTCTGAATTCTTTGACAGTTCATAGATCTTCATTTCTTTAGGATCAGTTGTTAGAGCTTTATTGTTTTCCTTTAATGTTATATTTACCTGGTTCTTTGTGATACTTGTTACCCTATCTGCTCATTTGAGTAATTGAGTTCTTCCAGACTTCACAGGTTATGTTTTGGCAGAGACCATCTTTACCAGTTAGCTCAGTTTAGGTTTCTGGACATGTTTGGTAATGTCTTGATCCCACCTATCCAATGACACTACCAGCAGACATATCCAGACATCCAAACTGGATTTTTATCAACAAAGCCTTTTTGAAGTTTATATCCTCAAACCCATTATTATTATTTTTTTCTGACACTTGAAACAAAAGTTTCTCAGTCACTAACATTGTCTAGTTCCAAACTGATCATCTGCTTGTTAATATCTTCTGAATATTCTCCATATTTTCAAATTTTAAAATGAAATATTTATTATAATGATCTTTCTATTGATTTTTAAACTGAAAAGAAAATGGTAAACATACTTCTAACAATCTCAGGTAATGGGTTAAAATTTAAAAAAATGACTTTCTTGCTGTCTTTAGAATTTAGGGTTATCATTTTTATTCAGTAATTTTATTTTATAAAATGACGTTTGGGCTTTGAATGACATGCTCAATTCAAATCATTTCCCAAACTCGAATTAGAGTTTTGCCCATTTGTTGGCAGTCTGTTCTGACAATCATGTTCTACTGTTTCCGTTTCCAAAATTTGACAGTATGATGCAAAAGTGTCATTCTAGAAAATGTGAAGTAGATGTTTTCCGCCTGAGGAAAAAACTTTCTACAACAGGTCAAACAGATGTCTGAAAAACATTTAAATCTATGAACTCTTCATACATTTACATGACAATATAAGTCACAATATAAATTCATGTAGCCTTGTTATATAAATTAAGAATAAATAGCAAGATATAACTGAAATTGTATCTTTAAAATGACATTTAAAGCCTAAGAGTGTTTTTTTGTTGTTGTTGTTGTTCTTGCTGTTACTCTTACTCTGTACTTAATATAAAAACTGCCAAAATGATTAGGAGAAATACTGTATTCAAAAAGGAAACTAAATTCATGAAGAAAAAGAATTGTAGTCTGTCAAGCATTAAACGTAATCAATTTCCTCAGTAATGAACCTTTAAATTCTAAGAATGAAAATAACATTGTGTAGGAAAAAATGAAATGAGTTAGAATCTCTTAGAAGATAAATCTTCACTACCTAGATGAGTACTTTAAAAAATTCCTTTAATTCATCTTTTCTCTAAAAAAAGGAATAAAATTATGTTGTTAGGTCCTTGAAAGATTCTATTATATTCAGTCTTGCTCTGTATCAAATAACGTGTAGAGATTTTAAAAATACAACGTGTGTGCTTCTCCAAAATAAATGAGAATTGTTGTGATGGGATACAAAGATCATATTTCTAATTATTAGATTATATGTATATAAATAAAATAGGGGCATAGTTATATCTATATGTAGATATCTCTACATATCTCTAATTGTATATACTGTGAGGAGGTTTAATCAATTTGGCCATTTGTAATTTTCAGTTTGTTTTTATAAGAAAACAGCATTTAGAGGCACTTGTGAGGTGTTGTTTCCTTGCTTGTAATCAAATATGTCTAATATGTGATTCTACCACACATGCCCCAATATTTACTGACAAATAGTCACAAGAACAGTGTATACTACGTATGGCTAATGACTTGGCATCTATCTGCTGGTTAAGCACTGTCCAAGAAAGGCACACTGAAACAGAAGCAAAACTATATCAATAACATTACTGACAAAACATGTAGTTTGAAAATGCTGTGATATATTTTATGTCCCATTGGAGAATGTAGTAATGAAAAGAAGACTACGTGTAGAATGACACTCAAAATGTTAATCTGTTGGCCTACAAGCCACTAGAAAAAAATACAGGCAAAGGTCAATATATCTGTGAAATACACATTTAATGAACACCAGTATGTCAAGATGGCAAATAAAATAAATGGTAGTTTTGCTAATTATTATTCTATGTAGCAGTGGTCTTGTGGTATTTAAATCCGCCATGCAGACTCATGATTAGTGTTTCTTTAGTGCTAAAAAATACATCCACTCTATATATGAATGAGTTGCATCTTCAATTACCAAATTTCCGGATGTAGGGAGTTAAGACTTAATTAAGACTAGTGTACACAGACTCCCACCACTGGCTATTGATGAAGCAACCAGAAGTAAATGAATCCTCAACCTACCTATACACTAGTAAAAGGAGGGAAAAGAAAGCAACAGTTCTCAAACTGAGCACTGAAGAGACACGATCCTTGTTAGAAGTGAAACAAACAAGATGCATCCTACAATAACTCCAGAATTCTTCATGAAAATAATTTGTGACAATGATAAGAGGGACTAAAAGTAATAATAAGTCTGATAGGTTGGCTGGTTTAGGTAAATTGGATTTTGGAGATTGTGAAGGCTGAGGAATCTGGAAGTTTTGAGACACTTGTCATGAGAGGTAAGAATTATGTCAAAGAAGAATTTATGTTAAAATGCATTAATACAATGAAATAAATGGCAACGGGATCATACTTATCAATAATTACCTTAAATGTAGATGGGTTGAATGCCCCAACCAAAAGGCAAAGACTGGCTGAATGGATACACAAACAAGACCCCTATATATGTTGTGACAAGAGACCCACCTCAAAACAAGGGACACATACAGACTGAAAGTGAAGGGCTGGAAAAAGATATTCCACAGAAATAGAGACCAAAAGAAAGCAGGAATAGCAATACTCATATCAGATAAAATAGATTTTAAAATAAAGGCTGTGAAAAGAGACAAAGAAGGACACTACATAATGATCAAAGGATCAATCCAAGAAGAAGATGTAACAATTATAAATATATATGCACCCAATATAGGATCATTGCAGTATGTAAGGCAAATGCTAACAAGTATGAAAGGGGAAATTAACAATAACACAATGATAGTGGGAGACCTTAATACCCCACTCACACCTATGGATAGATCAACAAAACAGAAAATTAACAAAGAAACACAAACTTTAAATGATACAATAGACCAATTCGACCTAATTTATATCTATAGGACATTTCACCCCAAAACAATGAATCTCACCTTTTCCCCAAGTGCACATGGAACCTTCTCCAGGATAAATCACATTCTGGGCCATAAATCTAGCCTTGTGAAATTCAAAAAAATTGAAATCATTCCAAGCATCTTTTCTTATCCCAATGCAGTAAGATTAGATGTCAATTACAGGAGAGAAACTATTAAAAATTCCAACATATGGAGGTTGAACAACACACTGTTGAATAACCAACAAATCACAGAAGAAATAAAAATATGCACAGAAATGAATGAAAATGAAAACACAACAACCCAAAACCTATGGGACGCTGTAAAAGCAGTGCTAAGGGAAAGGTTCATGGCAATACAGGCTTACCTCAAGAAACAAGAAAAAAGTCAAATAAATAACCTAACCCCACACCTAAAGCAACTAGAAAAGGAAGAAATGAAGAACCCCAGGGTTAGTATAAGGAAAGAAACCTTAAAAATTAGGGCAGAAATAAATGCAAAAGAAACAAAGGAGACCATAGCAAAAATCAACAAAGCCAAAAGCTGATTCTTTGAGAAGATAAATAAAATTGACAAACCATTAGCCAAACATCAAGAAACAAAGGGAGAAGAATCAAATCAACAAAATTAGAAATGAAAATGGAGAGATCACAACAGACAATACAGAAATACAAAGGATCATAAGAGACTACTATGAGCAACTATATGCCAATAAAATGGACAACTTGGAAGAAATGGACAATTCTTAGAGAAAAGTACAACTTTCTAAAACTGAACCAGAAAGAAATAGAGAATCTTAATAGACCCATCACAAGCATGGAGATTGAAACTGTAACCAGAAATCTTCCAGCAAACAAAAGCCCAGGACCAGATGGCTTCACAGCTGAATTCTACCAAAAATTTAGAGAATAGCTGTTGCTGCTAAGTCACTTCAGTCATGTTCAACTCTGTGCGACCCCATAGATGGCAGCCCACCAGGCTCCCCGGTCCCTGGGATTCTCCAGGCAAGAACGCTGGAGTGGGTTGCCATTTCCTTCTCCAATGTATGAAAGTGAAAATTGAAAGTGACGCTCAGTCATGTCCGACTCTTAGCGACCCCATGGACTGCAGCCCACCAGGCTCCTCCATACATGGGATTTTCCAGGCAAGAGTACTGGAGTGGGGTGCCATTGCCTTCTCCAGAGAAGAGTTAACACCTATCCTACTCAAACCTCTTCCAGAAAATTGCAGAGGAAGGTAAACTTCCAAACTCATTCTATGAGGCCACCATCACCCTAATACCAAAACCTGATAAAGATGCCACAAAAAAAGAAAACTGCAGGCTTATATCACTGATGAACATAGATCATAAAATCCTTAACAAAATTCTAGCAAACAGAATTTAACAACATATTAAAAGGATCATACATCATGACCAAGTGGGCTTTATCCCAGGGATGCAAGGATTATTTGATATCTGCAAATCAATCAATACACATAATACACCACATTAATAAATTGAAAGATTAAAAAAAATGATTATCTGAATAGATGCAGAGAAAGCCTTTGACAAAATTCAACATCCATTTATGATAAAAATCCTCCAGAAAGCCAGAATAGAAGGAACATACCTTAACATAATAAAAGCTATATGTAAAAAACCCACAGCAAACATTATCCTCAATGATGAAAAATTGAAAGCATTTCCCCTAAAGTCAGGAACAAGACAAGGGTGCCACTCTCACCACTGCTATTCAACATAGTTTTGGAGGTTTTGGCCACAGAAATCAGCAGAAAAAGAAATGAATCCAGATTGGAAAAGAAGTAAAACTCTCACTGTTTGCAGATGACATGATCCTCTACATAGAAAACACTACAGAATCCACCAGAAAATTACTAGAGCTAATCAATGAATACAGTAAAGTTGCAGGATATAAAATTAACATACAGAAATCCCTTGCATTCCTACTGACTAACAATGAGAAAACAGAAAGAGAAATTAAAGAAACAATTCCACTCACTATTTCAACGAAAATAATAAAATACTTAGGAATATATCTACCTAAAGAAACAAAAGACCTATATATAGAAAACTATAAAACACAGGTGAAAAAAATCAAAGAGAGAAATATACCATGTTCATGGATTGAAAGAATCAATATAGTGAAAATGAGTATACTACCCAAAGCAACCTATAAATTCAATACAATCCCTATCAAGCTACTAATGGTATTTTTCACAGAACTAGAACAAATAATTTCACAATTTGTATGGAAATTAAAAAAACCTCAAATAGCCAAAGCAATCTTGAGAAAGAAGAATAGAACTGAAGGAATCAACCTGCCTGACTTCAGGCTCTACTACAAAGCTACAGTCATCAAGACAGTATGGTACTGGCACAAAGACAGAAGTATAGATCAATGGAACAAAATAGACAGCCCAGAGATAAATCCACGCACCTATGAACACCTTATCTTCAACAAAGGAGACAAGAATATACAATGGAGAAAAGACAATCTCTTTAAATGTAGTGCTGGGAAAACTGGTCAACCACTTGTAAAAGAATGAAACTAGAACACTTTCTAACACCATACACAAAAATAAACTCAAAATGGATTAAAGATCTAAATGTAAGACCAGAAACTATAAAACTCCTAGAGGAAAACATAGGCAAAACACTCTCTGACATAAATCACAGCAGGATCTTCTATGACCCACTTCCAGAGTATTGGAAATAAAAGCAAAAATAAACAAATGGAACCTAATTAAACTTAAAAGCTTTTGCACAATGAAGGGAACTCTAAGCAAGGTGAAAGGACAGCCTTCAGAATGGGAGGAAATAATAGTGAATGAAGCAACTGACAAAGAATTAATCCCCCAAATATACAAGCAACTCCTGCAGCTGAATTCCAGAAAAATAAATGACTCAATTAAAAAATGGGCCAAAGAACTAAATAGACATTTCTCCAAAGAAGACATACAGATGGCTAACAAACATGTGAAAAGATTCTCAACATCACTCATTAACAGAGAAATGCAAATCAAGACCACAATGAAGTACCATTTCACACCAGTCAGAATGGCTGTGATCCAAAAGTCTACAAGCAATAAATGTTGAAGAGGGTGTGGAGAAAAGGGAACCCTCTTACACTGTTGGTGGGAATGCAAACTAGTACAGCCACTATGGAGAACAGTGTGGAGATTCCTTAAAAAATTGCATATAGAACTGCCTTATGACCCAGCAATCCTGCTGCCGGGCATACCCACCAAGGAAACCAGAATTGAAAGAGACACGTGTAACCCAATGTTCATCACAGCACTGTTTATAATAGCCAGGATATGGAAGCAACCTAGATGTCCATCAGCAGATGAATGGATAAGAAAGCTGTGGTACATATACACAATGGAGTATTACTCAGCCATTAAAAATAACACATTTGAATCAGTTCTAAAGAGATGGATGAAACTGGAGCCGATTATACAGAGTGAAGTAAGCCAGAAAGAAAAACACCAATACAGTATACTAATGCATATATATTGAATCTAGAAAGATGGTAATGATAACCCCATATGCAAGACAGCAAAAGAGACACAGATGTATAGAACCGTCTTTTGGACTCTGTGGGAGAGGGCAAGGGTGGGATGATTTGGGAGAATGGCATTGAAACGTATATTATCATATGTGAAACGGATCACCAGTCCAGGTTCTATGCATGAGACGGTGCTTGAGGCTGGTGCATTGGGATGACCCAGAGGGGTGGAATCGGGAGGGAGGTGGGAAGGGGGTTCAGGATGGGAAACACGTGTATACCTGTGGCTGATCCATGTCAATGTATGGCAAAAACCAGTACAATATAGTAAAATAATTAGCCTCCAATTAAAATAAATAAATTTATATTAAAAAATAAAATAAAGTGCATTAATAAAACTCATTATAAAATATAAGTAACAATAACAATTTACTTATTCAAAAATTGAGGAATAAAAGACAAAAGAAAAATAGAAAACAGATAACAATATAAAAAGCTTGAGTGCATGCTAAGTCACTTCATGTCTGACTCTTTGTGACCCTATTGACTGTAGCCCACAGGGCTCCTCTGTTCATGGGATTCTCCAGGCAATAATACTTGAGTGGGTTGCTATGCCCTCCTCCAGGGTATCTTCCCAACATAGAGATCTAACCCATGTCTTCTATCTCCTGCATTGACAGGAGGAGTCTTCACCACTAAAACTACCCGGGAACCCCAATAACAGGCTTAAATCCTATCAAATCTAAAAGTGCATTAACTTCAAATCATCCAATTAATCATTAGCCCTCTAAAAGAACAATTGTCATATTGCGTAAAAAGGAAACCCGGACTGTTTATGGTCCTCAAAAAGCGAAGCAAAACAGAAAGACTGAAGATGTATAAAACAAACATAGTTGCAGAGGGGAAGGGATAATCAGGGAGTCGACATGGTCATGTATACATTGCTATATGTACAATGGATACACAGAAGGACTTATTGTATACGCATGGAACTCTACTTAATGTTAAGTGGCAGCCTGGATTGGAGGTTTGGGGAAGAATGGGTACAAGCATATGTACGGCTGAGTCCCTTTGCTCTTCACCTGAAACTATCACAATATTGTTAATTGGATATACCTCAGAAGAGGAAAAAAATTAAATTAAAATACATAAATAGTTTAATACAGAAGGAAATATATCTATGTACCACACAAACATTTAGCATAAGAAAGTTTAAATAACTATTATATCATACAAACTGGACTTCAGAACAAAGAATGTTACTGGGGAAAATGTATGATCATTAGATTTGATATATCAGGAAGATATAACTATTCTAAGTATCTGTGAATCCACCAATAGTTTTATAACACATGATGAAAAATCTGACAAGAAGAAACAGACAACACTTTTCTCCTAGAAATTAAACAATATGTAGAAAATCATGACAGATTAGGAAGATTACAACATTAGTGACCAAATTATCCTTTTTGATATTTGTAGATCAGTGTCCCCAACAACAACAAAATAGGGCACACATCTTTTCAAGGGGATATACTTCAATGAATTTTGTTTTTTTCTAATAAATTCTTTGTCCATACATAGGATGTGAGAGTCGTTATTCAATTTTCAAATATTTTTGTATTTTTTAGAAATCTTTTTATTTCCAGTTTAGTTTCCTCTGGTTAGGACTCTGCATAATTGAATTTTGTATTAAGCAGAGAATATAGTCTATGTTGGTGTTTGTAATCTGTGATGGGCCAGGATTTAACAGACAATGTTACAGGGAGCTTTCTTAAGCTTATTAAAATGTTTTATATATTTTTATACTGGTAGTTGCACAAATGTATACATACAGTCAAACTTGTCAAATTATAATAGTGAATGCATTTAATTGTATAAATTATAACTTAGTAATTAGGAAAAACAAGACACAAATTTCCTACCATCATTATTAGTTTAGAGACAATATAATGTCTGTAAGGCATGTTAACACAACATACACTCTCATATGAATGAATCTAAGCATATGTAAAGAAATATACTTTCCTAATTTATCAGGGAATGAAAAGTAAGACTCTAAAGAATTACTATATTACACCCACTGGAATTTCAAAAACAGATAAAAAGTTTGATCATTTTGAGTGTTATTGAGAAATTAGAGCACCAGGAACAGTTACTGTAGGAAGTTAAACTGTAAAAGAACCTCTTTGAATATACATTCTTATATCTGGTTGAACACACACAAGCGGTCAATTATATGTACCAGGTACATGTACAAAATTGCACTCAGAAACATAACTTTTAATAAAACACTGGAGCTGAGATCAATCCAAAAATCTATTTGACAGACAATGGATGATTATTCTGTAATATATTTACACAAAAAATTATTCAAGAATCAAAATAAACTACAACTGAATTAATATATGAAATTCAGATGTGAAATGTGACTCAAAAGTATTGCAAAGTAGTTAATATATGACTTTCATAAATCTTACAAACAGACTTTTATTATCTGTATTTTAAAATACACATATAAAATATCTTCATTTTTTAAAATCAAGATCTTGTAAGATTATAAGTTAAGCCTAATAATAGAATTGCAAATTATTTTTTAGAATTAAAAAATACTATTAAAAAACCTATAATTCCTTACCATCATATTTTCCTTGGAAAATTCAGTTTTGAAGTTTTGCTTGCAATCTTCTAACACATTTTAGTACGTGACTAGTGTTATAAAACCATAAGTGGATTTGGGCGACATGGTTATCTATCTAAGAACAAGGAGAGTAACAATTAATGTTACTTTGTAGGAAAGAAAAGAAATCTTCCATTCTTAAGAACCTAGAAGGGGATGAATCTTCTTCAAAGAATTAAATGTGGCACTCAAACTCATGATCCATCACATCTATTTTTTAGATACTTTTTTTATTGAAGTTTAATTGGTTTATAATGTTGTGTTACTTTCTGCTACACAGCAAAGTCAATCAGCTATACATATATCTTCTCTTTTTTTGGATTCCTTTCCCATATAGGTCATTACAGAGTATTGAGTAGGGTTCCATGTGCTATACAGCAGGTCCTTACTATTGTTCAGTTGCTAAGTTATGCTGGACTCTTTGTGACCCCATAGCAGTATGTATATGTCAGTCTCAATGTCCCCCCAGTATATTCCTCTGCACCCTTGCCCCCAGTAACCATATATTTTCTACATCTGTGACTGTTTTGTAAATAAATCCATTTGTACTATTTTTTTTTTAGATTTCACATATAAACGATATCAGATATTTGTTTTTCTCTGACTGATTTCACTCAGTATGACAATCTCTAGATCCACCCATGTTGCTGCACATGGTGTTATTTCATTCATTTTATGACTGAGTAATATTCCATTGTGTGATGCACACACACACACTTTCTCTCTCTCTCTCTCTCTCTCTCACTTCATCTTCTTTATCTATTCCTCTGTGGATGAACATTCAGGTTGCTTCCATGTCCTAGCTATTGTAAATAGTGCTGCAATGAAATTGGGTGACATGCATCTTTTCAAATTATGGTATTCTCCGAGTATATGCTCGGGAGTGGAATTGCTGGATCATGTGGTAGCTTTATTTTTAGTATAAGGAATCTTTATGTTGTTCTTCATAGTGTCTGTACCAATTTATGTTTGCAACAACAGTGTTAAACAGTTTCCTTTTCTCCTCACCCTCTCCAGCATTTATTTGTAGATTTTTTTGATGATGGCCATTTTGACTGGAGTGAGTTGACACTTAATTGTAATTTGATTTGAATTTCTGATAGTTACTGATGTTGAGCATATTTTCATAAGCCTCTTGGCCATATGTTTGTCTTCTTTGGAGAAATGTCTATTTAGATCTTCTGCTCATTTTCTGATTGGGTTTTTTGTCTTTTTGATATTGTATGAGCTCTTTGTATATTTTGGAAAATACTCCTTTGATTGTTACTTTGTTTGTAAATATTTTCTCCCATTCTCTGTGTTGTACTTTCATTTTATTTATAGTTTCCTTTGCTACACAAAAGCTTTTAAGCTTAGTTAGGTCCCATTTGTTTATTTTTGTTTTAATTTTTATTATTCTAGGAGGTGGATCAAAAATAATCTTGCTGCAATTTTTCTGAGAGCAGTCTCCCTGTTTCCTCTGAGGGTTTTATAGTATCCGTCTTACGTATAGGTTTGTAATCCATTGTGTGTGTGTGTTTATGTGATGTTCATTAGAGTTTTCATTTCATTCTTTTATAGGTAGCTATCTAGTTTTCCCAGCACCACTTAAAGAAGAGACTATGTTTTCTCTGTATATTCTTGCCCCCTTTGGCATAGATTAGGTGACCATAGGTGCATGACATAATCCCTTTAACCTAAAGATCCCATTCTATCAAATTTTCTTCAGGTATCTAAACTCTGAATTATCTCAGTGTCCTTTAAAAAATTCTGTGCACCCCAATTAGTTAAACATAAATTTAATCATAAGAATATCTTTGACTAACATAATAACTATAAAAGATTTGCCATGTGTCCTTTTATTGTTGATTGTTATTCACATTACTGTAGTGTCTGACAGAACTCTAATTCTTTCAGAAACTCACCACACCATTAACGAACTCTCATGCCTATCCTACTATCACATCTATCTTAATATTTGGTTGAAAAAGCATCCTATAGTAGATGGTCCATTTTAGTTACATAAAAATAACTGTAAGACAAAAAGGGTAAAAACACTATTTCACACTTGTTTTGTGCCTTACTTTATAATCCATACTTTTTAACATGCTTAGTGTATAGCTTTAGGCTTTGCTGAAGTACTTTTAAAAATCTTCAATAACTAATGGCATTAAATGTGCATTTGTGTTGCACAGAAAAACTCATTTTATTTTCCTTGTAAAATATGTTAGCAATACTAAACTATTGTACTTATCTTGGACATTAAGATTTTTTCATAACAGAACATGCAAGCAAAGGATGACATACTTTTTCTCAATCCTCTAGGAAGCATGTATTTTTTTGATACATAAAACATTTCTAACTCAATATAATCCTTCCAGAATGAAGCAATTATTACTGCTATTACCATCATGAAGTATGGTACTGTAACTCCATATGAGGAAACTAAATATACCAACTTAAGAGCACTCATCCACTTGATTACTTAGATTGACTATTCATAGGCCAATTGCCAAGAAAGAAATTGTAAAGCAAAATATTAAATTTGAATCATAAAAGGAGGAAACACCCTGTTATCCAGTTACCCAGAGGGCAGTTGAGAGTGAACTGCTGGTTTATGGAGACCCTTAAATGTTCCGACAGGTCCTTCCCAACTTCCTAATTATTTAATTAATTCTTTAATAAACAATTTTTTTTCTTGTATAACCAATGGCACAAAACAGTTTAAATTATCACTGGCATATTTTCCTTGTGCAAAATCACTTCAATTGTGTCTAATTCTTTGAGGAAAAATTGGGGCAAAAATGTTGTTACTCAAAGATAAAGAAGGAATTCAGAACCTCAGGTAGTAACTTAGCAAAGAATTTACAAAGAATGTTTACTTATATGAAGTTCAGATGCATACTGAAAGGCATTATTTGATGTACAGTGATCCTTGATCATAATAGTATCTCCTTATTTATTTTAAAGATAAAAATCATTCCTTCATAATTCATAGTTACTGCAACACAGGGTTAATGAGCAATAATTTGGAATCCCTGCTATGTAACTGAGTCAATATAAACCTCTCTCAGCTCTCGAAGACATTATAATATTTTCTCTTCAACACTTAAATAACCTCACCAAAAGTGCTTTCCGAATGTGCCTAGCCTGTTGGTCTGAATTGCAGAGATACACAATCAAGTGCTCTTTTCTTGTACATGCTCTATTCTGAGCAGAGAAGCTATTATAGCTACCATCTGTTTTGGCTACTCCTCATCTTTTTTTGGCATATAAACAATGCTTTAGTGAACAAGTGAATCATGGACTTATTTAATCCTCTAGACAGTGCTATAAAAACTCACTGTCACAGTGAAAATACACACAAATTATGGTTCAGCAACTTTTATTGGGGACCAGTGTTGCAATAGATATTATCTTTCTCTTGTACTAACACTTCTATTTTATTAATTCTGACCAGATAAACTGAAATTTTTAGAGTAAAGTTTCTCCAAGAAACTGCCAGTTATTTAAACCTTTCAGAATTAAATCAAGGGAAAGAGGGAGGAAAAACGTAGCTTATTTTAAAAGGGGTTCATGAAGCATAACTATATTAATTAAAATAATGGACATCAGAACTCACAGTACTTTGATGAATTCAATTCTAAATATATTTATTTAAATTTTAGAAAAATTCCTTTCATCATAATAAAAAATTAAAGATATTGTATTAATTTCTTATGGCTGTTATAATAATTTATCAAAAACTGAGCAGCTTAAAATGAAGACATTTTTCCTCCCAGTTTTGAGGCCAGAAATCAAAGTGTCATCAGGGCTATGCTACTTCTCAAAGTTCAAGGGGAAATCTCATTCCTTGTGTCCTTAGGATTATGGTGGCTGCCACAGTAATTGGTTTGTGGATGCATCAACCTAATCTCTTCCTTGATCTCCATGTTTACTTTCCTTCCATTTGAGTCTTTTTTCATCTTCCATTTCTTAAAAGGGTTCCTTCAACTTAGTGTAGGGCTCATCCAGGAAGAGTTCATCTCAAGATCCTTAGCTAAATTTTATCAGAAAAGACCTCTTTTTATAAATAAGGTAACATTAAGAGGTTTTAGGCACAAGAATGTGGGCATTTCTTTTAGGGGGCTACCATTCAAACTACTACAGATAGTATAATGAAACTATATCATTCCAACACTCTCTTCTCCAAGGGATCTTCCCGACCAAGGGATGGAACCTGGGTCTTCTGCATTACAGGCAGATTCTGTACTAAGTCACTAGGGAAGTCCCAAAAGTTTATGAGAGCATAACAAATCAAGTTAGAAGGGTGCTATGAAAGAAAATTAAATATTTATATAATTAATATGATCATTTGGTTATTTTCTGATTTTAGTCCAGATGAATATCATTTTCATCAGTTTACAGATAACAAGAATTAGGAAAAGTTAAGTAAATTAACAGTAGTTTATGGAGATAGAGTTGGAGTTGAAACTAGCATTTAGAGCAAGGTTTTCCAGAATTAAAAAGTCCATTATTGTCTCATATTGCTATACTGCTCTGGCAAATGTGTTGTGGAGAGATACATTTAGATCTGGGATAGGTATCCAGAGTTTGTTTGTAATATATCATTTGACCACTTGCTTTCACTAGCCAAAAGTTCACAACTTACCCTCTTTGCATAGCTTTTTTTTTTTAATATTCTTTTGTCTTCTTTCCTTCTCTTTTTTCTCATATAATTTTATTTTTATTTCCCTCATAAGTTTTCAGTATCTATCAGCTAAATACATAACTCCAGACTATAAAGGCATAGCAATAAAATAGAATATATTTTGAAAATCATTCTTCCATTTCATTTTTTATGGATTAGCTGAGTCAAGGTTTGTGGGTTTATTTCCTCAGTTTAATAACCACTGACACATGAGCTGTCTGAAAAATACTCTATTGTTCCTAGGTTAGTTGAAATGAATAAAGAAATTCAGATGAGAAAACTTAATGGAACATAATATGAGAAAATTGGGTAGAGTACAGATGTTGAGTGAAGAAGGAAATGGCAACCCAATCTAGTATTGCTGCTTGGGAAATCCCGTGGATAGAGGAGTTTGGCCAGCTAGTCCATGGGGTCACAGAAGAGTCAGATAGGACTTAGCAGCTATACAACAACAACAACAGCAGAAGTTTAAGGTGTAGCTTCAAAGAGAGTTCAGATTAATGGTAAGTGCAGAAGAGAGGAGGGGGGAATTCAAAACCTTAGTGATACAGATTAAGGCAGTGTGTTCAAATGGAATGGAGCTTTTTAAGATGCCAGTGAGTGCCTAGACAGTGCCTCAGTTCAGTTCAGTCGCTCAGTCGTGTCCAACTCTTTGTGACCCCATGGACTGCAGCACGCCAGGCCTCCCTGTCCATCACCAACTCCCAGAGCTTGCTCAAATTCATGTCCATCGAGCCAGTGATGCCATCCAACCATCTTATCCTCTGTCGTCCCCTTCTCCTCCTGCTTCAATCTTTCCCAGCATCAGAGTCTTTTTCAATGAGTCTGTTCTTCTCATCAGGTGGCCAAAAAGCATCAGTCCTTCCAGTGAATATTCAAGACCGATTTCCTTTAGGATTGACTGGTCTGATCTCCTTGCAGTTCAAGGGACTCTCAAGAATCTTCTCTAACACCACAGATGAAAAGCATCAATTCTTTGGTGCCCAGCTCTCTTTATAGCCCAACTCTCACATCCATACATGACTACTGGAAAAACCATAGCTTTGACTAGATGAAACTTTGTTGTCAAAGTAATGTCTCTGCTTTTTAATATGCTGTCTAGGTTGGTTATAGCTTTTCTTCCAAGGTGCAAGCATCTTTTAATTTAATGGCTGCAATCACCATCTGCAGTGATTTTGGAGCCCCTGCCCCCCCGCCAAAATCAAGTCTGTCACTGTTTCTATTGTTTCCCCATCTATTTGCCATGAAGTGATGGGACCAGATGCCATGATCTTAGTTTTTTGAATGTTGAATTTTAAGCCAATTTTTTTCATTCTCTTCTTTCACTTTCATCAAGAGACTCTTAGTTCTTCTTCACTTTCTGCCATAAGGGTGGTGTCATCTGTGTATCTGAGGTTATTGATATATCTCCCAGCAATCTTGATTCCACCTTGATTCCAGACAGTGCCTGGCACCAGACAATTAAATATTTGTTGATCTATGCAGATAAAATAGAACATTATAAAGTCCAAAATGATTGTATTGACAGTTAAGTACTTTGAAGAGATGATGTATGATGATGTATTCAAACAATAACAGATCATATTTTCAGAATATTTGACATGTGAATAAGGAGCTCTGCCAAAACTCACAACTGCTACTCGAGTTGAATAAGGAAAACATTAAAAAGATGGGTATTAAACCCACAGCAAAATTTCTTTCTTTTGGAGTAGGTTACAACCAAGATCAATTTGTAGAAATGGATTTTCTGGAAAAAAAATGGAAATTGGCAATTTCACTTAATATTGTCATTGAAAAAAAATCTCATTTTATTAGAGTAATGGTAGGCAATAAAACATGACTTCCCTCTTCTCCCATTTATTAATGAATTAGAATGCACAAAACCCTTTTAATAATTGACATAAAACAGCTCATAAACATAATTTACATCTTCCTTGCCAGCATTTTAATTTATAAAACCAGCATTTTGTTAAAATTATAGTACATTAAAATGAGTTTTATCCTACTATTTGGAAAAGAAGTGTGATGAGAATTTATAAAAAGATAAGCATGATGGTAGAGCATGCAGTTCAGGATTCGGCCTACACAGAGTGAGAAGTTTTTCTTGGAAGAAAAGATATAAAATGAGATCAGCTATATATTTGGGGTTTGGAAATATATGATAATTTTCAAGTTTTATATATTTAATTTCCAGGGATCTTTATTTGAAACTTTGAATAGTTAAAAATCTCTGTGTAAAAAAAAAAGAAAAGAGAGCATGAATCAAAACCTGAAATGTAGGTTAGTCTCTGAAACACTGAAGAAAGTGCTGAATTTGGCAAATATGCAAATGTGTTCCTGGCAATGATAATGTATAGTTTTATCATCTACTACTCGATCCTCCAGTGGATAATTAAGCCAGTGCCCTCTCCAAACAGTTTATCCTAAGTACACATAATAATATCACTAATTACAATATCCCATTAATGTCTTCATTTTGTTTCAAAGCTCAGTTATTTTTCTAGACAGGTGAACTAAAACGTGCCTTTTATTAACTACATTTTGAATCATATCCAATAGTAATTCATAATCATTCTATGCCATTTCCAGCTCTGAACTTACTCCATACACTTAAGACAAAAACTAATCCCTCACGCTTTGCTTGTTTTCTGTTACAAATTTTGTAACTTTGCCAAGTATAGTCTTAGATGCTTAGATCTTATGACAGTTTTTGTTTATGTATAATTTAGATTAGAAAATACTGTATCTTTCACTCCAACTGTCTTTAATGCATGTATATTATGAAATCAATTTATAGACCTTTTTTTCAGTTAGACATTTTATGCAGTTATTAGAATTTTGTGTGAGGTTAGTTTAACCTGCTAAAATCTAAGATTGAAAAAAAATAATTGATAGCAAGTCTATAGGATACTGCAGAGAAGTAGATGACAACCTACTCCAGTATGCTTGCCTGGTGAATTCCAGGGGGAGAGGAGCCTGGCAGGCTGCAGCCCATGGGGTCACAAAGAGTTGAACACAAACGAAGCAATTGAGCACACATGCGTAGGATACTGGGTTAACAGAATCTAATCTGTGAGGAAGGAAAAGGAGGGAGAAAACGAGCACCGAAGAGAAACGAAAAAGGCCAGAGATAAACCGCATTCAGCTTTGTCTTGCCCTTGACTTGTCCTCCACATTTAAACCTTATATACATAACAATATATTATTAATTTTTAATAACTTCCTTTAAAAATGAAAAGTTTTTAAGATCTAAGGCATGTTAGCATAACTTTGCGGGGGATATCTTGCCTTCCACAAGACTGAGGAAATACTGAATCATACCCTCCGAAGGGGGACTGGTTACGGACTTTTGTAGCAAAGATTCTGAGATGAGGAGGCATATGACACTCTTGGCTTGTACCAAGGTATTTTTCATAACTTAACTCACTTCAGACTCATCAGACTAATTGCCCTTGGATTTCCTTGATTTCAGTGTATTCATTTTAAAAAGTAAATGATTGCTTTGGAATACATTATCTGGCATTCATCCCTTCCAATCTTAAGCCCAAATACTAGTGGAGGTTGGCAACCCTGAAATAAAAGTGTGGAATGAATTGTTGTAATGGCTACTCTGTCTCTCTTGACATTGACTTCTGCAGGAACTTAGGCCTAGTCAGTCAGCACAGGACTGGGAACACACACATGGGTTCAGGGATTGTTAGGAATAAATTTCTGTTAGAATAGAGAGGAAATTTACCAGATGCCACTGGGAAATATGGTTTTTTTTGTTTGTTTTTTGTTTGGTTGGTTTTTAACACTTCCTCTAGATACATACAATGATTATAATATATATTTCTTTATTAATCTCTTGCATAGTATTCTCTGTTTATTGGAGAGTGAGACTATTCTAAAATAAAGCATAAGCAAAAGAAAGCAATCAACTTCAGTATTAGCTGTCCAGTTATAATCCCTATATGTATCTTACACTTGTTGAGTAAAATGCCATCACAGATTATCCCCTACCCCTTGTCTCTCTGTTTGACTGACATCTTTTGGAATTGGTTGAATAGTTTCAGCTGAAAGTACAGATTTACATCATGTCTGAAGAGTGAGTAATCAACTTTTGGAACTTTGTTGCATATTTCACTTATGAAATTGAAATGCACATCCAGGGCTCTTACGAAGTGGATGCAAGCCACATGTCCCATCGAGGCAAAATTGTCTTTTCCTATCAAAACTGTCCCCACCAGGCTACTCAGATAGCAAGAATTAAAGCTTTATGAAATTTGCTTATGAACACCGAGGTGCAATTGAGGTTTTTGTTGTTTATTTGCTTTTCTTTAAGATTGAAAGAAACCAAAGAAAAGGTTTCACATATAAAACAACCTAATAGTTTTATTCTGGGTATATTGCCAGTATGTTTAAAAATGAGTGTAACAGCCATGAAATTCAAAGATACTTGCCCCTTGGAAGAAGAGCTAGCACAAACCTAGACAGCATATTAAAAAGCAAAGACCTTACTTTACCAACAAAGGTCCACATAATCAAAGGTATGGTTTTTGCAGTAGTCATGTATGGATGTGAGAGTTGGACAATAATAAAGTTGAGCACTGAAGAACTGATGCTTTTGAATTGTGGTGTTGGAGAAGACTCTTGAGAGTCTCTTGAACAGCAAGGAGTCAAGTCAGTTAATCCTAAAGGAAATCAGTCCTGAATATTCGTCGCAAGGACTGATACTGAAGCTGAAACTCTTAACACTTTGGCCACCTGATGTGAGGAACTGACTCACTGAAAAAGACCCTGATGCTGGGAAAGATTGAAGGCAGGATGACAGAGGATGAGATAGTTGGATGGCATCACCAACTTGATGGACACGAATTTGAACAAGCTCCGGGAGTTGGGGATGGACAGGGAAGCCTGGCATGCTGCAGTCCATGGGGTCACAAAGAGTCCGACATGATTGAACAACTGAAGTGAATTCAATATTAACTTACTCCCATCAAGAATAGCTCAGTAGGTTTTTAAATACAAGGTAATGTAAGAAACAGGTTTTGTAGAAAATATAATTAAAGTGAATTAACAATCTCAAAAAGGCAGCTAATGAATTTTTTAGCTTTGCTCATCTGAAATTTGGTATTGTGAACAGTATAAAATTAATTTCCTTAAATCAAAAAACATTTTGATTAAAAAATCATTAGACATATCAGATAGTAAATATATCAACTTGGCCTGATGCTGCCTCACAGCTTTTCATTTGAAGTTTATGGAGGAAATTACAGACCTGTGCTACAAGCATATCGGATATAACAGCCATGTAGTTGAAATATCCTCAGAAAAAGAAAGGTTGCTATTTTCAAACACTTTTATAATTGACACCTGCTCAATGGAACTGTCCTCTCCACAGTATACATCTCACCTCAGCAGTCAGTAGGGAATGCCCTGCTTTTTAATCATTCCCGGAAGTGCTCCAGCCCTCCTGGGAATGGTGGGCTCTGTCCTTCCCCCTTGATTTAATCTGCGACATGCTCCTGGAAGTCATTTCATGGTACCCTATTATATAAGAAATGAAGGAAAATTACTACAAAAGAGGAATAAAAGAAGCATGTAGTACTAGATAACAGTGATCCTTTCAAATATTAAAAGCATGTCACTTAATCTATATCTCTTCCTCAATGTAACCTCCCTTTACTGTGTCTGTGTTATTAAGGTATACCAGCTACTATGAAGCACTTACCTTCTAAGAAATGTACCTTAGATACAGTGTCAAAGAAATATGAATTGCTATTCTGACACCTAGAAACTATTCTTTAAGGCTTTAATAAACCTCATCTCCGTATGATACTCACATTCATGCACACGAGTGTGTGCACACATGCCCATGAACATGCATATACACACACCTACACAAAGGGAATAAATTTGTGAGAGTTGTTGAAAAATTGCTTTACTAAGAGTTCTGTTCTAAAAAGTGAAAACTGCTTGGATCATTTTAATTAATATAGTCTATAAGCATCTAGCTCTGGTTTCCTCAGAATGCTTTTGGTAAAGGCAATGCTTTAGAAGTTATCTGCAACTTATTAAAAAAGAAAAAGAAAAGAAAAAAAGAAGAAAATCTTAAAATGAATTTGGGAAAGTCAACTGCTGAGTTGATGACTTTGTCATACTTACTATTTCAAGTTTCAAAGCTAATCTAATGGAAGTAGAAGTAAAACCTGTTTACACAGTTTTTGCATAGACTAAAGGCATTTAATTTTAGAAGTTTTACACAATATAGTTTCTTAGTGTTTTCACTTCCTGGTTTTATATTTGTATTAACTGGATTTATTAGTATTAACACATTTTTCTATAAGGTGTGTATTTTATAGAAAAAAAAAATTAAAACCTTTCTTGGCTCCAAACACATATCAGAGTGTCTGTACCCTGAATCTTTTCAGCTTTTGCTTGCTTTATCAATTTCTTGATGCTGGAAAGAGTTTCCTAGCATTTTTGCCAAATAATCTGAATATTTTGCTCATGTGCATTGTTATCTTCTAAAAAGGATTTAAGGCATGCTCGTTATTACATCAAAGCTTTGTTCTTTTCTTTCTCATACATTTTTACCACAATATCCAAAATTCTGAGAAAACCAGTTGCCATTAAGTGATTTTTCGTTTGAGACCTGGTCATCCACTTCCCTGTGGGGTCATCGGGTCTTGTTTAATCACGACTGATATTTCTAGCATCACCAGAAATAGAATTCTGTCTTTTTTAGTCTCAAATAACTAGATTCTCATCCTCCGATTACTTCACATATTCCCAAGTCTGATTTATATCCCATGTCATTCCCAGTCCGCAAGTCCTCGCAGTATACCTCTGGAACTCCTGAACTGTCATCAAGGTATGTCACAGATCCTCAAAATTTTCTCTGAACCACACTTGAACTTACTCCTGTAATACGATCTAGGCTGTCTACTAATTCCACTACACCCTTGCAGATGGCTAATCTTTCCACTTCCAATCGGTGATTCTTCTTACACTTAATGCCTACTTTTAGTCTTTTGTGTCCCACATAGATACGCATAGCTGCACTGTATCAGTTCAGTTCAGTCGCTCAGTCGTGTCCGACTCTTTGTGACCCCATGAATCGCAGCACGCCAGGCCTCCCTGTCCATCACCATCTCCCGGAGTTCACTCAGACTCATGTCCATCGAGTCCGTGATGCCATCCAGCCATCTCATCCTCGGTCGTCTCTTTCTCCTCCTGCCCCCAATCCCTCCCAGCATCAGAGTCTTTTACAATGAGTCAACTCTTCGCATGAGGTGGCCAAAGTACTGGAGTTTCAGCTTTAGCATCATTCCTTCCAAAGAAATCCCAGGGCTGATCTCCTTCAGAATGGACTGGTTGGATCTCCTTGCAGTCCAAGGGACTCTCAAGAGTCTTCTCCAACACCACAGTTCAAATGCATCAATTCTTCGGCACTCAGCCTTCTTCACAGTCCAACTCTCACATCCATATATGACCACAGGAAAAACCATACCCTTGACTTGATGGACCTTAGTCGGCAAAGTAATGTCTCTGCTTTTGAATATGCTATCTAGGTTGGTCATCACTTTTCTTCCAAGGAGTAAGCGTGTTTTAATTTCATGGCTGCAGTCACCATCTGCAGTGATTTTGGAGCCCAGAAAAATAAAGTCTGACACTGTTTCTACTGTTTCCCCATCTATTTCCCATGAAGTGATGGGACTGGATGCCATGATCTTTGTTTTCTGAATATTGAGCTTTATGCTAACTTTTTCACTCTCCTCTTTCACTTTCATCAAGAGGCTTTTTGGCTCCTCTTCACTTTCTGCCATAAGGGTGGTGTCATCTGCATATCTGAGGTTATTGATATTTCTCCAGGCAATCTTGATTCCAGCTTGTGTTTCTTCCAGTCCAGCATTTCTCATGATGTACTCTGCATAGAAGTTAAATAAGCAGGGTGACAATATACAGCCTTGATGTACTCCTTTTCCTATTTGGAACCAGTCTGTTGTTCCATGTCCAGTTCTAACTGTTGCTTCCTGACCTGCATACAGATTTCTCAAGAGGCAGGTTAGGTGGTCTGGTATTCCCATCTCTTTCAGAATTTTCCACAGTTTATTGTGATCCACACTGTCAAAGGCTTTGGCATAGTCAATAAAGCAGAAATAGATGTTTTTCTGGAACTCTCTTGCTTTTTTGATGATCCAGCAGATGTTGGCAATTTGATCTCTGGTTCCTCTGCCTTTTCTAAAACCAGCTTGAACATCAGAGAGTTCACGGTTCACGTATTGCTGAAGCCTGGCTTGGAGAATTTTGAGCATTACTTTACTAGCATGTGAGATGAGTGCAATTGTGTGGTAGTTTGAGCATTCTTTGGCATTGCTTTTCTTTGGAATTGGAATGAAAACTGACCTTTTCCAGTCCTGTGGCCACTGCTGAGTTTTCCAAATGTGCTGGCATATTGAGTGCAGCACTTTCACAGCATCATCTTTCAGGATTTGAAATAGCTCAACTGGAATTCCATCACCTCCACTAGCTTTGTTTGTAGCGATGCTTTCTAAGGCCCACTTGACTTCACATTCCAAGATGTCTGGCTCTAGATTAGTGATCACATCATCATGATTATCTACGTCATGAAGATCTTTTTTGTACAGTTCTTCTGTGTATTCTTGCCAGCTCTTCTTAATATCTTCTGCTTCTCTTAGGTCCATACCATTTCTGTCCTTTATCGAGCCCATCTTTGCATGAAATATTCCCTTGGTATCTCTAACTTTCTTGAAGAGATCTCTAGTCTTTCCCATTCTGTTCTTTTCCTCTATTTCTTTGCATTGATCGTTGAAGAATGCTTTCTTATCTCTTCTTGCTATTCTTTGGGACTCTGCATTCAGATGCTTATATCTTTCCTTTTCTCCTTTGCTTTTCACCTCTCTTCTTTTCACAGCTCTTTGTAAGGCCTCCCCAGACAGCCATTTTGCTTTTTTGCATTTCTTTTCCATGGGGATGGTCTTGATTCCTGTCTCCTGTACAATGTCATGAACCTCATTCCATAGTTCACCAGGCACTCTATCTATCAGATCTAGGCCCTTAAATCTATTTCTCACTTCCACTGTATAATCATAAGGGATTTGATTTAAGTCATACCTGAATGGTCTAGTGGTTTTCCCTACTTTCTTCAATTTAAGTCTGAATTTGGTAATAAGGAGTTCATGATCTGAGCCACAGTCAGCTCCTGGTCTTGTTTTTGTATACAGCTTCTCCATCTTTGGCTGCATAGAATATAATCAGTCTGATTTCGGTGTTGACCATCTGGTGATGTCCATGTGTAGAGTCTTCTCTTGTGTTGTTGGAAGAGGGTGTTTGCTATGACCAGTGCATTTTCTTGGCAAAACTCTATTAGTCTTTGCCCTGCTTCATTCCGCATTCCAAGGCCAAATTTGCCTGTTACTCCAGGTGTTTCTTGACTTCCTACTTTTGCATTCCAGTCCCCTGTAATGAAAATCTCAGCTCCACTGAAATTCACATAAGACCATGCACACCCCTATCATCACTCTGTGTGTGATCTTTCTGGTCATTTCTCCTTGTTCGTGGATAATTTTAGTATCTGCTTTACTGACATCTACTCTATCACTGTCCTGGTCAACGTTTTTCAAATTGCATTACATTTGAATAATCCATCCAACATCCTGTCCATTTGGTTCCCGTCTTTACTTTTATTGATTTTTTCCCTCCATCTTCTACTCCTAATATGATGACCTAAAACTTGTCATTATAATAAATGCAACAGATTCCAAATCTCCATTTCAATTATCCTGTCCTTGGAGCACTACCTGCAATATTTAAAACTTATTCTTTCTAGAACCGAAGTTAATTAATAATCCTATTCTCCTAGGTGAATATTTCACCTAGGTTATTTTTTTATCTCCTTAAACTTCCAAATCCACCTTCTCAACCAGTAATCTTCGCTGTCAGTACCCTGAAGCCAGCAATCACTAGGGATACTTGGTATTTTTGTAATTTACAGAGTGATCAAAATGTGTCTGTGCTTAAACAAGATTATGAGGCAATGTTTGTCTTATGTATTTCAGTCTCACTTCACCATGGTTCTAGAGTGAAAATCCCACCCATACATGCCCTTTATTAGCTTAGAATAGTTATAAATAACTGTGCATATGAGATAAATTTACTCTGAAAACTTGGCATTAGAAAAAGCTGACAATATGGCTACCAAGGGTGGCATTCACTTGGTAAAATCACATGTTAAAGGTTATCCAATTTTGAGCTAGCATCCACATATTTTTAGTAATCACAATTTTAAATGCCCATGTAATGTGCATTTTTATTTTTTTCAAGGAATTATACTTTTGACATTAATTGGACCTTGTTTGCTAAGTAGAATTGGACCTTAGTACATAGACAGAATTCTGTCTAAGTTCTGAGATTAGAGTTGCTCAACTAAAAACACCTAGTACTGTATACTGAAGTGGAATGGGGCTGAGATAATACTCTTAAGTGAGAATTAATTTCGTTTTGAAGTGCTGACCTTATGCTACTCCCGATGTTAGTTACCTTGGTTTGTTCTCTCAGAAATACACATAAAGACTCAATTCCTTTTTAACTTCACTGACTTCTTTTCAGTATCTATTAAGGTATAATTTGCATACAATAAAATCTAATTTCTTAAGTGTAAAGTGTGAACTCTGATAATTGAATACAGTTGTATAACTTTCACCATAGTCAAGATATAGAAAATGCCCATCACCAGTATGATCTTTTCTAATATTATTTCTGTGACATTGCTTATGTTCAATAAGAGAACATCTTGACATAACTGAATGTCAGGTCAGCTCCTAATAACACTGAACACTTGCTGTTATTATTAGTTGATTCTACATATCAGGGGACTCTTTCTCATTTCTCCGTTAAATAAGAACAACATGTTAGTCAGAAGAGAACTTCTACATCTTCCAGTACCAAATACAGATATATAATATTGAAATAAATACATGTTCAGCTAGTTTCTGCTACATATATAAAATAACATTATTCATTTACAATGCAAGCCTTTCTCCCTATGTGTTGAATTCTACCCCGTATCACTCAGTCAAGAAACTTCCTCTTAGAGTTTTCTTTTCTCTCTTCTGTTTAAAAAATCTTTTATTTTTATTTTTTTGAAGTATGATTGACGTAATAGTATACTTGTTTCAGGGGCACACTGTTTTGATTTGATATCTGTATGTACTACAAATTGGTCTCCATGATAAATATGTCAAAACTACAGAAACTTTTTTCTTTTATGATGAAAAGTTTTAAGATTCACTCTTTCAAAAATGCAATGCAGTGTTTTTGGCACCTTGTTAGATGCCACCATGATGTACATCTCCGTATTTTTTTCTTTTTTTTTTTAATAGCTTGAAGTTTGCCTCTCGACTCCTTAACCCAGTTTCCCACCTCCCAACCCTCTTCCTTCTGGCAGTTACCAATCTGTTCTCTGTATCTTCTAGTTTAGTTTTACTTGTTTATTTGTTTTTTGGATTCTGCATCTAACTGAAATGACACAGTAATTATCTTTCGCTGTCTAACTTATTTCACTTAGACTAATAGCCTCAAAGTCCGCCCATGTTGTCACAAATGGCAGGATTGCCTTCTTTTTTATTCAGCTGAGTTTTCTAATGTATATATTTACCATGTATTTTTTATCCATCCATCTATCCATGGACACTTAGATTGCTTCTTTATCTTGGCTTTCATAACTAGCATTGTAACAAGCAAAGGGGTGCATATATCTTTGAAAACAAGTGTTTTCATCTTCTTCAGATAAATACTAGGTGTGGAATTGTTGAAATGTATGGTATATTTTTTTAATTTTCTGAGGAAACTTCATGTTTGTTTGTTTGTTTTTCTATAATGGTTTCCATTTTATAATATTCCCAACTGTGGAAAAGGGTTCCCTTTTCTCCATATTCTTCCTGACAGTTGTTCATTCTTGTCTTTTTGATGATAGCTCTTCTGCAGATATGAAACAATATCTCATTGTGGTTTTGATTTCCATTTGTTGAGCATTATTTCACATGTCTGTTGACCATCTGTATATCTATTTTGGAAAAAAAAATAAGTCTATTCTGTGTTCTAAAACATTTCCTCTACACTGTATCACTCCTATAAGCATACAAATAATTCACATTATCCCCCACCTTAAAAGTGAAGATAAAAGAACAGATTTCTCTTGATGTTCGTTCTCCTCCAAGTTTTATAGCTGTTTAATATGCTTTCCTCACTTCAAATGAGATTGCTTAAATACTATACATGTTCAGAATCATGATTTCTTATCCTAGTCTCCTTAAATCTCATGTAATTGTTCCCCATGTTCGCCAGCAGCAGCTACCATCCAGGTTACTAATTCCACCATAACGTCAAAACTCTGGGTTAGTTCTCAGCCCTCCTTTTTTCTCAAGAACAGCGGCATTTGACATGATTGCTTCTTATTTTTGAAGCATCACTTTTATTAAATTTTGCAATAGCAGCCCCTTGGCTTTTTCCTCTGTCCTTAATCTCTTTTGATGGCTCGCTACTTGTTAATGTATGTTTTGAACAGTAGCCTCAGATTGTGCCCTGTCACAAATTTTCTTCTCTTTTTACAGTTATTCTTTGAATGATCATCATCTATAGAGAAATAATTATTTCCATCCCAGACCTTTCTCTTGAATTTTAGATATTTATATCTACACAGTGTATCAAATGTGGCCTGCCTCAAGCTGTTTTTTTTTTTTTTTTTTCATTCTGCTCTTCTGTAGTTTATTATCTGGTATCTGTTAGTATCCTAGGAATCTGTTCAACTCAGGTGCCATTTCTTCCTGGGATGATACAAATTATATTTCACAGATTCTCTTGCCAGATGCCTTCCTGTTAGGCACTGCTAAAGTGAGACTCTGGCAGGAGATGGGAAGATGGCAAGAATTACAAGATGCTTTTAAGGCTTCTGAGTGTCTCTAACAATGGTTGTCCCAGCTGTGCTTGTGGAAATGGCATTTGTGAGAAAAATAAGAGAAGTAGGGGTAGCAGGAGAGAGCAACAGGAGTGTGGTAGCAAAACTTAGGCGGCCGCAGCAGCTGTGTGCAGAGGGAATGGGGGTGAGCCCTTGGCGTCCTGCTTAGCCAGATCAAACATAGCCAGCACAAACCTCAGCTGGGAAAAGCAATCCCAGGTGTGAAGCAACGTCTTTCTACCTTTGCTGCCCCAGTTCTGTGTAACTGTGTCTTCCAGTAGTTGTTCATAATTTACTAAACTTACTGATCCCTTGTGGTTTCTTCAGTCCTTCAATCACATTTTTGAAACACAAATGATCTGAACCACCTTCATTTATATTCCTTGAGTAATTGGTTTGCATGATTGAAGACTGACTGATAAAAATATTGGAGCCAGAAGCGCTCTGAGGAAACAGGTCTTTGGGGATAAGTTAGCTAACGTAATGGAGGCTGAAAAAAGTGGTGATATCCTTATTAGTGGGAAATAGACCAGAAGATAAATTGACATTACTCAGAGGTCAATGAAGTGACTGAAGGCTTCGGTCTTCCTTGTTTGGAAGAGTAAATTATCTTCCTCTGGAAGAAGGATAGCTCCACCCTATGAGGAAGAAACTTGGTTATTCTCTTCCACTGAAAAACCAACACAGTGGACAGTGCCAAATAGTCCCTTTTCTCTTACGGCCAAACCCACCCTTCCACAATTCATTTTAACTTCAAGTTAGAAAATATAAATTGCATTTCCTATCTGCTTTACCAGCTGGCTTTCCCATTGCATTCTTTTAATGGAAGACCCAGGTTAAAGATCTGAACGCAAGAAGAAAGGAAGAAACAATCCGTTTCACCAACTTCAGTGCAGTTCGGTCGCTCAGTCATGTCCAACACTTTGTGACCCCATGGACTGCAGCACGCCAGGCTTACCTATCCAGCACCATATTCTGGAGCTTGCTCAAACTCATGTCCATCAAGTTGGTGATGCCATCCAGCCATCTCATCCTCTGTCATCCCTTTCTCCTCCCACCTTCAATCTTTCCCAGCATCCTCCCACCTTCCCAGCATCTGGGTCTTTTCCAATGAGTCAGTTCTTCCCATCAGGTGGCGAAAGTATTGGAGGTTCAGCTTCAGCATTAGTCCTCCCAATGAATATTCAGGACTGATCTCCTTTAGGATGGACTGCTTCAATCTCCTTGCAGTTCAAGGGACTCTCAAGAGTCTTCTCCAACACCACAGTTCAAAGCATCAATTCTTCAGCACTCAGCTTCCTTTATAGTTCAACTCTCACATCCATACATGACTACTGAAAAAAGCATAGCTTTGACTAGATGGACCTTTGTTGGCAAAGTCATGTCTCTGCTTTTTAATATGCTGTCTAGGTTGGTCATGACTTTTCTTCCAAGGAGCTCTCATTTACCCTTGGAATTAATATCCTGTTTCCCTGGTGGCTCAGTTGGTAAAGCATCTGCCTGCAATGTGGGAGACCAGAGTGCAATCCCTGGGTCAGGAAGATCCCCTGGAGGAAGAAATGGCAACCCACTCTAGTATTCTTGCCTGGAAAATCCCACTGATGGAGGAGCCTGGCAGGCTACAGTCCAGGGGGTCTCAAAGAGTCAGACACGACTGAGCAGCTTCACTTTCACTTTCCTGTTTTATTAGTTTAGTTCCTCCTTCTCTTCCTTTCTTTCTTTATATTTGACTCAGTCTCTCCATACCTTCCATAGCACGCAGTTACATATTTCCTCAGAGTAAAATGGAAAGAAAATTAATAGGTATTTTTCCCTAGAGATATCCCTACTAGATTCCTCTGTCTTCATCACAATAAATTAATAGGTCTCTTGACTAACTGTAAAATTCTGTTAACTTATTAATTGCCTTCACATTCCTCTTGTGTTGGTTTCCTGTTTTCTGAAACCCTCATATTTTGTTTTTTGCTTAGTCTATTATTGTATATAGTCTATCAACTATATAATCTTTAAAAAATCTTTTAAAATCATATTTTGACTCTAAAAAGAATTTTCTTTTTAATAGATGTGCTTAATTTGTTTCTTTTATGTACAAGGATAAGTGCTAATAATAAAAAGAAGCACTATTTTAAGAGCTTTAACCTTCACAAAACATATGCAATCATTTACAAAGCAAGTCAAGGTGTATTTTATGATTTTTTTTTACATATGAAAAACTGTAACATAGTAATATATCAAAGGCTATACATTTAAGAAGAAACTGAGATAGATTTCAAACCTTTTCAGTAATGCCCTGCAGTCTTATGGTCTTAAACATGTGCTATTTTGTTTCTCAAAACAAGCATATTGTCTTTTTTTTTAATATAACTTTTTTCTCTGAGACTTTGTTTTCTATTTCCTTGTTTTTCATTTTTGTCCATACATGAGTTTTCTTTTAGTGTTTTTCTCCAGTAAATTGGAGTGCATGTTTACTATTTTCCAATACAGTAGTAGTTCTTTTTAAAAAAAAGTCATATAGAGTATTAATGGAATGTGTTTCTCTAAATACTAAGAGTAAAAATTGTATGGCCAGTTGGCACAGAAATAAGATAAAAACATTAGTATGTGTTCCCTTACTGGATGTTTTATAACATCTTGAATTTTAAGTGACATAGAAATTTTGACAAGTATAATATTGTTATTTTCTAAGTATTATTTTTCTTCTTGATAAAATGTTAATTTTTATAAGCTGCCTTCAAAAATAAGCACAAAGTTTGACTTTTCATTATTATTCTTTTAAATTTAAAGTTTTTCACTGAATGAGAGGGTTTTATATAAATGTGGGAATTTTTTCCCTTGAATCTTTAACTCCTAACATGGACCACAGCCTTGTCTAACTCAGTGAAACTAAGCCATGCCATGTGGGTCCATCCGAGACAGAAGGGTCATGGTGGAAAGGTCTGACATAATGTCGTCCACTGGAGAAGGAAATGGAAAACCACTTCAGTATTCTTGCCTTGAGAACCCTATGACAGTATGAAAAGGAAAAATGATAGGATACTGAAAGAGGAACTCCCTGTCAGTAGGTGCCCAACATGCTACAAGAGATCAGTGGAGAAATGACTCCAGAAAGGATGAAGGGATGGAGCCAAAGCAAAAACAATACCCAGTGTGGATGTGACTGGTGATAGAAGCAAGGTCTGATGCTGTAAAGAGCAATATTGCATAGGAACCTGGAATGTCAGGTCCATGAATCAAGGCAAATTGGAAGTGGTTAAACAGGAGATAGCAAGAGTGAACGTTGACATTCTAGGAATCAGCAAACAAAAATGGACTGGAATGGGTGAATTTAACTCAGATGACCATTATATCTACTACTGAAGGCAGGAATCCCTTAGAAGAAATGGAGTAGCCATCATGGTCAACGAAAGAGTTCGAAATGCAGTACTTGGATGCAATCTCAAAAATGACAGAATGATCTGTTCATTTCCAAGGCAAACCATTCAGTATCATGGTGATCCAAGCCTATGTCCCAATCAGTAACGCTGAAGAAGCTGAAGTTGAACGGTTCTATGAAGACCTACCAGACCTTTTAGAACTAACACCCAAAAAAGATGTCCTTTTCATTATAGGGGACTGGAATGCAAAAGTAGGAAGTCAAGAAACACCTGGAGTAACAGGCAAATTTGGCCTTGGAGTACAGAATGAAGCAGGGCAAAGGCTAATAGAGTTTTGCTAAGAGAACGCACTGGTCATAACAAACACTCTTCCAATAACACAAGAGAAGACTCTACACATGGGCATCACCAGGTGGTCAACACTGAAATCAGATTGATTATATTCTTCACAGCCAAAGATGGAGAAACTCTATACAGTCAGCAAAAACAAGACCGGAGGGGACTGTGGCTCAGATCATGAACTCCTTATTGCCAAATTCTGACTTAAATTGAAGAAAGTGGGGAAAATCACAATACTGTTCAGGCATGACCTAAATCAAATCCCTTATGATTATACAGTGGAAGTGAGAAATAGATTTAAGGGACTAGATCTGATAGAGTGCCTGATGAACTATGGATGGAGGTTTGTGACAATGTACAGGAGACAGGGATCAAGACCATCCCCACAGAAAAGAAATTCAAAGAAGCAAAATGGCTGTCTGGGGAGGCCTTACAAATAGCTGTGAACAAAGATGTGAAAAGCAAAGGAGAAAAGGAAAGATATTACCATTTGAATGCAGAGTTCCAAAGAATAACAAGGTGAGATAAGAAGCCTTCCTTGGTGATCAATGCAAAGAAATAGAGGAAAACAACAGAACAGGAATGAATAGAGACCTTTTCAAGAAAATTAGATACCAAGGGAACATTTCATGCAAAGATGAGCTTGATAAAGGACAGAAATGGTATGGACCTAACATAGGCAGAAGATATTAAGAAGAGGTGGCAAGAATACACAGAAGAACTGTACAAAAAAGATCTTCACAACCCAGATAATCATGATGGTGTGATCACTCACCTAGAGCCAGACATCCTGGCATGGGAAGTCAAGTGGGCCTTAGAAAGGATCACTATGAACAAAGCTAGTGAAGGTGATGAAATTCCAGTTGAGCTATTTCAAATCCTGAAAGATGATGCTGGGAAAGTGCTGCACTCAATATGCCAGCAAATTTCGAAAACTCAGCAGTGGCCACAGGACTGGAAAAGGTCAGTTTTCATTCCAATCCCAAAGAAAGGCAATGCCAAAGAATGTTCAAACTACCGCACAATTGCACTCATCTCACACACTAGTAAAGTAATTCTCAAAATTCTCAAAGCCAGGTTTCAGCAATACGTGAACTGTGAACTTCCAGATGTTGAAGCTGGTTTTAGAAAAGGCAGAGGAACCAGAGATCAAATTGCCAACATCTGCTGGATCATCAAAAAAGCAAGAGAGTTCCAGAAAAACATCTATTTCTGCTTTATTGACTATGCCAAAGCCTTTGACTGTGTGGATCACAATAAACTGTGGAAAATTCTGAAAGAGATGGGAATACCAGACCACCTGACCTGTCTCTTTAGGAACCTATATGTGGGTCAGGAAGCAACAGTTAGAACTGAACATGGAACAACAGACTGGTTCCAAATAGGAAAAGGAGTACGTCAAGACTATATATTGTCACCCTGCTTATTTAATTTATATGCACAGTACATCATCAGAAATGCTGGGCTGGAAGAAGCACAAGCTGGAATCAAGATTACCAGGAGAAATATCAATCACCTCAGATATGCAGATGACACCACCCTTATGGCAGAAGGTGAAGAAGAACTAAAATGCCTCTTGATGAAAGTGAAAGAGGAGAGTGAAAAAATTGGCTTAAAGCTCGACATTCAGAAAATGAAGATCATGGCATCTGGTCCCATCACTTCACGGGAATTAGATGGGAAACAGTGGAAACAGTGTCAGACTTTATTTTGGGGGGCTCCAAAGTCACTGCAGATGGTGATTGCAGTCATGAAATTAAAAGATGCTTACTCCTTGGAAGAAAAGTTATGATCAACCTAGATAGCATATTCAAAAGCAGATATATTAGTTTGCCAAAAAGGTCCATCTAGTCAAAGCTATGGTTTTTCTAGTGGTCATGTATGGACATGAGAGTTGGACTGTGAAGAAAGCTGAGCACTGAAGAATTGATGCTTTTGAACTGTGGTGTTGGAGAAGACTCTTGAGAGTCCCTTGGACTGCAAGTAGATCCAACCAGCGATCAGTGCATTCTGAAGATCAGCCCTGGGATTTCTTTGGAAGGAAAGATGCTAAAGCTGAAACTCCAGTACTTTGGCCACCTCATGCAAAGAGTTGGGTCATTGGAAAAGACTCTGATGCTGGGAGGGACTGGGGGCAGGAGGAGAAGGGGATGACAGAGGATGAAATGGCTGGATGGCATTATGGACTCGTTGCACATGAGGTTGGGTGAACTCCAAGAGTTGGTGATGGACCAGGAGGCCTGTCATGCTGCAATTCATGGGGTCACAAAGAGTTGGACACGACTGAGCAACTGAACTGAACTAATGCTAGATAAAAGAAAAAATCCCTTGATAATAGACATTCTCTCTGTTTATGCAAAAACCTAGTTTGGATAATTATTTGCACCAAACCCTGTCTTTTAAACACAGTGATTGGAAAAATATGTTTCTCCGGTGGCTCAGTGATAAAAAGTCCACCTGCCAATGCAGGAGATATGGCCTTGATATCTGGATTGGAAGATCCCCTGGAGAAGGAAATAGCAACCCACTCCAGTATTTTTGCCTGAGAGATCCCATGGACAGAGCCGCCTGCAGGCTGCCGCCCATGGAGTCACAGGAGTCTGCTCCAACTTAGAGACTAAAACACCACCACCACAGTGAGCTCCTTCCTTTACTGTGAAGAGTTTTCAATGAGACTGGGAGATAGATACTACTAAATGTGTGCGCAGTCGCATCCAACTCTCTGCGAATCCATGGACTGTAGCCCGCCAGGCTCCTCTGTCCTTGGAATTTTCCAGCAAAGATACTGAAGTGGAATGCCATTTCCTTCTCCAGGGGATCTTCCCAACCCAGGGATCAAATCCACAACTTTTGTGTCTCCTGCATTGGCAGGTGGGGTCTTTACAACTAGTGCCACCTGGGAAGCCTGGGAGATGTATATTTCAGTGTAAGAATTAAGTGGTCCAAAATAGAGAACTGTATTATCTTAACATGTATCTGGCCTTAGCTAGTCTATGAGATTTCATTTGCATTAGGTAAGTGCATAGGTAACCACCATTCAGTAATAATAATTATGGTGTTCTGAGTATCAGACTCTCAAGTGACGGTGTACCAAATACTAATTTTATTACATAAAGTCCTACGTAAGATTGCATAATTATAACAATGCAAAGTGGAGATAAACCTTGCATCTAGGGCTTCAGTGAATCTTGTCTAGTGAAACTGGATATAGATTGTTCCTAAGCTAATGTGAGAAATAAATTATACTTCTGCAGGGAATCTCCAAGGCACCTGTCTTCCCATCTCAACTGAGTCCTATAAATTTGCCTAGACTATCTAAAAATCAATCCCAGGAAATGCTTTGAAATAACTTTCACTTATATGAAAGATTAATGATCATATTTACTTAGAAATTACCTTAAAACAATATTGTCAGAGGGCAAAACATGAAGGAGAAAAAGGAGATGATGTTAGTTGGATTACTAAAATATGGTAGACAGTTACACGGTGTGCATTTGATTCTTATAGTAACGCTTAGAGACTAGTATTTATATTACTGTTTAGCAAATAAAATAAAGGAGACTCAGGCTGATTTTACAGTTATGACTACATTTAGTATATGTTCCTTAGCATTTGGATCTACTTTATCAAGCAGTAGAGAAGACGTTTGAGAAAAGGGAGATGAGATTGAGATTATAATGGAGATTATATGATTATATAATTGATTATTAGATAATCTCAACTATACAATTGAGATTATAACGGTGGAATGAGTGATGCTGAAGCTGAAACTCCAACACTTTGTTCCCCTGATGTGAAGAACTGACTCATTGGAAAACACCCCAATGCTGGGAAAGATTGAAGGCAGGAGGAGAAGGGGACGACAGAGGATGAGATGGTTGGATGACATCACCAACTCAATGGACATGAGTTTGAGTGAACTCCTGGAGTTGGTGACGGACAGGGAGGCCTGGTGTGCTGCAGTCCATGGGGTTGCAAGGAGTCAGACACGACTGAGTGACTGCACTGAACTGAACTGATAATCAACATAGCTGTTGATTATATGTTGATTATAAACACTAGCACATAGGGGTCTCTTGGATTATTTTAGTTACCACCAAAGCCAGTTCACTAATAAAACTATTAAATATTTAAAAAATTACAAAGTTTTTAACAGTTTAAATATATTTAATTGTTCATTTATATTATTTTCTATACAGTTAACTTATTTTTAATTTATTGTCTGCTTCAATGATTTTTAGAGGCAATGATTTTAAGATAACAATTCTCTTTTGCTCATAATGTTTTATACTTGCTTGTACAGCTCAAATGCATGTTTATCTATATATTGCACTGTTCTTTTTACTTTATTTCTCGTTGTACCTTACATTTACTTTTTGTCTATGTTTATCTCTGATTTTCTCTTTTCTTCACTACTCTGTAATACTCAATCTTTTTTTTTTTTTTTTTGAAGTATAGTTGTGCCAATCTCTGCTCTACAGTAAAGTTGTAAAAACTTTAAATAAGAAGTACTGTCATTTTTTCCTATTCACCTCGTAGCAGAAAGTTTGTACTTTTTGATGGACTTCATCCAATTTACCCTCCTCCAACCGCTGGTAGCCACAGATATCATCTCTTTTTCTTTGACTCTGTTTCTGGGTTTGTGTTTGAAGTGTAATTGATCTATAAGACTGTATTAACTCCTCGTACAAAAGGCAGTGATTCCTATACATTTCAAAATCAGCACCATGACAGATCTAGTGGTTACCTATCACCACGTGGAAATATTACATGACTATGCACTATAGTCCATACATTGCACCGTTTAGACCTGTGATATTATTTTGTAACTGAACATCTGACTTCACTCAGGCACCCCTCTCCTCCTTCCAGTCCACTCCCTCTGGCATCTGCCTGTTTGTTCTCTGTGTCTGTCTCTGTCTTTGTTTAGTTATGTCATCTGCTTTGTTTTTATATTTGATATATGAACAAAATGATATAGTCATGGTCTTTCTCTATTTGACTCATTTCAGTTGGCAGAACACCTCTAGATGCATCTATGTTATTACTGCGAATGGCTAGGTGTCCTCCTTTCTATGGCTAATATCTCATTGTGTATTTATCCTACATCTTTATCCGTTCATCGAATCAGTGGGTGCTTAACTTGCTTCCATATCTTGGCTATTGTAAATAATGCTGCAGTTAACCTAGGGATGCGTATATCTTTTCCAGTTAATGTTTGTATTTTCTTCAAATAAATGCCCAGAATGGGAATTGCTGGATTGTTTTGTAGTTATATTTTTAATTTTTTGAGCCATCACTATATGTTTTCCTTAGTGACTATGCCAACTTACATTCCCACCAACAGTCATGATGATTCTCTTCTCTCCACAACCTTGCCAATAATTATTATTTGCATTTCTGATAATAGACATTCTGACAGATGTAATGTCATATCTCATTGTGGCTTTGAGTTATATTTCCCTGATAATGAGTGATGTTGGGCATCTTTCCATACACCTATTGGCCATTAGTGTGTCTTCTTTTGGAAAAAAAATATCTAGTTGGGTCATCTGCCCATTTTTTAATTGGGTTGTTTGTTTTGATATAGAGTTGTATGAGTTCTTTTGTGTATTTTAGCTATTAACCCCTTGTTGGATATATTGTTTACAAATATCTCCTTCAGTTCATGAGATGGCCTTTTCCTTGTATTGATTGTTTCTTTAGCTGTACAAAAGCTTTTTCGTTTGCCCTAGCTTTTCTGCTTGTCCTCAGGTCTTTCTCATCAATAGTTGCTTAGAAATAGTTGTAATTTTGTTGTGCGCGTAAGAGGAGGTGAGCGGAGTCTTCTCGTCGTCGTGGCCACTTTTTCTGCTCAGCACCAATTTTTGCAAGCTCCTGTACTAGGTGCCTCACTCTGGTTTATCTCTTCATTTTTCCATCTTCAGAGCCAATAGCAACGCTGAAATCTGATCCTGTTGCCATCTCTCCGGTCCTCAATCCTGTTTTATGTACTTAAAATATGTATGATGATTTTTCTCTCCCCCTCTCATTTTTATTGCTTATTTTCTCTGACATTTGGTTCTTACTTATAAAGACTTGATTTCTCTGACCAACAGGCATACGGTTCAGATATGACTCTCCCAGCTCCCAGTCTACCATGATTGACCAATAAAAGCTCCATAAATTGATTATAATTTTGATGTCTCATTTCCAAATTTCCTGAGTAATCTCATTTACCCATTCATTGTGGCCTTTCTTTCTTCATCTGTTTCACTACTTATCCAATCACATATGGCTTGGGTAGCAGACTGTGTCACTTTATGCTTCTGCCTGTTTATCAATTTGATTCCTTGTTATACTTTCACCTGTATTACCAAATGTGTGACTTTAAGGAATCACCATAATAAGTGAGCCTCCAAGACTCAACTAATCATCATCTTTGTTATTACTGCTGTTTCTCCACCACTCTCACTCTATATGCAGAATTTAGTGGAGTAGAATAGGGTTTTTGTTGTTGTTATTATTATTGTTGTTGTTTTTTATGCATATGACATGCATTAAGTCTTTAGTATGTTTTGGATGAATAACCAGAGGAAACATTATTTGTCATATACAGTAGGCATAAATTTAATTCATTTGATGAGGAAAGAATTTCAAAGATGATAGTTTTCCACTTCTTCATAGCTATAGAAAAAAATGCAAATAATAGCAAAAGGTTTGCACTAACAATTTGAAAGAAAACTATAATTCCCTAGGTTCATATACTGTAAACAATGTTGATACATGCATTTATTATATATTAGTTTGTATGTATGCTTATGCATGCTATAAAATAATAAATGTACAGTAAAACTGTATGCAGGTCAGGAAGCAACAGTTAGAACTGGTCATGGAACAACAGACTGGTTCCAAATAGGAAAAGGAGTATGTCAAGGCTGTATATTGTCACTCTGCTTATTTAACTTATATGCAGAGTACATCATGAGAAATGCTGGGCTGGAAGAAGCACAAGCTGGAATCAAGATTGCCAGGAGAAATATTAATAACCTCAGATATGCAGATGACACCACCCTTATGGCAGAAAGTGAAGAGGAACTAAAAAGCCTCTTGATCAAAGTGAAAGAGGAGAGTGAAAAAGTTGGCTTAAAGCTCAACATTCAGAAAACAAAGATCATGGCATCCAATTCCATCACTTCATGGCAGATAGATGGGGAAACAGTGGAAACAGTGGCTGACTTTATTTTTCTGGGCTCCAAAATCACTGCAGATGTTGATTGCAGCCATGAAATTAAAAGACGCTTAGTCCTTGGAAGGAAAGTTATGACCAACCTAGACAGAATATTAAAAAGCAGAGACATTACTTTGCCAACAAAGGTCCATCTAGTCAAGGCTATGGTTTTTCCAGCAGACATGTATGGGTGTGAGTGTTGGACTGTGAAGAAAGCTGAATGCTGAAGAATTGATGGTTTTGAATTGTCGTGTTGGAGAAGACTTGAGAGTCTCTTGGACTGCAAGGAGATCCAACCAGTCCATTCTAAAGGAGAGCAGTCCTGGGTGTTCATTGGAAGGATTGATGTTGAAGCTGAAACTCCAATACTTGGCCACCTGATGTGAAGAGCTGACTCATTGGAAAAGACCTTGATGCTGGGAAAGATTGAAGGCAGGAGGAGAAGGGGATGACAGAGGATGAGATGGTTTGGATGTCATCATTTACTCAATGGACATGGGTTTGGGTGGACTCTGGGAGTTGGTGATGGACAGGGAGGCCTGGCATGCTGCAATTCATGGGGTCGCAAAGAGTCGGACACGACTGAGTGACTGAACTGAACTGAACTGAACTGAAAATATATAAGAATTTACTTAGAATTTTTGTTAGCTTTGGTTGTTAACACTTTAGGTTCTTTAAGACTACATTTGTATAAGATATGAATGAACATTTTAATATTTTAATTCTTGCATTGCTCAGGGATCAACTGTTTACTGTAAGAAAAAACATGTTCAATTTTGCTATCAATAATTAGAAAAAATGAGTTATCTTGCTACCCTAAACAAGTAAGCTTAAGGACGCTAATGCTGTATAAAATTATGTGTATGGTTGCGCATCTTTCTTTGGTGCTTCAGTTCTCATATTCCAGTCCCAAATTTGGAGTTGTCGCTTGCTGACACACATAGCTAAGAGAAATGACCTCCTGTGGAAGGGCTTCACATTTTGCAAGGAAAGTAAAACCAAGGTCTTATTCTATGGTCCTTGGGGAATATCCAGATAAAAAGTCCCTTGGCATTTTTTAAAAAACAATGAGAATAACCCCATCTTTATATGAATTGTTGCAATTTTTCTCAGTCCAACAGTTCAAAATTTCAATGAACTTGAATTATGTTAAATATATACATAGCACACACATATACTAGCCCTATAATTAGCCCAGTAAATTGTGAACTGCAAACTATTCAGTCCCAAATTTTTAATATACCCTCAAGACTTCCCTGGTGGCTCAGACAGTAAAGCGTCTGTCTACAATGTGGGAGACCCGGGTTTGATCCCTGGGTCGGAAAGATCCCCTGGAGAAGGAAATGGCAATGCACTCCAGGACTATTGCCTGGAAAATCCCATGGACAGAAGAGCCTGGTAGGCTACAGTCCGTGGGGTCGCAAAGAGTCGGACACAACTGAGCAACTTCACTTCAGTGTTCTTAAAATATGTACTTATTTTTTTTTCAGTCTATGCACTTGAAAATCTTTCAAATGCACTAGTTTACTTTTCTGCCTTTAAGAGAAACAAATAATTTCAAATTATTACAGTTTTCTTCAAGAGTTTTGTTATCTAAAGTGTTAAATGTGAGAAACATTTGTGTGTGTATATATAAATACATGTATATATATATACACACACACACGATGTTGAAAAATGATTAAATGTGTATCATAGAAGTTCTATTTTTAATTAAGTTCCTAATTATATGTGTGTGTGAATCTGTCACTTTTCACTTATAGAAAAAGAAATTAGAAAATTTTAT
The DNA here is from genome assembly GCF_014754425.2 of Oryx dammah. NCBI lineage: Eukaryota > Metazoa > Chordata > Mammalia > Artiodactyla > Bovidae > Oryx > Oryx dammah. Next base: position 6,342,963 of record NW_024070189.1, read on the forward strand.
TATATAATATAATTAGTCCTAAGTCAGTTGACAATTTGTTCTATTGAGAAGCATGTTCTTTATTACTTTTATAGAGTAAAGCAAAAGTAATTCATGAAATGAATTCTGGCTGAAAAAGAAAATGTCCCTTATCCCAGCCTCCAGGAAATAATGAAAAATGATTAATTTAGTCAGCATTTCAAGATACACAAAAGTGTCCATATTTTGTACCAGGTACTCAATGGAAATTCCAAAGGTGGTTAACACTTTTATAAGAAAAAGGTAGATATCAGTACAGAAAGAGCATAGAATTCAGAATATGAGAGCCCCAAATTTGAGTTCTGGTTGCTCAAATGACAAGCTCCTTGACTTTGCAAAGTTTCAATACTTTTAAAACTAAGTTACCTCTTCTGCTAAATAGAGATAATAACATTAGGATTGTTAAGATTAAATGGCATAAGCTTCTAATAACCAATATGAACTCAATAAATACACATTTTGTAATCTTGCCTATATATAATTAGTATGTTTTTGCATGACTAGGTCCATGGTTAAAAATGTCTGATAAAAGTAATATGTAATAGTATAGTGTAAAGTTAGATATATATAAAAACAATTTTCCTCTAAAGGGATATTAAGTTTTAGGATAGTTTCTGTTAAAAAAAAATACACATTTTTATATTCTAATCTTACAGGTTTTTGACTCATTTACTTTGGTGTGAGAACTTGAAAAAATGACATTTTTAATTTATTCTGATGCTGATTTTATGGGAAATCAGATTTTGATGACCACTACTATTGATAAGAGCTGATCATTTCACAATAGGAAATACCTGTAAACTATGGGAGAAAAATAAAATAAAGAATTAAGGAGCTTTCCATTGTTAGTTACTAATATTGGACAATTTTTATTAAATAGTTCCATTGTCCCAAATACCAGTCAATGAAAATGTGTTTAAGAAACTTGACATGATGATGTTGAGTGAAATAACCTGATAATATATAATTCAAGTCTAAATAAGAGGAAAATGAGTATAAATTCTTCTGGAGTTAAGCCAGGAAGACTTATTCAGGAAGTGCTATTCCAGAGGATTCTATATTGTGAGATAGTTTGATGCTGCATAACCCTTCCACAGACCTTAGATTCTAGGGTGCTGAATCATCTATACTGAGCAGACGAGGCATTATTGAGACTGGAATGGAGTGGAGATGATCCTTTTCCTTTTCTGGAGAGCATAGAGGGAAAGTACAATATTGATATTGGTAATGAAGTTTATTATTACCACATATTTATACTGTTGACACAATCTGTTGAGGATTTACATTTAAATGTATTTCTATTTTTTTTCCTTTTACTGTTGAATGTGATTACTTTTTCAAATTACACTTAACTACCATTATCTTCTTTTCTTGGAAGAGAATATAAAGCCTTTTAATGGCATTGGACAACAAACTGGGCTGCGTAAAGAATGAGGGCTATTTTTAAGTTCAGGGAAGTGACAATTGAAGTAAAACAATGTATCTCTGCACACATATGAAATTATTCGCTTTCTTTGTAAAGAGAGCGCTATCCCTTTCTGCTGTCTATAATAGTACAGTCAACTTTTGTATACTTACCCTTATGCTATTTTATGAAATGAATAATGAAGATGAAAGCCAGTGTGTATAGAATTATCTCTCTGTTAGGGTTTTATGTTTTTAGAATGCAAACTAAAACAAAAATAATATTAGTAGTGACTGACGCTCCAAGTAGCTTGTTTAAGCTCTTAATAATTACTTTGAAATCCCCTGTATAAGTAATAAATACAACGTTTATCAAAACTTTTTGTTTATTTTTAATTTATTTTATCTTTGGCTGTCCTGGGTCTTCATTGCTGCACATGGGGTTTCTCTAGTTGCGATGCAAGGGCTTCTCATTGTGGTCGCTTCTCGTTGCAGAGCATAGGCGCTATGGCGTGCAGGCTTCTGCAGCTGTGGTGTGCGGGCTGGGTAGCTGTGATGTACTGGCTCAGTAAGTGAGGTGTGAGGGTTCAGGAGTTACTGCTCAGCAGTCATGGCCCATGGGCTTAGTTGCTTCCTGGCATATGGAGTCTTCCTGGACCAGGGATTGAACCCGTCCCCACTGCATTGCAGGTGAATTCTTAATTGCTGGGCCATCAAGAAAGTCCTATGAAAACTTTTTAAAGTTAAAACTAGGGTGTCATCTGCTAACCACACTAAATGTAAATTTAGGAATTCCCTAAATTTAGGGATTCCTCAAATCATGTATTCTTGACTATAATCACATCAACTTTATTCTTTACTTTCTTAATACTGACTAGGGTATTGATCAAAAGATAATTTGCCCATCATTGTGAATAGGTAAATATAACATTAAAGAATCAGAGCTTCCTTTCAGAAATGTTGTAAGCTAATGTGTCTGAGAGGAATATGGTAAAAATATGCTTCAAAATCAGTTGATAACAAGGTATTTCTGGTAAAGAAAAACTGACATAAAGAATGACTTGACTCTTAAATATATTGAAAATTATGGTTCCATTTTCCATGCATGTTTTAACTTATGTTAAAAAATAAAACACATGCTTGCGTATTTAAAATACACTTCTTAACAATGATCTACATTATATATTCCAATCCCTGAAACACGTATAAAATTTTAAAGCCCAGAGAAAAGTTTAATTCTCAAAAAAAGTTTAACTCTCAAAACTTTTTGAAAGTTTAACTTTCAAAAAAATTCTTTTTAGAATTTTTTACTTGAGTTTTAAACAAATATTTCCAAGTCTACAAAATAACTACAGGAAGTTCTGTTTTTAAACAGATAAAGGTGATTTTGACTTCAAGAGGCAAATGTGGACATTAGAATATTAAAAAGAAAATACCCAACTTGCAAACTGTTCTATTCATAGCAGTATCTTTTTTATTTTTGTTTTTATTTTTCACTGAGCTCTTGTCCTTACAATTTTCACCTCAAGCCTAATACGTAATAAGTATTTAGATGAATAATGATATTGGATGAAGAGGATATAGGTACTTTATAAAACAACTGATGTATTTTAAAAGCCTATTAACCCACAACAAACTAAATTCATGAGTTTCTAGAGGAATAATAATAAAATAAGATTTTTAAATATTTTAAAATTATATAAATCAGATTTATGTTTTATAATCTTTCAATAAAAATAGAACAATCATATTTCTTTTTCAATTAAATAAGAGATGTGGGTTCCATCCCTGGGTTGGGAAGATCTTCTGGAGGAAGGCATGGCAACTCACTCCAGTATTCTTGCCTGGAGAATCCCCACAAACAGATGAGTCTGGCCAGCTATATAGTCCATGAGGTCACAAAGAGTCGGACATGAATCAGTGACTTAGCATTCATGCACAGCTGGTTTAAAATATTGTTAGTTTCAGGTATACAGCAAAGTGGTTTAAATTTATGCACATATATTTATATTCTTTTTCAGATTCTTTTACTTTTTTTGACAACTCGTTTTAGAAGTAGAACTTTGTCACTTCTACAAATCTTTAAAATAACCACTATCAGGAAAATAGTAATGATTATTTATACCTACCTTTTGTTAAATGTTAACTAAGTGGCAGGCTATGTATTAAAAGTATTATAGATATATATCATTTGTTCCTCATAACATATTTATCATATTCATAAGTAATTTTATAACAGAAACAAATCTCAAAGAGGTTAACTTGCTCAAATTCATGCATTTAGCTGAGTGGTTTTATGCTGACTTCAACATTGTTTAATCACGATGTTCTGCTAACTTCCACATGCTGATATTTAAATCAATTCAGGTATATAGTTAAAACTATTAATAGTCCCTTTCTTTACTTGGTTAGAAAGTTTCATCAGTAAATTTATGTGTTGTTACCTCTCATCTGACAATTCTTTAAGTGCAAAATTCCTTCATGCTTTCTAATTCCACTATCTGAATGACTTGGTCTGCTATCTCTATTTTAAGTTTAAGCTTGTAGGGTACACTCAACTGGAATTCCAATGCTAGGGTTAGATGTGTCCTTTGGTGAGCATGTTATTATACGTTTGTGTTCATAAAGGTAAATTGACTCTCTAGAGAAGGTTCTCTTCAAATGCATTGCCTAAGGTCTAGTTTTTCTAGTAGCTACTTAGAGGTAGTTGCTTAGAAAATTGAATCAAATTCACACAGATAATGAAATATAGCCTCACCCTACTGGTTTTGTTTGCGATTATCCAGCTCTTTGCTGCCATGCAGATGGCCAGTAATTTTTCAATGTATTATTATTTTTTAACAGTTCTGTTGAAGTATACTTTACATACCATACATTGCAAATATTTAACTATATAACTTGGTAGGTTTTAGTATAGGTCTACAAATGTGAAATCATCACCACAATCAAGACAATGAACTTATTACACCCAAAGTTTCCTCATGCTCTTTGTAATCCTTCCTGCCCTGCTATTTTATACCTCAGCTGTCCACATTCACAAGCATCTGCTGATATCCTTTCTGTTCTTTAAGATAATTTGCATTTCCTAGTTTTTATATAAATGCAATAATACAGGGCATATTCTTCTTGTCTGGCTTCTTTCATTCAAATAGAATAAGTTGAAGATCCATCCACGTTGCTGTGTTTATTAGGACCCCCAGTAGTTTGCCACTGTGTGGATATGCCAGAACGTGCCACCTATATGTTCATCTGTTGATGAGATTGGATTGTTTCCAGCTTAGAGTCAGCATTAATAAAGCTATTTTAAAAATTTGTGTGCATGTCTTTTCATGAACGTTTTCTTTCTGTGCTTTTGGAAAATACCTAAAAGTCAAGTGGCTGATCATATAATAGGTGTAAGTTTAACTTTTTAGAGAAATTGTCAGTCTTTTTCAAACTGTGCCATTTTACATTCCCAATAGCCGTGATACAATCAGATTTTAAATTTTGGCTATTTTTTGTTTATCATTGTGTCATAGCGTTTTATTTTACTTTTAATTTGCATACCACTAACAGAAAGTTTCACAAAGCCTCAGTGTGTGTGCAGGCATGTCATTTAATGACTCCAGTTGGATTTGTGAGAAATATGGAATCAGTTGTCAAAGGAAGAATGCCAACTTGGAAAAAAACAGCAATTAGAAGGGCAATGGAGTCCTGTGGTTCCTTGCAAGGTGAGAGTGGGAGTAGTGGTTTATCCCTCTCTCCTACGGGTTGTGCAGACTTCTTCACAGGACACGTGGCACACTTGGGATGACTTCTAGCTCCTTGCCGGGTACCTCTCAGCTGCCCAGGTTAATTGTTCTTTCCTCATCTGTATTCAGAAATCTTACTTTATCCTCCCTGGCAGATTGTGCGATCTTTGAAGGCAGGCACAGAGTGAAACCCATCACAGTGTGGCCAGCACCTCGCCAATATGTGACATAGGGCATCCACAGACTTCATATTTACTTGTTGGACCAGGCAGCAGTTTTCTTCATGGTGTGACGGATGTGTTGGATTGACCACTTAAATATTTTGGTAAAGGGCACATATAAAAAAATTTAGCTGGGTTGTTTTTACTGTAACACTCAGATCAGTTCACTCACTCAGTTGTGTCCAGCTCTTTGCCACCCCATGGACTGCAGCACGCCAGGCCTCCCTGTCCATCACTAACTCCCGGAGCTTGCTCAAACTCATATCCATCGAGTCGGTGATGCCATCCAACCATCTCATCCTTGGTCATCCCCTTCTCCTCCCACCTACAATCTTTCCCAGCATCAGGGGCTTTTCCAATGAGTCAGTTCTTTGGAACTTCAACATCAGTCCATCCAATGAATATTCAGGACTGATTTCCTTCAGGATAGACTAGTTTGATCTCCTTGCAGTCCAAGGGACTCTCAAGAGTCTTCTCCAACAGAACAGTTCAAAAGCATTAGTTTTTTGGTGCTCATCTTTTTTTATCGTCCAACTCTCACATCCATACTTGACTACTGGAAAAACCATAGCTTTGACAAGATGGACCTTTCTTGGCAAAGTAATATCTCTGCTTATTAACATGCTGTCTAGGTTTGTCTTAGCTTTTCTTCCATGGAGCAAACATCTTTTAATTTCATGGCTGCAGTCACCATCTGCAGTGATTTTTGGAGCCCAAGAAAATAAAGCCTTTCGCTGTTTCCATGGTTTCCCATCTATTTGCTATGAAGTGCTATGACTGGGTGCCATGATCTTCGTTTTCTGAATGTTGAGTTTTAATCCAGCTTTTTCACTCTCCTCTTTCACTTTTATCAAGAGATACTTTACTTCCTCTTCACTTTCTTCCATGAGTGGTTGTCATCTCCGTATCTGAGGTTATTATAACTCACTCTGTACTCCTAGTTTATTTTTCCATTGAACAAACATTGTGTGCCTTCTGCATGCCAGGTGCTATTCTTAGGTATGGGGATTCAGAAGCCAAACTGATCCCGTCCCTGTTTTGATGGATACTACATTCAAGAGGAAAACAGACAGCATGCACAACAGATGCATGTTCAGTGGTGATGCACAGGAGGAAAGAAGAGTGGAGGAGTGAGGGGTACTATTACAGTGATCAGGGAAGACCTGTCTGCAGGAATCTGTGAGCCAAGACCTGAACGCAAGGAGGGATGGAGTCATGCAAAGATGACGATGCTTCTTTCAGGCAGTGGAACAAATAAAGGTCAAGGTCAGAGTCCAGAGCATGTATGGTGTGTGTCAGCGAGGAGGAGATATGGCTGGGAGTGAGTGAGCAAGCGGGGAGTGGGAGGAGGTGAGGTCAGGGAAGACAGCTCTGGCTAAATCGCCTGTCTCCTTGCAGACTTTGGAGAAGGATCTAGATTTCTCTGGAGTGTTTTAAAAATATGCCTGAATTGATTTTTTTTTTAATTCCTTCTTTATGTGTGTGTATATGTGTGTTCTGTTGTGGGGCAGGGAAATGTCCTCAGGAAGAAAAGGAGCTAGCAAAGAAAACACCGGGAAAGTTTTGCCCTAAAAGCACATTAAAGATAGTGTTTTCAGAAAAGGTAGCGTGATCGGTCAGATGCTTCCCCTTTTGTTTCTTTTACACCCTTGCACTCTTAAAGCCTCTGCATGTTCCCAGACTTTCAAATGCTATCATTTTCTCCGAGCAGAAATAATTGTTATTTGCATTAAAATAAACTATAATTATTTGTGGACATCTTCGGAGTATGTTAGTATATTTTCCCTGTAAGAGGAATGGTTTAAAGGACTATGATGTGGGCCCTGGCCGGGAAAGATTTGAAAACGTCCTTCCCTTCCTTGATGGATGATTCAACGTGGACGGACGCTGATATATAGAGTATAGATGGGTTCTGAATTAGGAAAACTGAACTCTGTTTCCTCTGTCACTTAGACCAATTTCCTTTCACTATTTAAAATCACTGACTTTATTTTTTTTATGATCTTTCATATCAGTTCATTGACTTGTAATCAATATAGCTCCAAGGAGCTTTTAGAAAGATGACACTTTTTCTCCTGTTGAAAAGCAAAGCTATTTATCAAACAGATTATGTCCAGAAAGGTGCCAGGTAAGCCTACAATTAGACAGAAGCGTGGACTGTTTTGAGTGGCACCATTAAGAACTTTCTTTGATTTGCCTCTTGTTTTATCCAAACCATTTGTGTGAGTGCGGAGGAGACTGAGGCATGAAGGCTGGTTAGTGGCAGAGGGGAAGTGCAGAACCAGACGTTTTCCTTTAACTCCCAGGGATGATTTTTCCTCTTTAGCCTCAACTTGCTCAGTTTCTGTATCAGAAGATTTGATCTGAAGTATGTGTTTTATATGGAGAAGGCAATGGCACCCCACTCCAGTACTTTTGCCTGGAAAATCCCACGGATGGAGGAGCCTGGTGGGCTGCCGTCCATGGGGTCGCTAAGAGTGGGACACGACTGAGCGACTTCACTTTCACTTTTCACTTTCATGCATTGGAGAAGGCAATGGCAACCCACTCCAGTACTCTTGTCTGGAAAATCCCATGGGCAGAGGAGCATGGTAGGCTGCAGTCCATGGGATCACTAAATTTTATAATAGTAGTCTACAATTATTTTAAGAGATGGAAGTCTAATTCTTTAGTATTTTTATCTGCATTTGATATTACTACTAAATCATACTATCCAAGTAATTAAAAGATTCTACTTTTAGCTCTAACAATGATTTTTGGGTGTATTGTAGTAGTCTACACTCCATGGGCTTTTATCAATCAAGATTGTTGGGGCCTACCAGATAAAAATCCAGATTTGTGTATTCTATTTGAGGTGATAGATGATCTGGGCTTCCCTGGTGCCTTAGTAGTAAAGAATCTGCCTGCCAGAGTTTGAACCCTAGGTTGAAAAGATCCTCTGGAGGAGAAAACCACAACCCACTACAGTATTCTTTCCTGGGAAATCCCATGGACAGAGCAGCTGGGAGGGTCTTAGTACACACGGTTGCAAAAGAGTCGGACACAGCTGATGAAGTTGAGTTTTATTTCCTAGGCTTATCTGCCATCTGTGTATCTATTTTGATGAAGTGTTGGTTCACATATTTGGCCCACTTTAATTGGGTTGTTTTCTTACTACGAATTTTGATTTCTTTACACATTTTAGATATTCCTTTAATGAGATAAATGCACCATACATATTTTATCCCACTTTATAACATGTCTTTTCATTCTCTAATAGTGTGTTTCTTTTTTTTTTTTTTTAATAATAGTGTGTTTCTAACAGCAGAAGGTTTTAATCTTTATTACATCTGATAGGTTTTTAAAAGGATTCTGCTTTTGGTATCGTATCCAGGTTCTCCCTAACCTAAATTCCCAAGATCTGCTATCTTTTCTTCTCCAAATGCTATAGTCAGGTTTAGATGTACGACATAGTTTGTGATGTATATGTATAGTGTGTGAAGTGTGGATCAAAGTCCATTGTTTTCCATATGGATTTCCAGGTGTTTCAGTACAGATTTATTAAACAGTTTTTATCCATTTAATTACCTGTATATTTTCCAAAAATCAGTTGTCCATATATGTGTGTGCCTGTCTTTGAACTCTGTCCTCTTTCCTTGCTCTATCTTGATGCCCATGACACACTGACTTGAGTAATGACTCACATATATGCATGTGTACATATACATATGTGTGTATAAAATTCAGGTAATTTGAGCCTTCCGACAATTTTTAAGTTGTGAGTCTTGAATTTCCTTTTCATTTATAGACTACTTTTAAAATCAGCTTAACAATTGCTATAAACAGTTGGCTGTTTTTTTTTTTCTTGTTTGCTGTATTTATATTGGATTCATAAACTTATCAGGAGAAAATTTACAACTTTATTAAAACATCCAACTTCTTAACAAGGCCAATGACTCCATTTGTTTCTATCAACTTTTGATTTATCTCAGCAGCATTTTGTGGGTTTTAGTAAAAAGATCTTATATATTTTTTATCAAAAGATTCATATTTTTGATAGTAAGCTATATTTTTTAATTTAGACTCTCAATTGGTGATTCCTAGTATATAGGTAGATACTTGTATGGTTGTTATCTCACAACTTTGGTAAACATACTTATTGATGGTACTTCTTGTTTATATTCCCTTAGGCTTTCTACATAGATGATGATATCATCTGGGAACAAAGGCAGTTTTATCAATACTTTTTGTGCAGGTTGATGCCTTTAATTTATGTTTAGCCATATCGCACTGGCTGGAATCTCCCATACAATGTTTAATAGAAGTATTAACAGTTACTATCCATTGCTTTTGGTAATGTTGTTCTTGAACTTAGGGCTAAAGCATTCAATGTTTCTCTTAAGTTGTTAGTTGTAGCTTTTTTGTAGATGGATTTACTCAGGTTGAAGAATTTCCTTCCTGTTTCTAGTCTTGTTTGTTCATTTTCTTAGATGCTAGTTCTTGTCACCTGTTTTTTTTCTGTCGATTGAGATCATCATTTGTTTTTGCGTCCATGTTCTTATGATGGATTAAATTGATTTTTTCAACGTGTAGCCCACCTTTATTACTGGGACAAACCCCATATTTTATTTTTCACTTTTATTGTTTCATATTTGTCTGGCTTAGTATGAGGTAACTGATGACTTTAAAGAATTGTTGTGTAGTAATACAAATTTTAGGATATAATAGTTCTCCATATATGTTTGCTGTAATTCACCAGTGTAGCATACTGGACTTAAAGTTCTCTTTGTAGGAGAGTTTATAAAAAGTATTTTCTTTAGTAAAATTCAACTCTTCACTGTAGCTTTTTTTTTTTCCTAGAGCAATTTTGTAATTCATGTCTTTGAGGGAATTAGTCATTCTCCTATAAATCATCAATTTTAGTGGTGCAACCCTGTCTTAATATTAATGTTACCTTCTTCATACTTTGATATCATCCTTTCCATTCATGTAATTAACAGTTTCTCTTATCTATTTTTTCCTCATCAGTCTCTCTAGAAGTGTATCACTTTATTGATCTTTTCAAGGAAACTGACATTGGCTTCACTTATTCTCTTTCCATTTCTAATTTAATGACTTGTGCTCTCAATTTTATTTCCTTTCACTTATTTTGGGCTTAATTTTCCCTTTCTTTTCTAGTTTCCAAGGTTGAAGCAAAGGTTTTAAGTTGAAATCTCCTTTACTAGAATGCATTTTTAATGCCATAAACATGCTCTTAAGTATTGCTTTAGTGGCATCCTGTAAACTTTGATATGTTTTATTTTCATTCAGTGAAAATCTTTGTAATTTCCTTTATCTGTTTTGAACCATGGTTTATTTAAAAGTATGTTGTATAGATTTTAGATGTTTGGGGATTTTTGCATAATTCTCTGTTATAAATTTCTAATTTAGTTGCACTGAAGTCATTGAAAATCTTTCAATATTTTGAATCATTTAAGTAACTATTGAGTATTCTCATGCCTGTAATATATTCTACCTTAGAAAAGGTTTGCAGTGCGCTTAGAATGTCCCCTGTAGCTGTTTTGGTTTGTCTGTACTTAGTTGCTCAGTCGTGTGTCTGACCCTTTGTGACCCCATGTATTGTAGCCCACCAGGCTCCTCCATCCAGGGGATTCTCCAGGGCAGAATACTGGAGTGGGTTGCCATGCCCTCCTCCAGGGGATCTTCCCAACCCAGGGATCAAACCCAGGTCTCCCGCATTGCAGGCGGATTCTTTACCAGCTGAGCCACCAGGGAAGCCCCTCTATAGTTGTACGTGGTGTACTGTAAGATGTGGATCATATGAATTTTCTTTGCAGTGTTTTCCAACTCTTCTATTCTTGCCGATTTTCTATCTATATATCCTACCACTTGCTGATAGAAGAATATGGACATCATCGACAAAATTGTGTATTTGTATTTATCTATTTTTTAAAAAATCTATCAGGTTTTAATTTTGAATCTGTTATCAGGTTTAGGACTTTTGAAAGTGAAGTTGCTCAGCTGTGTCCGAGTCTTTGAGACCCCATGGACTGTGGCCTACCACACTCCATCCATGGGATTTTCGAGGCAAGAGTACTGGAGCGGGTTGTCATTTCCTTCTCCAGGGGATCTTCCCGACCCAGGCATCGAACCCAGGTCTCCCGCATTGGAGGCAGACGCTTTACCGTCTGAGCCACTAGGGAAGTCCGGATAAGAACTTTTAGGGCTTATGCATCCTCTTTAAGAATTGACTTTATATCATTATAAAGTAAGCTTTTTTAAAAAATTGGAGTATACTTGCTTTAGAACGGGCTTCCCTGGTGGCTCAGAGGTTAAAGCGTCTGCCTCCAATGCGGGAGACCCAGGTTCAGAATATTGCATTCATTTCTGCTGTACAACAAACTGAATTAGCTATATGTATACACATATCCCCTCCCTCTTGAACGCCCCTCTCACCCCCATGCCCCATCTAGGTCACCACAGGGCACGGAGCTGAGCTCCCTGCCCCGCACAGCAGTTCCCACCAGCTGTCTGTCTTACACATGGCCATGCACACAGGCACCAGCCTCCCGGTTCACCACCTCCCCCCACACACTTGGCCACGCACCTGTGTTCTGTGTCTACATCTCTTTTCCTGCCCTGTGAGTAGGTTCATCTGTATCGTTTGTCGACAGAGATGTGTTAAAGTGCGAGATTGTTGTCTCCTCCTTCTGACTTACCTCACTCTGTGTAACAGACTCTAGGTGCATTCACATCTCTACAAATGACCCGCTGGGATTCCTTTTATTTCTTAGCAATAGTCCATCTTTGCTCTGAAGTCAACACTATCTAATCATCATCTAATCTGTAATATAGCCACTCCAACTTTCCAACTTCCTGGAGACTATTGTTAAATTCAAATGTATTTTCTCAACATTTTACTTTCAACCTATTTGCTTCTTTATAATGAGGTATTTTTTTTAATGGAAAAAATGTAATTAGGTCTTGCTTTTTAATCCAAACTGACAATATTTGACTCTACATTAGCAAGTCTAGTACACTTAAGTTAATGTGACCATTGATATGGTCAGGTGTAGATTTATCATCTTGGCTTTTTTTTGAAAACAAATGTCCATCAGTTCTCTTTTATTCCTTCCATCTTTTGTATTTTTATGATTGTTTGGGCTCCTTTGTTGACCAAATTGAGCTATAATCATTTTGTTAATAGCTAGTTTAGCATTTACAATATATATTTTTAACATCATGATTTTCTACAAGTCATATTATCCCATTTCACCTCCAGTATAAGCTTTGTACAGTGTTATAATTCCATTTCCTTCCTCCAACCATTACGGCAATGTTTTCATGTATTTTACTTACTCATATGTTATAAACCCCACAGTAAATACTACCCTTTTAGGGAACTTATTTTTAAAAGATAGTTAAATGAAAGTACATCACTTATGTACTCGCGTATTTACTTCTTCTGGTCCTCTTCATCCTGTTCTGTTCATCCACGTTTCTATCTGCTCTCATTTTTCTTTCTGCCTGAAATGCTTTGTTCAACACTTCTTAAAGTGTGAGTTTGATGGTAATGAATTTTCCAGATTTTGTATGTTTGGAAAAGTTTTTATTTATGAACTTTTTGGAAAATTTCTTTGGAATAGAGTTCATGATTGACATGGTTTTTCTTGTTTCCAGCTCTTTAACAATACGTCTTCCAGCTTGCATAGTTTCCAAGGATTCTGCTGGGATCCTCACCTCTGGATTTTCTGGATGTACTGTGTTTTTTTTCCTCTGGATGCTTTTGTATTGTTCTGTTTGACATGTTTTAAGTGCTTTGGTTACAATGCACGTTGCTGTAGTTCTCATCACGTTGCTTGCCTTCTCAGTTTGCTGAAATTCTTTGAACTATAGGTTTATAGTTTCCATCAAATTGGGAATAATTCTGGCCTTTATTTTTCTAAGATTATTATTTTTTCTTTCTCTCCTTTGGACTCACCAATTACATGTATATTAGGCCTCTATGTCATTCAATGTTTTCCCTTAGCCTATTAATGATTTTAAATTTCTCTCCTTTTCTGATGTTTAACTTGGACCTTTTAACACATTTCCTATGTCTCTATATAAACTCTTTGTATATATAGAATATACTTTTAATAACGTTTTTAATGTCCTTGTCTGTTAATTTAAATGTCTAGTTAAATTCTGGGTGAGTTTCACATGGTTGATTTTCCTTCTCAGTACTGGTCTTTTTTTTTTTTTTTAATTCTTTGCTTTGCTGGTGATCTTTTATCAATCTTTCATCCTAATCTTTTTTTAATTAATTTATTTTCAATGGAAAGATAATTGCTTTACAGAATTTTGTTGTTTTCTGTCAAACCTCAACAGGAATCAGCAATAGGTGTACACATATTCCCTCCCTGTTGAGCCTGCCTCCCATTTTCCATCCCCTATTCCACCACTTTAGGTTGATGCAGAGCCCGTTTGAGTTTCCTGAGACATATTTCCAAATTCCTGTTGGCCATCTGTCTTACATATGGTAATGTAGGTTTCCATGTTACTCCTTCCATACATCTCACCCTCTCCTCATGTCCATCAGTCTATTATCCATGTCTATTTCTCCATTGTTGCCCTGCAAAAATAAATTTTTCAGTACCATTTTTCTAGATTCTATATATATGCATTAGAATACAGTATTTAGCTTTCTTTTTCTGACTTCCTTCACTCTGTATAATTGACTCTAGATTCATCCATCTCATTAGAACTGACTCAAATAGGTTCCTTCTTATGGCTGAGTAATATTCCATTGTGTAGACATACCACTACTTCTTTATCCATTCAGCTATCAGTGGACATCTAGGTGGCTTCCATGTTCCAGCTGTTGTAAATAGCGCTGCAATACATGTGTCTTTTTCAGTTTGGTTTTCCTCGGGGTATATGCCTAGGAGTGGGATTGCTGGGTCATATGGTGTTTTTTTCCTAGTTTTTTTTTAAGGAATCTCCATACCATCTTCCATAATGGCTGTATCAATTTACAGTCCCACCAACAGTGCAAGAGCATTCCCTTTTCTCCACACCTGTTTCAGAATTTATTGTTTGTAGACATTTTGATGATGATCATTCTGACTGGTGTGCTGTGATATCTCATTGTAGTTTGGATTTGCATTTCTCTAATAATAAGCAATGTCAAGCATCTTTTCGTGTGTTTGTTAGCCATCTGTATATATTCTTTGGAGAAATGTCTGTTTAGGTCTTTGTCCCACATTTTGATTGGGTTGTTTGTTTTTCAGGTATTTAGTTGTATGAGCTGCTTGTATATTTTGGAAATTAATCCTTTGTCAGTTGTTTCATTTGTTATTATTTTCTCCCAGTCTGAGGACTGTCTTTTCACCTTGCTCATAGTTTCCTTTGTTATATAAAAGCTTTTACGTTTAATCAGGTGCCACTTGTTTACTTTTGTTTTTATTTCCATTACTCTAGGAGGGATTCATAGGGGATCTTGCTTTGGTTTATGTTTGAGTGTTCCGCCTACGTTTTCTTCTAAGAGTTTGATAGTTTATGGTCTTACATTTAGGTCTTTAATCCATTTGGAGTTTATCTTTGTTCATGGTGTTAGGAAGTGTTCTAATTTCTTTCTTTTACATGTAGCTGTCCAGTTTTTCCAGCACCATTTATTGAAGAGGCTGTCTTTGTCCCATTGTAGAGTCTTGCCTCTTTTGTCACAAATAAGGTGCCCATATGTGCATGGATTTATTTCTGGGCCTTCTATCTTGTTCCATTGGCCGATATTTCTGCCTTTTTTTTTTTTTTTTTGCCAGTACCATCTGTCTTGATGACTGTAGCTTTGTAGTCTAATCTGAAGTAAGGAACATTGATTCCTCCAGTTCCATTCTTCTTTCTCAAGACTGCTTGGGCTATTCAGAGTCTTTTGTGTTTCTATATGAATTGTGAAATTTATTGTTCTAGTTCTGAGACAAAAGCCATTGGTAAACTGATAGGGAAGGCATTGAAGCTGTCGATTGAGTTTGGTAGTATAGTTATTTCCACAATATTGATCCTTCCTACCCAGGAACATGGACTATCTTTCCATCTGTTTATGTAATTTTTTATTTCTTTCATCAGTGTCTTATAATTTTCTGTGTACAGTTCTTTTTTCTCCTTAGGTAAGTTTACTGCTAGGTATTTTATCCTTTTTGTTGTAATGGTGAAAGGAATTGATTCCTTAATTTCACTTTCTGATTTTTCATTGTTAGTATGTAGAAATGCAAGTGATTTCTGCGTGTTGATTTTGTATCCTGTGACTTTGCTAAATTCACTGATTAGCTCTAGTAATTTTCTGATAGTATCTTTAGGGTTTTCTATGTACAGTATCATGTAATCTGCACACAGTGAGACCTTTACTTCTTTTCTGATCTGGATTCCTTTTATTTCTTTTTCTTCTCTGATTACTATAGCTAGAACTTCAAAAATTATATTGAATAATAAGTGATGAGAATGGACCCCCTTGTCTTATTCCTGATCTTAGGGGGGATGCTTTCAGTTTTTCACCAATGTGAATAATGCTTGCTGTGGGCTTATCATATATGGCCTTTACTATGTTGCTGTATGTTCCTTCTATGCCCATTTTTTGAAGTGTTTTTAATCGTTAGTGGGTGCTGAATTTTGTCAAAGGCTTTTTCTGCATCAGTTAAGATTGTCATATGGTTTTCATCTTTCAATTTGTTAATGTCCTGTATCACATTGATTGATTTGCATACATTGAAGAATCCATGCATCCCTGGAATGAACCCAAATTGATCATGGTGTATCAGCTTTTTAATGTGTTGTTGAATACTGTTTGCAAAAATTTTGTTGAGAATTTTTGCATCTATGTTCATCAGTGATATTGGCCAGTAGTTTTCTTCTTCTTCTTTTTTATATTGTCTTTTTCTGGTTTTGGTATCTGGGTGATGGTGGCCTCCTATAAAGAGTTTGGAAATGTTCCTTCCTCTGCAATTTTTTGAAAGAGTTTTAGAGGATAGGCATTAACTCTTCTCTAAATGTTTGATAGAATTATTCAATATCCTGGGCTTTTTGTGGGGGGAGGGGGGATTTTGACCACAGCTTCAATTTCAATGCTTGTAATTGGGCTGTTCGTGAATTCTATTTCTTCCTGGTTCAGTCTTGGAAGATTAAACGTTTCTAAGAATCTGTCCATTTCTTTCTGGTTATCAATTTTTTTTCCGTATAGTTGTTCATAATAGTCTCTTATATTCCTTTGTCTTTCTGCACTGTCTGTTGTAACCTCTCCTTTTTCATTTCTAATTTTGTTGATTTGATTCTCCTATCATTTTTTCTTGATGAGTCTGGCTAAAGGTTTGTCAATTTTGTTTATCTTCTGAAAGAACCAGTTTTTAGTTTTATTAACTTCACTATTGTTTCTTTTATTTTATTTTCATTTATTTCTGCTCTGATTTTATGATTTCCTTCTGCTAATTTGGGGGATTTTCTGTTCTTTTTCTGGTTCTTTTAGATGTAAAATTAGATCATCTATTTAATGTTTTACTTGTTTCTTTCTTGTTCCTTGAGGTAGGTCCATCTAGTCAAGGCTATGATTTTACCAGTAGTCATGTATGGATGTGAGAGTTGGACTATAAAGAAAGCTGAGCACCAAAGAATTGATGCTTTAGAACTGTGGTGTTGGAGAAGACTCTTGAGAGTCCCTTTGACTACAAGGAGATCCAACCAGTCCATTCTGAAGGAAATCAGTCTTGAAAATTCACTGAAAGGCCTGATGCTAAAGCTGAATCTCCAATACTTTGGCCACCTGATGTGAAGAACTGACTCACTGGAAAAGTCCCTGATGCTGGGAAAGATTGAAGGTGGGAGGAGAAGGGGACGACAGAGGATTAGATGGTTAGATGGCATAACCGACTCGAAGGACATCAGTTTGAGTAAACTCTGAGAGTTGGTGATGGACAGGGAAGCTTGGCATGCTGTAGTCCATGGGGCCACAGAGTCAGACAAGACTGAGTGACTGAACTGAACTGAACAGAGGTTGGATTATATTGCTATAAAGTTCCCTCATAGAACTACTTTTGCTGCAGCCCATATGTTTTGAGTCATCGTGTTTTCATCGTCATTTGTTTCTAGAAATTTTTTTATTTCCCTTTTGATTTCTTCAGTAACCTGTTCATTATTTAGAAACATATTGTTTAATCTCCATGTGTTTGTGTTTTTTACAGGTTTTTTTTTCCTGTAATTGATATCTAGTCTCAAAGCATTGTTGTTGTTAAACATGTTTGATATAATTTAAATTTTCTTAAATGTACTGTGGTTTGATTAGTGACACAAAATGTGGTCTATCCAGGAGAATGTTCCATGTGCACTTGAGAAGAAGGTGAATTCTTCTGCATTTGGATGCAATGTCCTGAAGGTATCAGTGAATGCATTACATCTAATGTATCATTTAAGACTTGTGTTTCCTTATTAATTTTCTGTGTGGTGATCTGTCCATTGGTGTGAGTGGGGTGTTAAAGTCTCCTACTATTATTTTGATAGTGTCAGTTTCTCCTTTTCTGTCTGTTACTGCTCATCTTATGTATTGAGGTGCTCTTGTTGGGTGCATAGATATTTATAATTGTTATGTCTTCCTCTTGAATTGATACCTTGATTATTATGTAGTGTCCTTTCTTATCTCTTTTAGTCATCTTTATTTTAAAGTCTATTTTGTCTGATGTGAGGATTGCTACTCCAGCTTTCTTTTGCTTCCCATTTGCATGGAATATATGTTTCCATTCTCTCACTTTCAGTCTATGCATGTCTTTAGGTCTGAAGTGGGTTTCTTGTGCACAGATTATATATGGGTCTTGTTTTTGTATCCATTCAGCCAATCTGTGTCTTTTGGTTGGAGTGTTTAATCCATTTACATTTAAAGTAATAAATAAATAAACAAAATTTGCCTTTTCTAAAACCAGCTTGAACATCAGGAATTTCACGGTTCACGTATTGCTGAAGCCTGGCTTGGAGAATTTTGAGCATTACTTTCCCAGTATGTGAGATGAGTGCAATTGTGCAGTAGTTTGAGCATTCTTTGGCATTGCCTTTCTTTTGAATTAGAATTCAGACTCAAATTGAAGAAAGTAGAGAAAATCGCTAGACCATTCAGGTATGACCTAAATCAAATCCCTTATGATTATACAGTGGAAGTGAGAAATAGATTTAAGAGCCTAGATCTGATAGATAGAATGCCTGATGAACTATGGAATGAGGTTCGTGACATTGTACAGGAGACAGGAATCAAGACCATCCTCATGGAAAGAAACACAAAAAAGCAAAATGGCTGTCTGGGGAGGCCTTACAAAGAGCTGTAAAAAGAAGAGGGGTGAAAAGCAAAGGAGAAAAGGAAAGATATAAGCATCTGAATGCAGAGTCCCAGAGAATAGCAAGAAGAGATAAGAAAGCATTCTTCAACGATCAATGCAAAGAAATAGAGGAAAAGAACAGAATGGGAAAGACTAGAGGTCTCTTCAAGAAAATTACAGATACCAAGGGAACATTTCATGCAAAGATGGGCTCAATAAAGGACAGAAGTGGTCTGGACATAACAGAAGCAGAAGATATTAAGAAGAGGTGGCAAGAATACACAGAAGAACTGTACAAAAAAGATCTTCATGACCCAGATAATCACAATGGTGTGAATACTCATCTAGAGACAGACATCCTGGAATGTGAAGTCAAGTGGGCCTTAGAAATCATCACTATGAAGAAAGCTAGTGGAGGTGATAGAATTCCAGTTGAGCTATTTCAAATCCTGAAAGATGATGCTGTGAAAGTGCTGTACTCAATAGGCCAGCAAATTTGGAAAACTCAGCAGTGGCCACAGGACTGGAAAAGGTCAGTTTTCATTCCAATTCCAAAGAAAGACAATGCCAAAGAATGCTCAAACTACCGCACAATTGCACTCATCTCACATGCTAGTAAAGTAATGCTCAAAATTCTCCAAGCCAGGCCTCAGCAATATGTGAACTGTGAACTCCCTGATGTTCAAGCTGGTTTAAGAAAAGGCAGAGGAACCAGAGATCAAATTGCCAACATCTGCTGGATCATGGAAAAAGCAAAAGAGTTCCAGAAAAACATCTATTTCTGCTTTATTGACTATGCCAAAGCCTTTGACTGTGTGGATCACAATAAACTGTGGGAAATTCTTCAAGAGATGGGAATACCAGACCACCTAAGCTGCCTCTTGAGAAATCTGTATGCAGGCCAGGAAGCAACAGTTAGAACTGGACATGGACCAACAGACTGCTTCCAAATAGGAAAAGGAGTACGTCAAGGCTGTATATTGTCACCCTACTTATTTAACTTCTATGCAGAGTACATCATGAGAAACGCTGGGCTGGAAGAAACACAAACTGGAATCAAGATTGCTGGGAGAAATATCAATAACCTCAGATATGCAGATGACACCACCCTTATGGCAGAAAGTGAAGAGGAACTACAAAGCCTCTTGATGAAAGTGAAAGAGGAGAGTGAAAAAGTTGGCTTAAAGCTCGACATTCAGAAAATGAAGATCATGGCATCTGATCCCATCACTTCGTGGGGAATAGATGGGGAAACAGTAGAAACAGTGTCAGACTTTATTTTTTGGGGCTCCAAAATCACTGCAGATGGTGACTGCAGCCATGAAATTAAAAGACACTTACTCCTTGGAAGAAATGTTATGAGCAGCCTAGATAGCATATTCAAAAGCAGAGACATTACTTTGCCGACTAAGGTCCATCTAGTCAAGGCTATGGTTTTTCCAGTAGTCATGTACAGATGTGAGAATTGGATTGTGAAGAAGGCTGAGTGCCAAAGAATTGATGCTTTTGAACTGTGATGCTGGAGAAGACTCTTGAGAGTCCCTTGGACTGCAAGGAGATCCAACCAGTCCATTCTGAAGATATGCCCTGGGATTTCTTTGGAAGGAATGATGCTAAAGCTGAAACTCCAGTACTTTGGCCACCTCATGCAAAGAGTTTACTCATTGGAAAAGACACTGATCCTGGGAGGGATTGGGGGCAGGAGAAGAAGGGGACGTTCAAGGATGAGATGGCTGGATGGCATCACTGACTCGATGGACATGAGTCTGAGTGAACTCTGGGAGTTGGTGATGGACAGGGAGGCCTGGCGTGCTGTGATTCATGGGGTCGCAAAGAGTCAGACACGACTGAGCGACTGAACTGAACTGAACTTTGTTTGTTGTTTAGATGAGGTGTCCTGCACAGGGTGTTACTGGTGATTGGGTGATCCCAGGTCTTGTATTCAGGTGGTTTCCTCTGTGTGAGTTCTCATTGGTTGACACTCCCTAGGGCTAGTTCTCTGGGAGTCTAGGATCTTGGTGTCAGTGCTCCCTCTCTAAAGGCTCAGGGCTTGATCTCTGGTCAGGAAAAAAGATTCCAGAAGTGGTTTGTTTTGGCATTAAGAGACATTAAATCACATACCCCAAAACAAGAAACCAAAGATGAGCCACAGGCAAATGGCAGTTACAAAATCAGGCAAATAATAACTAAAATAATGAAATATACACATATACATATATATCCATAAGCAAAATCAAACTGTCCAACAAAAATAAAGTACAATGGGTTGACACTGTGAACAAAGGAAACCAAAAATTATGTCTGCCAGATAAGAACAAAACTAACTGAAGCAAAAACTAGAAAACAAAACTAAAGCAAGGTGCCAAGTGGGAAATAAAGCAGTGAAAAAAAGAAAACAAAAAAACTAACAAGTGTGATGAGAGGAAAGGAAAGAAAGAATAGATTTGCAAAGTTAAATAGAGGTAGATAAAAAAGATTTATATACATTAAAAATTAACTGCAAGAACAATAGAAAAAAACAAAGGAATAAATGTACAAAAATAATAATAGGTTAAAAAAATTAAAAATTAAAATTAAAAATTATTAGAAAGAAAAAATAAAGGGAGAGGAAAGAGAAGATTAAAAAAAAAAAAAAAGGACAACTCCACAGACGGCAAAAGCCCAATGCAGAGGCAGAGGTTTATAACAACACTAAAATGTGTGATTGAAAAAAAAAAAAATTCAAAAGCTTAATTAGGTTTCATAGTGCCAATAAAACTGACAACTACAACAGAGGAGGGTAAAAAAAAGAAAATCCAAAAGAAAATACAGAACAAGTCAAATCATAAGAATAATAAATATTTTTCTTGAGTCTCTGCTGTCAGAGTCCTTTCCCTCCCTGTGAGTCACAGTCCACCTCACCTGCCTAGAATGCCCTCCAGTTTTGTGCTGGTCTCTGAACCTGCTGGAGGGCAGCTAAGATTCTAACCTAGTCCTAATCCTGTGTCTTCTTGCCTCCAGTGTCCACAGCTATCAGAACTAGGGTGTTTTCTCTTCTGGGGGCTCTCGATGTCCTTTTATATATTCCGTAGACACAGTCTGCCTGGTTGATCCCGTGTGTTTAGTCTGCAGCTGGTGGGAAGGTTTGGGGGCTTCTTCCTTAGCCACACTGCCCCTGGGTGTCAATTGTGGTTTTATGTACACCTCTGCATGTGGGTCATCCAGTGGGGTTTGCTCTTGAGGCTGCCCTGGAAGACTTGGGTCTGCCTGGTGATGGCCAGGTGTGGAGGTGGTGCAGCTGCTTGGATCACAGGGGTTCTGGCAGCACCAGGTACTCAGGAGAATTGGTGGCTAGGGCACCAGCAAATATAGTGATCTAGAAGGGTATTTTTCCAGTTGGATCTTCCCTGTAGCTCAGACAGTAAAAAATCTGCTTGCAGTGCAGGAGACCCGGGTTTGATCCCTGGATCGGGAAGATCCTCTGGAGAAGGGAATGGCAACTCACTCCATTCTCCTTGCCTGGAGAATCCCATGGACAGAGGAGCCTGGCGGGCCACAGTTTATGGGGCCACAAAGATTTGGACACAACTCAGTGACTAACACAACCCGACTACTACTAGAAGGGTATAACAACTAGTTTTGGCCAATACACTCCAGGATTCTTGCCTGGAGAACCCCCCTGACAGGGAAGCCTGGCAGGCCACAGCCCACAGGGTTGCAAAGAGTTGGACACAGCTAAAATAATCCCACGTGTATAGATGCAAGACTTTTTTTTTTTTTTTTTTTTTTTTTTTGCCTGTAGCAGCTCTGCCCTATGAGGCTTGAGCGTGAAAGTGGCACAGCTGCTTGGGTCATGGGGACCCTGGTGGCTCCAAGTGTGCAGGGACACAGATTGCCTCAGCTGCAGGAGTTATGGCCCCTTCAGAGTCTCTTTTCACACTTACAGTAGCTGGTGACCAGAAGTCCTCTTTGGCCAATCTTTCTCCATATCTGTGCCCCCCGGCACATAGAGGGGGCCCCTAGCTGGTGTCCTTCTCTGTAGATAGGCACATCAGTCACTTAAAGGGGCACGCTGGGTGGGGCCCTACTCCGTAGTTCAGAGCGACGCCAGGTGCTTGATGGGCCAGCCGCTCTGTTGTTCAGCTCCAGATGCTGGCGTGTAGGGAGAGAGGGGCTCTGGTGATGGCTCCACCCCCTACACCTGACTCAGCAGGATCGCCTTGCTTCCGTAGCGGCTTGGCTTTCCCCCAGGGGCATTTCCCACCACAATCCCCTCCCTCACCTCCTCTAGATCAGTCTCTCTGCAATCAACAGCAACCTCGCCCTGGGATCACTCCACAATCCCTATACTCCAGCTCCCAGCTGCTGTGCCTTCTAGGGGACCTGCATCCCTGTCTGGGGTATGTATGGCTGTGGCAAGGACTGTCTGATTCTCATTCCATTCAGGCTGCCACAGAGCAGCTGTCTCACTCTGAGCCTTAAGCGTTTCTTCTTTGACTCAGACAATTGCCCTGATGTGGGGATGGGACCCCGGCTGCAGTTCCCACACCAGCCAATGGCAGGTGCAGTCCTACCAAAACACCTCTCTTTCCCCCTCGTTCCTTCATTCACTGAGTTTTGCATAGTTCCGAAACAGATGGGAATACCAGACCACACCTGCCTCTTGAGAAACCTATATGCAGGTCCGAAAGCAACAGTTAGAACTGAACATGGAACAACAGACTGGTTCCAAATAGGAAAAGGAGTATGTCAAGGCTGTATATTGTCACCCTGCTTATTAACCTATGTGCAGAGTACATCATGAGAAACACTGGGCTGGAAGAACACAATATGGAATTAAGCTCGCCAGGAGAAATATCAATAACCTCAGATATGCAGATGATACCACCCTTATGGCAGAAAGTGAAGAGGAACTAAAAAGCCTCTTGATGAAAGTGAGCGAGGAGGGTGAAAAAGTTGGCTTAAAGCTCAACATTCAGAAAACAAAGATCATGGCATCTGGTCCCATCACTTCGTGGGAAATAGATGGGGAAACAGTGGAAACAGTGTCAAACTTTATTTTGGGGAGCTCCAGAATCACTGCGGATGGTGATTGCAGCCATGAAATTAAAAGACACTTACTCCTTGGAAAGAAAGTTATGACCAACCTAGATAGCATATTGAAAAGCAAAGACATAACTTTGCCAACAAAGGTCCATCTAGTCAAGGTTATGGTTTTTCTACTGGTCGTGTATGGATGTGAGAGTTGGACTGTGAAGAAAGCTGAGCGCCAAAGAATTGATGCTTTTGAACTGTGATGTTGGAGAAGACTCTTGAGAGTCCCTTGGACTGCAAGGAGATCCAACCAGTCCATTCTGAAGGAGATCAGTCCTGGGATTTCTTTGGAAGGATTGATGCTAAAGCTGAAACTCCAATACTTTGGCCACCTGATGCGAAGAGTTGACTCATTGGAAAAGACTGATGCTGGGAGGGATTGGAGGCAGGAGGAGAAGGGGATGACAGAGAATGAGATGGCTGGATGGCATCACCAACTCGATGGACAAGAGTTTGGGTGAACTCCGGGAGCTGGTGATGGACAGGGAGGCCTGGCATGCTGGACTTCATGGGGTTGCAAAGCGTCGGACACGACTGAGTGACTGAACTGAATATATTCTTTTTTGCTGGCCAGATACTCCTTTCTGCTCTCAGTTGTTCTGCATGCAGTTCTGTGTCAGAAGGTGTATTCCTAATGTATTCGTGGAGAGAGATGTACTCCCCTTCATCTACTTCTCCACAATCTTGTTCTTTGTATCTTAATCTTTTATAATATATTTTATGAATTTACCCTTTTATTTCCTGGCTTTTTTTCTCTATAGATTTTTATGAATTTTGATCTGAGATGTAAATTTCCTGAAAACTTTGTTTGATTCTTGGTTTGGGGTATAGCACCAGAGTGGTGTTTGCTGCTGCTGCTACTAAGTCACTTCCATCATGTCCGACTCTGTGTGACCCCATAGATGGCAGCCCACCAGGCTGCCCCATCACTGGGATTCTCCAGGCAAGAATATTGGAGTGGGTTGCCATTTCCTTCTCCAATGAATGAGCGTGAAAAGTGAAATTGAAGTCACTCAGTCGTGTCAGACTCTTAGTGACCCCATGGACTGCAGCCCACCAGGCTCCTCCATCCATGGGATTTTCCAGGCAGGAGTACTGGAGTGGGGCGCCGTTGCCTTCTCCGAGAATGGTGTTTAGCCTAGCACTAATTATTCTCCGTTGATGGCTCCTTCTCTGTTCATGTATCCTTTTGTGTACTTCACTCACTGGCTCATGAATTATGAGGTTTTCTGGCTTATCAAATGGGGACAGGCTATATTCTCAGGCCTATGTAAGCACTGGACAATCTTAACTTTAATCCTCTCATTTAGTTACCTATTGGGGGGTAATTTTCTCTCATGTACTGAATTCAATTAGTACTCTGTCAAATAATTGAGAGAAGCCCTGCATATTTATCTAGCTTTCTCTATCTGCATAGAATTTTATTCTCCTCTACATTTTTCTGCAAACTCTTTTCCTTTCAGTAGAATCTTCAGCTCTTCCATCTCAGAAACAGTTTCCTGTTTCCTTACCTGGAAATTCAGGGCAATAAACTGGAGAGAACATAGTATCATTTCCTTCTCACATCTCAATGGTCAGTCTCCTTTTTTGTCTTAATTTTTTGGTTGTTCACAATGCAAAGATGAATCCTGTGCCATTTCCTGAATTTTGACTAGAAGCAATAGTCTTCAGTCTATTACTGAGAATCTGATTTGGTTATAAAAGTAATAATTATTAAAAAACATTCCTCTTTGGTAAAACATACTGAAATATTGACACATTGATATTTGAGTGTTTCAGAAAGCTGCAAAAATATTGTATTGCAGGCCTTCATTTGGGTTGAGTCACAGTCCTTTTTATACAAAATTACTAACTTTATGATTTGCTTCTCAAAACTTTGTAGAGTGTTATGAGAAGTAAAATTTTGGCCCATAAACTGCAACTATTTGGAACTCTTTTTCTATGAAGCCTGACGTCACTCATATATCAGAAAAGAACCCCAGAACTCTGGCATGGTAAACATGTGTGAGACGTTTTTATTTTTGGCCTGGACTCTTTGCAAATCGTAAGATTTCTCTGAGTTTGTATTCTCAAATAAAAAATAAGCATGTGATCCAAAATACTATGAATGCTGAAATAGACTCCTATACAAAATAGGAGTTACAAACACTTTACAAGTGAATATACTGAGAAGAAAGATAATTGAAGTAGTAAAATATTTAAGGACTTAGGGTGAAGGATAGTTGGACTCATGTTAACACTGAGGGTGCACCGTGAAGTCCAGCTACTTCTAACAGAGGAAAATCATCTTAATCCTGAAACACACAGAAGATATTACAGAAATGGAAACAACAAAAGAAAGAAAATAAATCTTAAAATAACTTGAGTTGTATATGCACACCTTTTGTTATAAATGTAATTATTACTATAGGGAAAAACACATTATGTAACAATACACTTAAAAATAATTTCACATGTTGTGGGTGTGTCAGTATAAATACAAGGTGCTTGAGAACTGCCTTATGTTTTTACTTTAAACACTATATTCAATTTTGGTTTTATTGATAAGTAAAGCAAAGAGCAAAATGCATTTATTTAAAGTCAAGTTCATATAAGACATTTATTTCCTGATACTAAATATTTGTAGGAATTTATTTGCATGAAAATGTGTTATATATGTAATTTGAAAAAATTGATATAACATAATACATATAATTCATCATGGAGTAGGCAATAGAATTAACTTTGCAATCTCAATTAAAAGAATGGCTTTCATTCGACCTTTACTTTTTAAAAAAGTACAACATTCCTTGGTATCCTCTTTCATTTTTTGACTTTGAAGTTAGAGGAATTTTCTTTATCAAATTAATAAAAACTGACAGCTAATCACAGTGTCCATTGTTAGAGGGGTAGAAAAATTAAGTGAAGATAAATTGATAAAATATATTTCAGAGGACTTTCCATTTTCTTATCTTTTAATGAACTTGATCATTTTAAAGCCCTTCCATCATTTTAGATGTTCTTTCTTAAATATGGTAGGTTCTGAAGAAATTTCAACCTAATTTTGTTCCTCACTCTGCTCTTTGAGCCTGGAGATTGAAACTTTCTAGAAAGGCATTTTGGGGTTTATGAAGCTACATCTGGGAAAGTCTATGGCAAAACTTTGATCTTGATCTCAGTAGGAAAAATAGGATCTCAGAGCCAAATCCTAGTAATCTGTGTTCATGTTTCTTTCCCCTATGGCTTAAAAACTCAGAATTTTTTAACGTTCTCAAATTTGATACTTTTGTTAATTACTTAATTTGCATTTATAGGAATTTTCTATGTTAAAATTAATATTAAATTTTGTAGAATGTATTTTGTTGTGAATTTAAAAGATACCCTTATTATGTAATCATCTCATTTTTCTTTATATATACCTATGGTACAGGTGTATTTACATGAACATAAGATTGATTTAAGCTTTATGTGAAGTTCAAGTTTGAAATGAATCTTAAGTATGAAATTGATAGGACTTGAATGATTTTTTTAAAAAGCTAAAACTACGTTTTCTAATTCTTTGATTTGGTCTTAATGATGTGTTATGCAACTTACAACTCTGTCATTAAAACTTTAAGACAGTGTCACTAAAATAAAACATCTTGTTAAAAACTATTTCATCCTGGCAAAAGTAAAGATGGGGTAAAGCTTTAAAAAAAAAATTCACCAAAGTTAATAAAAAATTGTTTTTCTCTGTTTTGTAATTGGGGGAAAATGCCAATATGACAAGTATTAGTTTGTTTCCTTCTTTTAAGTTATTTCGGTATGCTTTTGGTTGGAAAACAATTAACTTTTTGTCTTCTCTGAACTTCTAACTACCAATTGATGAAATAAGCTGTATATTGAAAACTACTCTGGACTACTCAAACCATCTATGTGTGATAACAAGGCAATTTGTAACAGTGTGGTTTGTTTTGTACAAGAGATACTGACATTTTAAATGAGGAAACCTCAAGGGATAGGATGAGATATACTAGAAATTCTTAAGGTTGGATCTCATCTACAGTTTCAAAGCATTGTTCTTACAACCCTATTCTTTTGCTCACATCTTTAAAGAATACAAAACTACAGAGAGCAAGTGATAAAATTTAATTTGTGCAGACCCTGATTTGGGGATGCTTAGTAAATAGCAAAGCAATGCTGTAACAGAAAAATAGAAAGTTTCAGTATCTTTTTCTCCAGGGGTCTCCAGAGAAGGTGAAAGTCATTGTTTAGTTGGCATCTGAATTTATTATTTCCCCTTCTATTCTTTAGGACAACTTGTTAGTTGAATTTAAATCTAGGTGATTCTATTGTCCTGAACAGATAAACAAATACTGGAATTTTTCACATGCCTACAAAAGGTATGTGCAGTATTTATTGGTTAAATAAATATGTGGTATTTGAAATTCATATGGGGTCCTGTACTCTGAGATTTGTTTAATAATTCAAAGAAAATCAGTGATAAAGAGAGCAATACATTGGGTGAATTGCTTATCAATTTTGTTAATAGAATTTAATGAAGGGAATTGGTTGTATAATATATAACATGTTTTTTAATGAAAGTGGTTTTATCTGAGTAATTAAAGTTGTGTTATCTATCACAATATGATGGATTATTTATCTTCTGAGTGTATACCAATTTATAAATCCTATTTCTATGTTTTAAGCAGCTAAATTAGAAACATGGATTGTCTCTGGGGAAGTAAAAATTAGAAATTGGTGTGAATATAAAAGAATTGATACAGCTCACAGTCCTTAGTGACCCTGGTAGCTTCATTACCAGTATTCTGAAAAAGATGAGTCAGAAATGTGTCTATACCATTGGTTAATCTGGTATTTTTATATTAGAAACAATATTTAGACTTGATAGTAATTTCCATCCAATTATTTCACATATTTTGGCAATTAGGTAAAATTTTCCTCTTGAACAAGTTTGTTCAAATACTTCAAAAGTTTTTCATTTTATTGATAAGGAGATCCTCTAAAGTTTAATATCTAAATTTTTTTCTGCTGAAAATTTCAATTCTTAAAGGTTATAGTATCCACCTGCATTTAGAATGTATAGCCATCAATTGTACTGCTGATGATCAGCATTACTTATTTTCTTAATTAGTGAAGTATGGATTAAAATAGTGATAGGTGGTTTATTTATGAAAATAAGCCATGAAGAGGTTAAGACCCATCATACACATATTGGAGATAAGTTAACTCTCGTCTGATCATTGCTTCACCCATTTTGTCATTACTCCCGGTCCCTATTTTTCTAAAATTGGTGCTTAGTCCCTCAGTTGCATCCAATGCCCTACGACCAGGCTCCTCTCTCCATGGATATACCAGTCAAGAATACCGGAGTGGGTTGCCATTTCCTTCTCCTGGGGATCTTCCTGAACCAGATCTTCCTGACCCAGCAAACCTGCCTATGTCTCCTGTACTGGCAGGCGGATTCTTTACCACTGAGCCACTGGGGTTTTCTTAGGCATAGGATCGAAGCTCACCCCAAGGGGGCTATTGGTGCTTTGATTTAGGTGGCCAGAAGCTACACCATAAACCAGAGCTTCTCAATATGTGTTGAATGACCAGTTTATATTTTATTTTTTTAAATTTCCAATCCATTGGAAACTGAAAGGAGATATTTAAGGTAATTTAAGAATGAACAGAATAATCGCTTCAGTTTTTGTTCAAAAATAACCCAGTGATGTTACACTTTTCATGACTATCTTCAATCTTTCAGCAGTCATTAAAATTAAATTATCTTTTAATGAAATAATTTTAACACTGTATTATTTTTTCTTTCCTTTGTTTCTTTCTTTTATTTATTTATTTTTAAATAAATGGCAAGCTTACCTTAAAGCTTCAGTATTATAAAATGATCCGAGCACATAACGTCCACCACTTGTGATTTTGACAGCACACTACTTGGTCTATAACTTGTTTAATAAGACAAGCTCACTGATCCCATTTTA
Source organism: Oryx dammah (assembly GCF_014754425.2). NCBI lineage: Eukaryota > Metazoa > Chordata > Mammalia > Artiodactyla > Bovidae > Oryx > Oryx dammah. Next base: position 6,372,677 of record NW_024070189.1, read on the forward strand.
GGTTGTTCCACCAATGTGTCAAATTGCTGTAAAAGTGTCTAAATACTTACTTTCCATTTCTATACTTAAGTCGTTATGGACCAAAAGCAAACAATTCATGATCACTAGGAGCAATCCTGAAGGACACTTTGTACAGCACTGTTCTAGAGAGCAATAGCTCTTAAAAGATTTGTATAAACCTCAGGGGAATCACAAGTTTTAAAGTAATATCCCTGTTCTGTGATCAATACAGAGAGGTTCATATGACCTTACAATGCCTCAACAAAATTAGTTGATATGTACCCCTTTTATGTGGATATGTAAAACAATGAGCTTGCTTGTTAATTTATTGCTTGTTAAATTCACACCAGTGCTATTCGTACAAGACACTACTCCAAGCATATCTGAGTTTACTAATTCCATGTGCTAGAGAAAAAATGCATCATAGAACGGTGCTATTATTTGTCTCTTAATCTTTACCACCCCTCTTCAGCAAGAGCGAGGACAGGGATTAAGAAAGAAACCAATTAACATTATTAACTTTATGTTAATTAAAAGTAATACATCAAACAATGGGCATCAAAAGAACTGTCTCTGACTTTACCATGTTTGAGTTTTCCCTTTTATATGAAGATAAGTAGGAGAGTTGAGAAGAAATGAGGATTCGTGGACATTTATTTTGTTAATGCCGGTTGCAAGAATCTCAGGAAATTGATAGACGTGAAGCACACTAGAGTCTGTCAGTTACACAAGATAAGCACACATCTTTTATTTAAAATGCCCATCCTAATGAAATCTTATTCCTTAATCTCTGAAAGAAATAAGTGTTCACCCCAGTAGCTTTTCAAGATGAAGTATATGCTTTTTGTCTGGTACTTCCTTTCTTGCGGGTCCATTCAATTACATCCCATTAGCAAGAGGTGAGGGAGAAGGCGATGGCACCCCACTCCAGTACTCGTGCCTGGAAAATCCCATGGGCGGAGGAGCCTGGTGGGCTGCAGTCCATGGGGTCACTAGGAGTCAGACACGACTGAGCGACTTCACTTTCTCTTTTCACTTTCATGCGTTGGAGAAGGAAATGGCAACCCACTCCAGTGTTCTTGCCTGGAGAATCCCAGGGACAGGGGAGCCTGGTGGGCTGCAGTCTATGGGGTCGCACAGAGTTGGACAAGACTGATGCGACTAAGCAGCAGCAGCAGCAAGAGGTGAATACTGGTGATTTACCATTAGTTAGACTCCAAAAATGACCCTGCCACAGTTTGTTATTAGATTGCAAATATGCAAAACATTCAAAATTCGGAATTATCTGTGTCTGAATACACATTATCAATTATGTTTTATTTTCACTGAAAAAAACACATATACTCATGACAGAAAGTGTAAGTATGTATTAGTAGTGGTAGTGTTAATTGCTTAATTCATGTCCAAATTTTTGCAACCCCATGGTCAGTAGGCTGTGAAACTCCTCTGCCTGTGGAATTCTCCTGGCAAGAATGCTGGGGTGGGTTGTCATTCCTTCCTCTAGGGGGTCTTCCCAACCCAGGGATTGAACCCAGGTCTCCTACATTGGCAGGCAGGTTCTTTACCATCTGAGACACTAGGGAAGACCAAGTATATATTATATACATAAAAACATATTTCTCTATCAATATAGAGAATATATTCTCTAAGCCTGGTGGCTTAGATGGTAAAGAATCTGCCTGCAATGAAGGAGACCCAGGCTCAATAGATATATGCAGTTTAGATATAGACAAAAGTAAATATAGATGGACAAATAAAAATACTGATAAATATGATTGTAGATATTTAAACTGATAATAAACTATCATTTTAATAACATATATTATAGCCAAGTGGAAAGGATGCCATATATGTAAGTGAGAAAACACAAATAATTAAATTTTGAAATCAGACTCAAAGTAAATAACTTTATCATGTATTAAGGATACAAGTAATTGTAAATCGTTAGTGAAGCAGGAAGAAAACAAGGACAGCTGTCCATTGCTCTGTAGATTCTTCTTTGGTTCATCCAAATGCACTATGGCCAAAATATATATAGTCTCTAATATACGCATCTACTTTAAGATATAGGAGCTGTTTTGATCGTGCAACATCTGCATTTTATAAACATGTAGTTACGTAGCTTTTAGGACATTTTCCCAGAACCATGGTCTATAAATCTCTACATTCCAGGTTACCATAAGCTATCTTAGACAGATTTAGGTATATCCTACTAAAAGCAATCTGCAGAAAATCTCTTGCTAGTAAATACCATTAGTGTGTTTGTAATTTTGTGTGGATTTGTAAACACGTTATGTCATCTTCTTTCTTTCCCAGAGGGAAATCCCCAGGAATGGGAAAGAAGGACTTGCAGGACCTTCTTTTGTGACTCTTGAGGGACTATTTCATTGTCATTGAAAAAGTAAGAAAAAAAATTGAATAAGATATATGAATTTTGGAAGATATTCAGTGAATGTCACTTAAATCTATTTGGAAGAGATATGGAAATGATTGAGTAACTGAGCAACTTTCCTTTCTGTTGATTGATTAAAGACTTGATTCTCTCTCACATACAAACACACACACGCCCCCCACTATACCACTTCCAAATCATCTAAGATGAAGACATAATCTCAAAGGATGTAAAGTGTTCATTGCTCAGTCATATTCAACTCTTTGTGACCCCATGGACTGTAGCCTGCCAGGCTCCTCTGTTTATGGAATTCTCCAGGCAAGAATACTGCATGGGTAGCCATTCCCTTCTCCAGGGATCTTCTTGACTCAGGAGTCTTCTTGACTCAGGGATCGAACCTGGGTCTCCTGCATTGCAGGTGGATTCTTTACCATTTAAGCTACCAAGGAAGGTAATCCAATAAAGCTCTTTTAGGATGCATGTGAATAAACTAAGCAATAAATTAGTATAAAAGTTGAATATCTTTGACTTATGAAATGTGAATTTTTAAAATTGTAACCAAGTAAGCTTGAGATAAAAAGATGACTGGAGAATAACAGTGAAATTTACACATGGGTACTTAATTTGAAAGGAATTTTAAAACAATTTTTATTAAAATATTTCTAACTTTAATTAATAGAAGTACTACATAGAATATTGAGAAATATCAAAAGATTATGACATTACATATATACTATTCCTTATACGTGATTTAAATTCCATACAAAGCCGATGAACTATTTTTTTTTAATCATTTCCTGTAGAACTATTTTCTTTAAGGTCTGATTAAAAATTCATCTGCATCACAATCACTTGGGGACACGTAATAAAGTAATAAATATGTATATCTAAGTTCCAGATATATCGAATTAAGTGTCTCTTGTTGGATTTGGAAAACCTGTGTTTTAGCAAGCTTCAAATGTGATTTTACTTTTTGCAGTACAGAGCATGAGGTTCATGGGCTTTAATAATGGTAAATATGATAATATTATATTACAAGCTAGCAATATAATAGTCTATTCCTGAGAAATGAATGAGGTAATTCATGTAAGTTGCTTATCATAGCATTTGGCCAGTAGTGGGTACTTAAAGCATGTGTTCCTATATATGTTCTTTTCGCCTTTTCATATTGTCCATGGGGTTCTCAAGACAAGAATACTGAAGTGGTTTGCCAGTCCCTCTCCAGTGGACTATGTTTTATCAGGCCCTGACTAGCAGGGACATGCCCTTCAGCCACTCTGAAGGACTGATGTGGAAGTCCACACAGAAAAACTGTACGAAAACAATCATAATGAACCAGATTACTATGATGGTGTAGTCAGTAACCCAAAGCAAGACATTCTAGAGTGTGAAGTCAAGTGGGCATTAGGAAGCACTGCTGTTAATAAAGCTAGCAGATATGATGGAATTCCAGGAGAGCTATTCCAAACCCTAAAGGATGATGCCATCAAGGTGTTGCATTCAATATGTAAGCAAATCTAGAAGACCCAGCAGTGGCCACAAGACTGGAAAACGTCAATTCTTATCTCAGTTCCCAAGAAGGGTAGTACTAAAGAATGTGCTAACCATCAGACCATTGAACAATCTCTCATGCTAGTAAGGTCATGCTTAAAATTTTCCATGGAAGGCTTCAGCATTATGCAAACCAAGAACTTCCAGATGTCCAAGCTGGGTTTAGAAAGAGAAGAAGAACCAGAGATCAAAACGCCAACATTTACTGGATCATAGAGAAAACAAGAGAATTCCAGAAAAACATCTAGCTCAGTTTCATCGACTACACTAAAGCCTTTGACTGTGTGGATCATAACAAATTGTGGAAAGCTCTTAAAGAGATGGAAATACCAGACCACCTTACCTGTCTTCTGAGAAATCTGTATGCGGGTCAAGAAGCAACAGTTAGAACCCTGTATAGAACAACTGATTGGTTCAAGATTGAGAAAGAAGTTTGACAGGGCTGTCTGCTGTCACCCTGATTGTTTAACCTATTTGCTGAGTACATCATGAGAAATGCTAGGCTGGATGAGTTACAAGTTGAAATCAGGAAAGAGGGGAGAAACATCAAGAACCTCAGATATGTGGATAATGCCACTCAGATGGCAGAAAGTGAAGAGAAACCAAAGAGCCTCTTGATGACAGTGAAGGAGTAGAGTGAAAAAGCTGCTTTAAAACTAAATATTAATTTTTAAAAAATAAAGAAAACTAAGATCATTGCATCCAGTCCTGTAACTTCATGACAAACAGAAGGGGAAAAGGTAGAAGTAGTGACAGATATTTCTCTTCTTGGGCTCTAAAATCACTGCAGATGGTGACTGCAACCATGAAATCAGAAGACAATAGCTTCTTGACAGGTTCAGTTTAGTTCAGTTCAGTCACTGAGTCGTGTCCGACTCTTTGCAACCCCATGGACTGCAGCATGCCAGGCCTCCCTGTCCATCATCAATTCCTGGAGTTCACTCAAACTCTGGTCCATTGAGTCAGTGATGCCATCCAACCATCTCTTCCTCTGTCATCCCCTTCTCCTCCTACCTTCAATCTTTCCCAGCATCAGGGTTTTTTCCAGTGAGACAGTTCTTCACATCAGGTGGCCAAAGTATTGGAGTTTCAGCTTCAGCATCAGTCCTTCTAATGAATGCTCAGGACTGATTTCCTTTATGATGGACTGGTTGGATCTCCTTGCAGTCCAAAGGACTTTCAAGAGTCTTCTCCAACACCACAGTTCTAAAGCATCAATTCTTCGGCGCTCAGCTTTTTTCACAGTACAAATTTCACATCCATACATGACTACTGGAAAAACCATAGCCTTGACTAGATGGACCTTTGATGGCAAAGTAATGTCTCTGCTTGGTAATATGCTGTCTAGGTTGGTCATAACTTTTCTTCCAAGGAGTAAGCATCTTTTAATTTCATGGCTGCAGTCACCATCTGCAGGGATTTTGGAGCCCCCCAAAATGAAGTCTGTCACTGTTTCCATTGTTTCCCCATCTATTTGCCATGAAGTGATGGGACTGGATGCCATAATCTTCGTTTTCTGAATGTTGAGTTTTAAGCCAAGTTTTTCACTCTCCTCTTTTACTTTCATCAAGAGGCTTTTAGTTCTTCACTTTCTGCCATAAGGGTGGTATCATCTGCATATCTGAGGTTATTGATATTTCTCCCAGCAATCTTGATTCCAGCTTGTGCTTCATCCAGTCCAGTATTTCTCATGATGTACTCTGCATCTAAGTTAAATAAGCCAAGTGACTATATACAACCTTGATGTACTCCTTTCCCAATTTGGAACCAGTCTATTGTTCCATGTCTAGTTCTAACTGTTGCTTCCTGACTGCATACAAGATTTCTCAGGAGGCAGGTCAGGTGGTCTGGTTTTCCCACCTCTTTCAGAATTTTCCACACTTTGTGGTTATCCACACAGATAAGCTTGGTAGGTAAGCTATGACAAACCTAGACAGCATATTGAAAAGCAGAGGCATTACTCTGCCAACAAAAGGTCCATATAGTCAAATTATGGTCTTCCCAGTGGTCATATATAGTGTGAGAGCTGGACCATAAACAAAGCAGAATGCAAAAGAGTTGATGCCTTTGAATTGTGGTGCTAGAGAAGACTCCTGAAAGCCCACTGGACAGCAATAAGATCAACCAGTTAATCTTAAATCAACCCTGATTACTCATTGGAAGGACTGATGCTGAAGCTGAAGCTCCCATCTGATGCTAAGAGCCGACTCACTGGAAAAGTCCCTGATGCTGGGAAAGATCAAGGACAGAAGGAGAAGAGGGTATTAGAGGATGAGATGACTAGATGGCATCACTGATGCAATGGACATGAACTTGGGCAAACTTTGGGAGATGGTGAGGGACAGGGAAGCCTGGCATGCTGCAGTCCATGGAGTTGCAAAGAGTTGGACAGGACTGGGCAACTGAACAATTGTTTTGCCCAAGGTCCCAATCCCCAGAACTGAGAGAACAAGACATCCACAGCAATGCAAACGCAAAAAGGGAATTTATTGCTAGCTCGAGCCAGGACCCTGTCTGTATCCAACACAGTGGAATAAAGCCAGGGCCCCAAGCCCTATATTACAGTAGTATTTATAAGTTTAGGACAAAGACAGGGAATTGGCAAGGTTGGATTGGTTACAAGGGTTTCTTTGCATCTATCAATTGGCTAGATTTTCGCACGCGCGGGCTTTCTTAGGAGATATCTATCTTTGTCCCGATTGGCACAGCGGGCTACTGGGAGCCTGCTGACAGGCTGAGTCCTCCCGTCAGGGGTAATAACTTTTGATCCCGCCCAGGCAGTGACTCGGCTGTTTCTGGGATGCTTGCTCCAGCCTATTTTAGTCATGGCCTCTATCAGGCCTCAACACAATAACAATCCTTGTTCAAGCATTTGATCAGCCCCTCACTTGTTACCAGAACATTTTAAGAACTAGGAAACTGTGGGGTCCTAAATGGGAAACCTTAAAACAGAAGGGCTAGCTTTGCGGTTTAGAGCTAAGATGGCGCCTGGCGGAAGAGATGAGGGCGCGGCCTAAGTTGTCTGTCAAAACTTTTGATTGGCTCTCTTGATTTCTGTGCAGGTAGACAGCGCGTGATCACCATAGACTCCTGTTATAATGATGGCACATGATGATATGACCTTTAATGTGATTGGTGCAACTATGGAAAGTCCCTCACAAACCCCTCCCTGCTTGCCTTTAAAAACCAAGAACTTACAACAATAAAGCAGAACTGCTTAGACGGAACCCCTGTCGCATCTGATTGTCTCTTGCTCGCCCCTCGGCTTTGCTGAGGGAAGTTCCACGCCTCTCTCTTTCTGCAGAAGCAAAAGTGATGAAGATACAGTTTCAAATGAAAACAATCTCACAAGATTAAAACCATACAGCCAGGAAAGATGAAAACTAAGTGGGCACATAGATTAAGATGCACTGTTTAGGCAAAAGAGTCTCATTACTAAGAAATAGCCAGGATACTGGGAAAGAGGATTATTTATTGAAGTGGAAACATAAATTTAGAGCAAAACAAAATAAGCCCAGCGTGGGTAAATATGTAGTATATGTATTTTCTGTGTTTAAATGTCAAAATATGAAATCACTTGAATGGAATTTTGTTAAATTAGTGGGTTGCAGGATATGGGGAGGAATTTAAAGATATTTGCTATGTGCCTTAAATTCTGAATAGGTCGGTATAATATAGGATGGAGGCATGGATGGATGGATAGAAGGATGAGTGGATAAGTATATAAAGTGACTTAAATGGCACACATACCCTAAAAAGGAAATCTCAGCAAATTGGCAATAGTGTGTTTGCAACGATGCATAATCATGTTACTTCAAAAATATATTTTCTAAACAAAACTCTTAAGTTCTTATTTTCTTTAACTTAATAAGCTATGGTTTTATAATAAAAAAAAAAGTTTTCCAGTCTATTACTGTCATTTTTCCTTAAGGTTAGTGACTAGGAGGGTCTGGTCATATTCTTCCCTTCAACTGGGCTAAATGTTAAGCAGGTTTCTTCTTGACTCCAGGTCCCTGACCTTTCTTTTCTTTGAGCATTTACTTGAGGGAATTTGCAGTTGTAAATTCTTTCTCTGCCCTTTTGACATGTAAATCTCCCAGTCTCTTGCCAGTTTTAAAACTCAAGAATGTCTTTCTCAAGACCTGGAATCCATCCCTTTGAAATATAACCATTAAGAAGGATATAGAGTCTCTCTTCTGTAATCTCTGTGGGAAGATAAGTTCCCAGTTTAGTAGAAGTTGATTAAAAAATTCAGATCTGGTGATCACAGTGACCAAGCTTGCCTCAATGTCCCCTAGTTCTTTCCACTAAAGCATTTTAAAACTCTCCCATCTCTTATATCACTGGAGTTGAGTTCAATCTCTCTCTCTCCTATGTATTAAATAAATTGACACTGGATATTATTAATAGCATAACAGTTAGATATGGCATGATTTGCCTGTTTGACATCAAGTAGACCAAGTACAAGTTAAACTAGTTATCTTAAACTAATAAAAATAATTTTTAAAAAAATGAATATGACCAATGTCATTTATATATTGCCTATGTTTACAAGAGTTTGCTTTAAAATGTGTAGTGTGGTCTGCTGCTGCTGCTGCTGCTAAGTCGCTTCAGTCATGTCCAACTCTATGCGACCCCATAGATGGAAGGCCACCAGGCTCCCCCATCCCTGGGATTCTCCAGGCAAGAACACTGGAGTGGGTTGCCATTTCTGATGAGTGCTACTCATCTTGTTTATTTTAATTGCTCATCACTTGAAATATAGGAGTAAGTTACTTTCATATGTCAGTAGGACTTATCTAAATTTCAAGCTTGGTTACTATTTTTCTCCTCCAAAAGAATGATATATAATACTGAATTCTGTGTAATTAGTATCAGAGGGTCTCCAAATTACTTCAGGTGAAGAGAAGAAAAAATTCTACAGCTTTGTATCCAATTTTTTACTTTTGGAAAACTTTGAACTGTTCTAGAAGCGGTAGTGTAGCACATATCATTCTCTGATACCTGGAGCTATTAGATAAAATGATTAAATCCCCATCAATCACTCCCCGTGGCAGCAATAACAATGCTAGTGGAACAGAACATTGTTACAAGATTAGTGCCTCCTGCTTTGAGAGTAAACATCTCAGCTTTACCTCATTTATCTTTCATAACTTCCTTGCCTTTGACTCAGCATTTAGGAAGCAGTGGGAGACTATTTTCTGACGATGTTCAATGTCATCGAAGTATTATATTTGGAAGTAATAAAAGTGCATAATAATTCAGAACCGTATTTAAGATTCTAAAATACTATGTGAGGAGCTTATTCAATTAGAAGCAGTTTGGGAAATTTTGAAGTGAATTTTGATTAATCACTGTTATTTATGCATTGGAAGATTACTGGTAAATCCACGGAAGTTCTTAATCATAAAATAGGTCCCGATTTAGTTTGCTTCCTAGCGTCAGCTCCTGTGAAATATCTAACAATCTCTATATCATCTCATGTACTTTAACACAGAGCCATAGCATTCTGGACGATACTCAAAGAAATGGAAATACACACACAAATGATCACATTTTGTTTTTTAAAGGTGAATCTGCTGGCAAATATTGTTGATCACTCTGTGCAGTCAGAATGCCTCAAAAAACAAGCTTGCCCAAGTACTTCTAGCAGAAAACAACTGAACTGAGGGACTTGAAAGGGGCAGCAAGTACAAGTTAGCTCACAGCTCTCCAGCTGTGGCTTTTGGACCTCACTATCCCTAGTGCCAAAAAGCAGGAGCAGGTCAGGCCTGCAGACACCACACCAGGTAGCTGGCCCTGGCAACAGGCCGTACAGGCCAGTTCCGCAAGCGCTCACTTCTCTCAGAGCACTTAGGTCTTCAGGCCGCATCTGAAAATGCTATTAGCCACCCCACTGCCTGATTTTCACACAAGCACATCTAACGGGCAGATTTTAATTTACATGCACAATAGTATCTTATCTACATATTATGCTGGAATTTTTTTTAACACTCTTTGTTTTTGAACCGAAGGACAGTAGAACCAATCTGGGGAAGGCAATCCAATTGCTTTGCACAAAACCCTACTAACCCATGCAGCAAGCTTTCCTGTTATTAACACAAGGTTTCAGAGGATGGAGAAAATGAACATTTCACTCCAGTGTTTTCTTACCTCAGGACAAATTTTCATGATATCAGCTTCCTGACTGGGATTGTTTGCTGTATATCCATAAAAAAAATATCCTCCACAGAATCAGAAACTCTGAAAATCAGGGCAGAAGTATCAAAACTAATAACCTCATGAAATATTGATGGAAAATACTGGATTCATAATTAGAAGGCTTAGGTTTCATCTGGACTTTACATTAACTTGTTTGGCCTAGACCAAATGCTCTTTAGACCAAAATGTTCCTTGATTGAACTCATATTACTGTCACCTGCTAGAGTCTACTAAGGCCTGGAAGAGTGTAGAGAGGTTAAAACCTGGTATGATTCTCCACTCTTAAAGACATTCCTAGCTAGTGGTCAATATAGAATAGGTAATCAATGATTCTATCAGTGGAAATAAAAGCTTTTATGAATGATAAATTCAGGCTGAGATTTTAGGAAGGTTTTCAAATGGGGATTGCATTTTGTAAAAGGTCACAAAGGCAGTAAGAGAGAACTCACTGATGAGAAAGTTAGCAAAATAAAGAAGCATGAAATGTCCCTTCTCTTTTTAAGCAGTTTACCCCCATTCCCTAAGCACTGAATATGGGAACATTTTACTCAATCTTTAATTCTCATGATAAGATAAGAATATTTCTACATTGTGGCTCTCCTTGATGTCCCAAACTAGCTTACATTTCCATGCTAAAATTTTTCAAACATCATGTTCTTCCTTTCCTTTTTTTTCAAAACTCTCATGTTTATGTATGTTTTAGTGTTTGGCATGTACCGGATCTTAAGCTCATTGAGGCCATGGATGAGACTTAAACTTAAAGCTCACCGCATCCCCAGCCCCTGAACAGCATGGCATGTTTCATACTCTGCACTTAAGAAATGCTTGATTAAATATATGCAGAGGTAAATGAGCTCCCTCGCCCTGTACGGCAAGAGATTAGAGAAACAGACTGGTAGGGTGACGAGGGAGATGTGAAAAAGAAAATAAGGATGTTGAAGAAATGTTACAAAGCATCTTATGACATAAGTTAAGGGCTTTAGACTTCATTGAATAGGCAAACAGGACTTGCAAGACTGTTGAGCAGTAGGAAGTGATTCTATATGATATATGTTATAACTGGTGAGAAATGCACTGATTTATTAACTTCTTGGTATGTTCAAATTGAGGGAAATGACATTAATGGATGGTTGGCAGTTTCAGCATGTGGGAGAAGAGAATAAATTACTTCTGGAAGGGAATTCCTGGGTTTTTGGAAAAAATTACCATGGTGGGCCTTTTTTTAGACTAATTTAGAGCAAGTGCCTGCCTATTATTCTTGGAGAAAAGTGAGACGTCACTATAAATCTGAATTCAGAAGCTAAAGACTGAGAGATATTAATGTGCTTTGTTGAGAAACATATATTAAATTTGTCTTAGGCAGTCTGTGCCCTTGAAGAATTAGGGATATATTTTTCATAACTGCACTAGGTCAGATATTACTTAAAATGTAATGTTGTAAAATAATGTATTTAATGTATCAAAATCTGGACTCTGGGAAATTGCACTATTGATTATTTTATTCTGGTCGCTTGAAGTCAACCACTTTTTGGATGTGAATTATTTTTTCTGGAGTATATGAGTGTCCTCTCTTAAGGCCCTTCTGCTGTAGAATGTAAACACTTTATGTGAGAAAGAGAGGATGCTTTTGATTTTGAGACCTGAATAATTTGGAAACTTGGTCTCTGAAAGTAAAGATACAACTGTTTTTTTGTTGGTTTCCTGTTATATAGGAATCTAAGTGGATTTAGGAAGAAGTCCTGAGGTTCACTTATTAGGGCATGTTAGCAAGAAGGGCCCTTGAATACATTGTTAGCTGTGGTTCATTAATGACTACAGTCTTGGTCTCTGTTGGGCTTTTGGGAAATTAAGGAAGTGGCTTGGGTCTACACTTGAACTAGAAACAAGGCCAAATGACTTGATGAGGTGGTTTGAGATTTTATGAAAAATAGTAAAATACCCACACTGATCAGAAATGATAGTAATATGAGTTTGGTTCTGTAATTAATGGAACATATCAGAGGAACTACCAGAAATTAATTATGAAACAAGACGAACCTCAAAGAACAGATGCATCTTCTGCTATAAAATACAGAGGCACAAAACACTTATGGCTTCCTCATGCTTACCTCCAACCACTTCTCACCTGTTGCTTTGTCTTTCATCCTTACTAGTAAATATGTATAGCCATGCATCTGATAATCCATCTATATAGTTGCACTTTATTTGAGATTCAGGAATGGTGGAGGTTGCAATCAAGCTACTTGTCTATGATGAAATTCACTCCCCTTACTCGATACATAAACACTGGAAATAGAGACACAGAGAGATTATTGCATTATCTTCAACAAGCCTTCTTTATGAAAAAATGCAGAAAATAAAGAAAAAACACATAAATAAACACAATTTTAAGTGGTTATAAAGTCTATGAAAAAGAGTGAAACAGGATGAGATCCATGGTCTTCAATACAGAAAATTCCTCTTCTGTGAGGACCAGCCATAAGAAGAAGTTTGGGCTGGGTTTAAAATGTGATGAAAATGTTTCAAATGGGTTTGAAACAGAAGAATAAAGCGACATTTGTCAAAAGTTCATCCAGGCTTTTGGGTGATGAATAAATACGTTGTAGAACACCTGTGGAAATTGAGTCAGCTTGGACTCTATGGCAGTCGATAAGGTAAGAATCGTTGCATCCTGCAAGGCGCTAGTCATAATGGTAGTAAAGGATGATAGATTTTGAGAATTATTTTGAAATTTGGATCTGTATTCACACACATATAGATTTTGAGCCAAAGTGGTTGAAATCATATATTATTTATCTTCCTTTTTAAACCACAAGCCTTTGCATGGCAGTTAATTCATGTATCTTTATTAAATTTATATAATTCAGGAGGCATTCTTTTTAGTTTTTAATATTTTTTTTCCTCTTTATAGCTTTTCTGCAAGCTATTTTTCTTTATTTATTAAATGCCATTGTTACCTATGGTTTTGTTTTCAGCCCACATCCTCTTCTAACTGGAAGTAATTTTCTTGAAAAGCCTTATGTAGATCCATAAATTCCGTAACCACCAACTGCCCAAAGCTTCTAAAATCTGTGTGTTCTGCCCAGTTTTCCTTTCTGCATTCTATATAAGGTAAGGTAAGGTAAAGTCACTTAGTCGTGCCTGACTCTTTGTGACCCCATGGGCTGTAGCCTACCAGGCTCCTCTGTCCATGGGATTTTCCAGGCAATAGTACTGGAGTGGATTGCCATTTCCTTCTCCAGGGGATCTTCCTGACCCAGGGATCGAACCCGGGTCTCCCACATTGTAGACAGACGCTTAACTGTCTGAGCCACCAGGGAAGTCGCATGCTTATATCCAAATACCTACTTACATCTTGCATTTTGTGCTGGCAATCCTCTTTCTGTCACTACAAATCCAGCCCTCATTCCCTGGCAACCTATCTTTTGTGGAGGACTGGGCTCCCTTGCCTCCTGACTTTCTGATGGATTTGACCAATAAAATGCATTGTGAGAGACTGAGAAAGACAGAAGAAAGAGAAGGGAATATCCTTTCTGAAAACTTCTCCAGAGATTTATTACTGCCTGCTGTGAAGAGATTCACCAGTAGCTGAATTTGTTAACTCCGTGGCTCCTGGGAGGCAGCATCACTTCTGGGACTGTATCTCCAACTGCATGCTGGTAAAATCTCCTTTTCTGTGCCCTTCAGGTCCACAAGATGATGACACTTTCCTGTGCTCTCTAATCCCTGGGTGCTTTACTTTCCCTGCTCGTCCCATTAAGTGTGCCCATTTCTTTCTTCATAATCTCTTAATTAAATATTTTAATTACTCCTTAGAGAAAGCATCAGCAAACTCTTTAAGTTGCCAGATAGCAAACATTTCACGCTTTGCAAGCCAAGAGTCAAAACTGAATATATTGTAAAACTTTTATATAAAAAATACTCTGTGTTTTGTACTGCTCAAAATATAATAATGTCTCTTTATGCATGTATATACTTCCATCATAGGATCATAGGATTCTATTGCAGACAGTGACCCGTGTGTAATATCCTCCTTCTATAAGCTCCCCAACAACTAAGACAACTCTAGACACACAGTGGGACTGTAATACATGCTTATAGAATTAACAAGTGAATGAATAGAATCCATGGTTTGCTAGGCTAGTTCTCAACAACCCACAAAGGCAATGCTATAATTTAAAAAAAAAAAAAAAACTATCAAATGTTCATCCTCTATCTCAAAATTCAATCTACCATATTAATATAGATTGACTTATTTCCTACAAACCCAGAAAAAAATATACTGCACACACAAAGAATGATGCAGGAAGGCTAAGAGACTCTCTAAAAGACTGTGTTTTCAGCAGTTTAAAAGAGAAAAGGGATCAATCAGACATGTAAGTTTGGAAGTGCCCCTTCTGTAAAGGCTACTTTGATCTTATGTAACTTTTGTTGATCATTCAACATAACCATGTTTCTGAGCCAGTGCTTAGGAGTTAGAAGTGTCCTGGTTCCATCCCATCTGATCCTTGTCTGCTCTGTGACCTTGAGCAAATTTCTCACTCTTCCACTGGCTTCTCTTTTAAGTATGGAATGAGAAAAGAAAGAAAGAAAGAAACCAGCAGATCTTGTTTAACAGGATAAGGCTCTTAGCACTTTAACTGGTATAACTTGAGCTCCAAATATATTATCTCTCCATTGTTGCACTAGTATTGCTCTAATTAATATCACCAAGCACCTCCTGAGTGAGAGGATCTAAGCTCTGGAAATATAGAAACCTCACTTCAGTGTGTTAGCAAAAAAAAAAAAGAATCTAAATAAAGAAGAGCATATTAGGATGGAAGCTATAATATCAGCAGATAAAAGAAGCACAATAAAAAAGTTGTGAATGTGGTATAGAGTTTTCAAGAGGTTCCTGAAAGAAGAATATGAGCTCAGGTGAAAACAAAAATAGCATTTAAAGCAATAGCATGGTGTGCAAAAAGACCATACATTTATTAAAGCCTGATAAAGAGAAAAAAAAGAGTAAAAAGTAGTCAGAGGTTAGAGTACTAAGGTAAATTTCTACTTGGTTATCAAGTGGGGTTTGCTTTATCTAGGACATTTCTTACTGTGAGACTGGTTTATTCCCCCAGGAACTACTTTATCTTTACTATCAAACCTTTCATACCATATGGAAGTTGCCAACAAACTCAAGAAAAGGGACTGGGTTATTTTCAGTACTGTAACCTCAAAACCCAGCACATAATAGGAGATCAATAAACATTTCAGTTGATGCCAAGCATCTCAAAGGGAAAGTTTTAAAACACCTAATAAGAAATAACGCCTAGTAAGAAATAACACTCAGGTAGAGAGAAAAGTCTTCGTGTATAATTCATTTTTGAAGAAGATGCAAATAGCATTATTATATTGTATGTATTGTGGTAAAAGGGAGAATTGATGATTACTTTAAAGCAGAGCTTAAAATAAATGACTTCAAGGGGCTTGGAGGTAATGTGACTTAAAGTAAGATAATGTTTTGCTTTGGTTTCTGTCAATCTGAAAATGACTATGGGTGTATATATGCCAATTAGTTAGTCTGGAGGTAGAAAAGAATTTGAGTTTGGATACAATTTACTTACTCAATTCAGTAGCTCAGTTGTGTCCGACTCTGCGACTCCATGGACTGCAGCATGCCAGGCCTCCCTGTCCATCACCAGCTCCCAGAGTTTATTCAAACTCATGTCCATTGCGTCAGTGATGCCATCAAACCATCTCATCCTCTGCCGTTCCCTTCTCCTCTCACCTTCAATCTTTCCCATCATCAGGGTCTTTTCAAATGAGTAAGTTCTTTGCATCAGGTAGCTGAAAAGTTTCAGCTTCAACATCAGTCCTTCCAATGAACGCTCAGGACTTATTTTCTTTAGGATGGACTGGTTGGATCTCCTTGCAGTCCAAGGGAATCTCAAGAGTCTTATCCAACACCATAATTCAAAAGCATCAATTGGCACTCACTTACTTACTACATTACTTACTAGGATATATCATATTATAATTCATGATATTTCTCAGAACGTGTTTAAATGAGATTTTTTAATATGTTCGATCCTCTGAGAATACAAATATTTAAAGAATGGGTGGCAAAAAGAAATGTGGGGAAATGGCTAAAGTTGTTAAGTCTTTTTATATTCCTATTCCAGATAATGAAATAATTAAGCTATATGATCCGATTTTAATAACATTCTACATATATTATTGTAAAGATGATGAAATTCAGAGTTAGAAACATTTGAATAACTTACCTTAACGTGAAAGTAAAGTTGCTCAATCGTGTCTGACTCTTTGCAACCCCATGGACTGTAGCCTGCACCAGGCTCCTCTGTCCATGGAATTTTCCAGGCAAGAATAGAGGAGTGGGTTGCCATGTCCTTCTCCAGGTGTTCTTCCCGACCCAGTGATGGAACCCCAGTCTGCTGAGTTGCAGGCAGACGCTTTACCCTCTGAGCCACCTTAAGGGAATGGCTGATCCCGGCCTCAGAAGATAGACTCTGTGAATCTGAAACCATTCGTAACCTGTTCATGCTGCCCATGGGTTTCTCCTGTTAGAAAATGAAGATGTTGTGTCAGACATTTTCCATAAAATTTTCATAAATTTTATAATTGCAGGCAATCGACGCTCTTAATTATATGGTGCTGCTGTTGTTCAGCCCCTCAGTCATGTCCAACTCTTGCCACCCCAAGGACCGTAGCCACCCCAAGGACTGATGCCAGGCTCATCATATATGTATGGCTTATTTGTGTCACATACAAAAGGCTCATATATGTTAATCCTTATTAATTCTCACATGCCTGTAAGATAATTGATACTATTGTTCCCATTTAAAATTTGCCAGAACTGAGGCCTAAGGATACCTGGGGACCTGACCTAGCCCACTTAGGCAGGAGCTATCAGAGCCGGGGTTGACACTCAAGATGTGCAGCCACCGAGCCCGTGCTCTCAACCGAGAACCTTCACTACCGCTCTGGTTTGGCAACACCTACTTCAGACATGTTCAAATTCTTCATCTTGCCAAGTCGTGAGTGCATTAGGAAATAAATCTTAGAACAGGAAATTTCTAGGCCTTGGGAAAAAAAATAGAAAATGAGAGTTAGAAAGCATTCAAAGTAAAAATCCTATACATGTCCCTAGATTTGCTGTAATTGAAAGCTTAGCGGTTGGTACACTGCCATGCTCTTAGATTGTGGGGTCATTATATGTGTGTGTGTGTGTGTGTGTGTGTGTAGGCAATTCTAAAGATTTATTTTCTGGTGTTTTGTGTGTTTATGTTCTTCACAAGTATTTTGAAAAAATTTAAATATTTACTTCAATCTTGAATAATAATTCATAAAAATTTTGTGTGTAGAGTCATTAAAGTTCTGACTGTTGTTAAGAACGTAGGTACTTTTATGAAACTAAAAGGGTAAATGAGCAAAGTGGCCTTGAAAGTTGGGTATTCTATGAAGTACATTGTTAATGGATAAAAAGAATTTTACTTTGAGCAATTACTATCAGTGTGAGGATTCTACTACACAGGAGCGGTATTTCAATCAAATTTTTCATACCCATAATAATCTAAACACAGTTTCTCCTGACAAATATTCAGTTTATCACAGTAATTTATCACAGTGTAGCAAGGCTTGAAGATTATTTATGGTTTTTACAGTTTAGTTATAAGGTGTTTGATATGTAAAGTACAGAAACAATATAACAGGAAATAATGACTCTATCCTTTGCATCGAAAATACACAATATCGAAAGAGATCCTTAAATGTTTTCCTTCCTGAAATATAAAGAACCATTTTACTTTCATCAAATTTCTGAAGAGAACTTATATTTTTGTCAGTTTAGTTCGGTCGCTCAGTCGTGTCCGACTCTTTGCAACCCCATGAATCGCAGCACGCCAGGCCTCCCTGTCCATCACCATCTCCCGGAGTTCACTCAGACTCACGTCCATCGAGTCCGTGATGCCATCCAGCCATCTCATCATCAGTCGTCCCCTTCTCCTCCTGCCCCCAATCCCTCCCAGCATCAGAGTCTTTTCCAATGAGTCAACTCTTCGCATGAGGTGGCCAAAGTACTGGAGTTTCAGCTTTAGCATCATTCCTTCCAAAGAAATCCCAGGGCTGATCTCCTTCAGAATGGACTGGTTGGATCTCCTTGCAGTCCAAGGGACTCTCAAGAGTCTTCTCCAACACCACAGTTCAAACGCATCAATTCTTCAGCACTCAGCCTTCTTCACAGTCCAACTCTCACATCCATACATGACCACAGGAAAAACCATAGCCTTGACTAGACAGACCTTAGTTGGTAAAGTAATGTCTCTGCTTTTGAATATACTGTCTAGGTTGGTCATAACTTTTCTTCCAAGGAGTAAGCGTCTTTTAATTTCATGGCTGCAATCACCATCTGCAGTGATTTTGGAGCCCAGAAAAATAAAGTCTGACACTATTTCCCATGAAGTGATGGGACCGGATGCCATGATCTTCATTTTCTGAATGTTGAGCTTTAAGCCAACTTTTTCACTCTCCTCTTTCACTTTCATCAAGAGTCTTTTTAGCTCCTCTTCACTTTCTGCCATAAGGGTGGTGTCATCTGCGTATCAGAGGTTATTGCTATTTCTCCCGGCAATCTTGATTCCAGCTTGTGTTTCTTCCAGTCCAGTGTTTCTCATGATGTACTCTACATATAAGTTAAATAAGCAGGGTGACAATATACAGCCTTGACGTACTCCTTTTCCTATTTGGAACCAGTCTGTTGTTCCATGTCCTGTTCTAACTGTTGCTTCCTGATCTGCATACAGATTCCTCAAGAGGCAGGTTAGGTGGTCTGGTATTCTCATCTCTTTCAGAATTTTCCACAGTTTATTGTGATCCACACAATTGACTATGTGTGGAGTCAATAAAACAGAAATAGATGTTTTCTGGAACTCTCTTGCTTTTTTGATGATCCAGTGGATGTTGGCAATTCGATCCCTGATTCCTCTGCCTTTTCTAAAACCAGATGGAACATCTAGAAGCCAATGGTCCATGTATTGCATAAGCCCGGCTTGGAGAATTTTGAGCATTACTTTATTAGCATGTGAGATGAGTGCAATTGTGCAGTAGTTTGAGCATTCTTTGGCATTGCCTTTCTTTGGAATTGGAATGAAAACTGACCTTTTCCAGTCCTGTGGCCACTGCTGAGTTTTCCAAATTTGCTGGCATATTGAGTGCAGCACTTTCACTGCATCATCTTTCAGGATTTGAAACAGCTCAACTGGAATTCCATCACCTCCACTATTTGAAAAAAAAAAATAAAAGATCTCTACCTCACTGAAACCTGATATATGGGCTGGGCATATAAATTGAGACTATCAAGTACTATGAAGTAAGGTGCACATTTAGGACACAGGAACTTGAGTCACCTTTTGCCTGTTATGAGATTAGATGTATTAGATGGAAGAAGACTATCCAAACTGTCATTTGGATGCTATGCTGAAGTACTTTCTCTTAGAAGCAGCACCAAATATAGAAGACTAGCATAAAGAACAGTATTTGTAATATTTACTAAAATATCTCCAACAGAATAGCTACATTTAGACAGTGTCTTACATATGAGATATAAATAAATATCAGAAGGTATATCCATTATACTCTTAAGATTTTCTTACAAGGAGAAGAGACTTGGAAGAGACTTGGATGATATATGAGTGAAAGGAATTTTTCATACTGAAAGGAAAGATTGAAAGAGTTTAATTGGGGGAGGGCACTTTAGTTTTCTATTACTGTATAACAAATTTACCACAAATTTAGCTGCTTAAATAATATCCAGTATCCATTTATTTATATCACAGTTCTGTGATCTGAAGTCTGGGTGGGGTTGGCTGGTTCCTTTGCGTAGAATCTCTAAAGACCAGACTGAAGATGTTGGACAGATGGGTTCTTTTTTGGAGGCACTTGGGAGAAATTCTCTTCCAAACTGATCCAAATTGTTAGCAAAATGTTTCTTTATCATTGTAGGACTGGGATCCCTGTTTCCTTGCTGTCAGCCAGAGACCTCTCGGCAAATAGAGACTGCCTACCTTCCTTGCCTTGCGTCCCCTTTCATCTGTATTTCTATAAAAGGTGGGTGAGATACTTCTCTTGCCTCAAAATCCTTCAGATATCCTCTTCTCTGTACTAACTGGAGAAAATTCAATGCTTCTAAAGGGACTTGTATGATTAGATCAGTCTCACTTAGCAACTCTATCTTAAGGTCAAAAGTGAAAGTGAAGTCGCTCAGTCATGTCGATACTTTGTGACCCCATGGACTGTAGCCCGCCAGTCTCCTCCCTCCATGGGATTCTCCAGGCAAGCATATTGGAGTGGATTGCCATTTCCTTCTCCAAGGGATCTTCCTGACCCAGCGATTCAACCCGGGTCTCCAGCATTGCAGGCAGATACTTTACCGTCTGAGCCATCAAAGAAGACAAAACTACATTATAAAACCATGTTATTAAAGGAGTGATAGGTCGGCTGCCGTCGATAGGGTCGCACACGACTGACGCGACTCCGCAGCAGCAGCAACAGCTCATCTATTCATACATATCTGGGATTAAGGTGTGGAATCCTAAGAGGATCTGTCTTTTTTATTTTTTAAGAATTCTGCCAACAACAGGACCTGTGGATAGGGTCCTCAAATGATGTAATGGCTGACCAAGAAGGAAGACAGGCCTTCGGTAAATCATTGTGTAGGAAGTATTCTAGGTTAAGGAAAAAAACACGGAATGCCTGGCTCTAGTAGTGATAGTATTAGTCGCTCAGTCATATCCCACTCTTGTGACTGCATGGACTGTAGTCTGCCATAGTCCTCTGTCCATGGGATTCTCCAGGCAAGAATACTAGAGTGGGTTGCCACTCACCTCTCCAGAGGGTCTTCCTGACCTAGGGGTAGAACCCAGGTCTCCTGCACTGCACAAAGATTCTTTGCTGTCTGAGCTACAGGGAAGTCCTGAGAATGTACAAAGTGTATTTGGAAAATAGTTATTGCAGAATGATACAGAACATGCATTTTGAAGCTAGAAATAAGATTATGGAATAAAACATTATAAGGATCAAATTTCTGAGTGCTTCTGTGAGCTTCCAAAATTTGTTCACTATTTGGAACAAAAGAAGATAAAATATGTGATTATTTGCAGATAGCCATTTTTAGTAATGAATGAATATTTAAATAAATAAGTGTATTCCTCCATGAACTGCTTAGTATCAGATAGCCATTTTTAGAAATGAATGAATATTTAAATGAATAAGTGTATTCCTCCATGAACTGTTTAGTACTGACATTTTTTTTAAATTATAGTCTAAGTTTAGATATAGTACAAGAAGGCAAAGTGTCACATATACCTATTAAAAAGCAAGAAGCAAAAGAGTTTCTTAAATATTTTACTTGGAATTTCTAGATTAATAGACTTAGTAATATTAGTCCACACCATTCAGTAATAGTGAAAATAGATATAGTACCTCAAAAATAATTTACTTTATTTCAAATTCCTTTCCTACATCAGGGATGTTGTCTTTTCTCAAAAGATATTTTAAACTAGATCATTCAATTTCTTCATAGGTTATAGAAAATTAACCTCTGCTTCTACTCTAGGGAAAAAAAAAACTAGAAACAAAAAGAGAAATGAGAAGCCTTTTGATGAAAGAGAAATATAAACATAGTGATACTATGATATATATGAAGATGAGGTACGAGCAGAGAGGGGGATATGGGAATAGCATGAACCAAATGTACTGAAATAGAAATGGCAATAAGAATAGGTAACAGGAGACATATGTGGAATATGTACATAGTCTTTCATTAAAGAAGAGATGAGAATTATCTTCAAAAATTTTCCTCCAAACTTTAGAGGAATTGTTGGAAAAATCATTTAAAAAATTGCAAAAAGTATTAAATAAGCTGTTCAGTGCTCAAGAAGATTGGGAACAGACAAACACGAAAGCCAAATGGAACTATAGAAAAGAAAAGACATCATAAAAGGGCAACCATGAACCCACAGAGCAGACTTCAGAAAGCTAGGCAAAATAAAGAATGAAGAAGTAAACTGCTTGGAGAAAACAAAAGATGTTAGAAGAGAGAAAAAGTGGATCTAGCACTTGCATACTTTGCATCTTTGAAAATAAAACTGCTGTTAAAAAACTAAAATATATAATTCAAGAAAATTTGAAAGAAAATAATAAGGGTAGTCCCCAGGAGAAGGAAATGGCAACCCACTCCAGTACTCTTGCCTGGAGAATTCCATGGTCAGAGGAGCCTGGTGGGCTACAGTCCATGGGGTCACAAAGATTTGGATATGGCTGAAGCAACTAAACCAAAGAGTGATCCTATGTACTGAATCACATATGACCCTAGAAATATGAACGCAATTAATACAAAGTGATGACCTTGTGAGTTTCCCTCAGTTTAAAGATAAAGGGCTTCCCCGGGTCAGGGTGGGGGTGGGGGTGGGTCAGAAGATAAAGAATCTGCCTACAATGCAGGGTCCCTGAGCTCCATCCCTGGATCAGAAGGATCCTCTGGAGGAGGGCATGGCAACCCACTCCAGCATTCTTTCCTGGATAGTCCACATGCGCAGAGGGGCCTGATGGCCTAAAGTCCCTGGGGTTGCAAAGATTCAGACATAACCGAACCTGCTTAGGAGGCACACACAAAAATAAAGAGTACTTTCTGCAATTAAGTAAAACAGAATTTAGAATACTTTCTGCAATGTAGAACAAAGGAAGAATGGATGAGTTTATAAATCTTTTCCTTAGTTAGAAAGTGAAAGTGAAAGTTGCTTGGTCCTGTCAGACTCTTTGCGACCCCATGGACTGTACAGCCCATGGAATTCTCCAGGTCAGACTACTGGAGTAGGTAGCCTTTCCCTTCTCCAGAATATCTTTCCAACCCAGGGACTGAACCCAGGTCTCCTGCATTGCTGGCAGATTCTTTACCAGCTGAGCCATAATGGAAGCCCCCTTGTTTAGATAGCAAAATACAAAAATATGACTAGTTTTTAATAGCAACTCATAAAGCGAAGTGAGAAAATGTAGAGAAAGAGAAACTTACACATATATGTTACAGTTAAATAACAAGTTAATTAATCAAGAACAGATACAAATAAGAGGCAACTTAATGAAATCTTATTGACATGAAAGTTAAAGGCTTTAAGTCAGACACTTCAGTCACTCAGTTGTGTCTGACTCTGCAACCCCATGGACTGCACCACACCAGGCCTCCTTGTCCGTCACCAATTCCCAGAGCTTGCTCAAACTCATGTCCATCTATCAGTGATGTCATCCAACCATCTCATCCTCTGTCGTCCCCTTCTCCTCCTGCCTTTAATCTTTCCCAGCATCAGGGTCTCTTCCAATGAGTTGGTTCTTCTCATTACGTGACCAAAGTATTGGAGTTTCAGCTTCAGCATCAGTCCTTCCGATGAACACTTAGGACTGGTCTCGTTTAGGATGGACTGGTTGGATCTCCTTGCAGCCCAAGGGACTCTCAAGAGTCTTCTCCAACACCACAGTTCAAAAGCATCATTTATTTGGCTCTCAGACTTCTTTATAGTCCAACTCTCACATCAATACGTGACTCCCTGGAAAAAGGAATGGAAACCCACTCGAGTGTTGCCTGGAGAATTTCATGGACAGAGAAGCCTGGAAGGCTATGGGGTCGCAAAGAGTTGCACATGACTGAGTGACTAACACACACGTGTGTGTGATTGTGTACATAATATCATTTAAGTTTTACATCTTTCTTAAGAGTTAGTTCTTGTCACCTTTTGAATATGATGAGGCTGAGGCAGATATACTTAGGAAACCTACCCAACCCTTCACACCTTGTAAGTGGTGGCTCTAGGGATCAGATACCAAGCAGCCAAACTTTATGAACTGGTGCTCCAAACCACTGCAAGCTGGTAGTCTTAACAAGTGTAACCTGGTTGTTAATGGGTACAAGCTCCCTCTGAGGAAAGATAGTTAAAATTATAATTTTAGCAACTGTTTATTGGCTACAGTCAAATCTATGGTACTGGCACAAAGACAGAAATATAGATCAATGGAACAAAATAAAAAGCCCAGAGATAAATCCACACGCCTATGGATACCTTATCTTTGACAAAGGAGGCAAGAATATACAATGGATTAAAGACAATCTCTTTAACAAGTGGTGCTGGGAAAACTGGTCAACCACTTGTAAAAGAATGAAACTAGAACACTTTCTAACACCATTCACAAAAATAAACTCAAACTGGATTAAAGAGCTAAACGTAATACCAGAAACTATAAAACTCCTAGAGAAGTACATAGGCAAAACACTCTCCGACATACATCACAACAGGATCCTCTATGACCCACCTCCCAGAATATTGGAAATAAAAGCAAAAATAAACAAATGGGACCTAATTAAACTTAAAAGCTTCTGCACAACAAAGGAAACTATAAGCAAGGTGAAAAGACAGCCTTCAGAATGGGAGAAAATAATAGCAAATGAAGCAACCGACAAACAACTAATCTCAAAAATATACAAGCAACTCCTACAGCTCAATTCCAGAAAAATAAATGACCCAATCAAAAAATGGGCCAAATAAGTAAATAGACATTTCTCTAAAGAAGACATACAGATGGCTAACAAACTCATGAAAAGATGTTCAACATCACTCATTATCAGAAACATAATAGATAGTCTTTAATGAACTCTATATGTGAAAACACATTAGTATATGATAATCCACTTATAACTAAGAAATATACAATCCAACAATAATGTAAATAATCCATGTATGCAGATTATCCATGTACCCATAGTAAATGTAATAATCCATAATAAATGTAAATAATCCATAATGAATAGTAATTATATAATGTATAGTAAATGTAAATAATCCAGTAATAACTAAGAAATAAGTGAGTAATCTTCAACTCCTAGCCATTGCCAAACTCACACCAAGTGCAACTCACAAATCTCAGAGATTCACAGGTTACGACTTGCAAATATTTAAATAGTCTTATGACTAGCAAGAGTTTTCAAAGTATTCAAATGAAAAGGAAAATTGTTTTTCCAAATACGTGATCAAGACAATAAATTCTTCAAAACTTAAAAATATGACAAATATAGTAATGATTATAAAAAGTCTAAGTGAACACTGAATAGATATAATGTGTGACAAGGTTTAGAAAAAATCAGGTTGCAATAATCCTAATTTGAGGGATTTTTTCATAGGAAATAATCAGAATTGAAGGCAGTTTAAAAATATGATTGTTTATTTTTTAAACTACACATTCACACATATGGACAAATAAATTATGACATGTGTATTAGATGGCATATTGTGCTGTCCTTAAAACCATTACTCAAGTAATTGCCATGAAAAGGTAAAATTCATTGTTTCCTGGTTAAAATGAAAAATGTATGAAACAAAACTGTATGTATGAGTCCAGTCTTTAAAGTAATATTTATGTAGTAGGTTCATACCAGGTATATGCACATATATTGCCAGCAACTTCATGATTTTGCCACTTTGACAGTGAAGAGTTTAAAGCCAGGGGTGCAGAGACTTAGTAAGGGCCATTTCACTTTATGCATGACTGGGCTCTCCCTGCTCTTATTCTGAGAAATATTATTAAGGATTTTCCTTCCAGAATATACTTGCTTTTGTTGCTAGTTGACGACAGTGCACAACCAAGAGGAAGCCACACTGAGTTTATTTCTTTTTTAGGGATCATAGCTGACTGTGTAATATATGAGACCCAGTACAAAATGAAAATGTGGGTTCCATTGTTCAAAAAATGGGAAAGCAGTGCCACTAAAGTTACCTATATATATATATATATATATATACACAGAGACAGTGCGTGTGTGTGAAAGACAGTTCCAACGCACGAGTTAAATGATGTTTTCATAGTTTCTCTGTAATTTCTAGGTGTTAGGAGCAGAATATTTTCCCACAGAATATTTCCAACTTCTGTACTATGATGACAACAAACTTAATCAGTCATCTAAGAAAGATATTTGAGCCAAATTGAGGATTATAACCTGGGATCAGCTTCACAGAAAGCTCTGAAACCGTTCCACCCATTAGAGGCCAAGCACAGTTAGGTAAGTCTTTGAGACAGAGAATTGTGCTTTAAATGACATATTATTGACAGTTTACACAATCCAGGGCCACATGTACAGAGTAGTGGGTCATGGGTCATCATAGCCCCTTTAAAGATTATGAAAAAAAGGTTATCTCCTAAGGAGTTATCTTGCTGAGGCTAGGAGGATGTTGCTTTTTATCACAGAGCAGGTATTGCTGCCCTTGGGGAGGTTTGGTTGATTCCTAATGCAGCTATACAATGCGCAGTAGAGGGGAGAGAACAAATGCCTATATTCAAATTTTCCTTGACTTGGCTTAGAATACAAATTTTTATTTCATCACCATTCTAAAGTTTTTTTTTAAACACATTTGGTTTTTGTTGATCCTTTCTCCTACTTACTTTATGTTTATTTATGGCACACTTTCTTGACTGTGATCCATAGATTTCTTATCTTTCGTCACTTTATGTACTGTTTAAAAAATGAATTCCTACAATGTATAAGGGGATGGACATAAGCCGTTTGTTTCCTATGGCTGTGACAGCCCCGGTAACTTCCTTGCCCTGTGACAGCCCCGGTAACTTAACAGTATGTTAACTCAGCAGGCTGAACTGTTCAGAAGAAAGTACCACCTTCCTGACTGTAAGCAGAAATGGGTGGTAATAGTATACTGATTTCTTTGTATGACTGACTTGATTGCCTGCTGTTCTTGTCCTTAAGGTGACCACTCACTAAGCCAGTTTCTGGTCCTACCATAACAAGTTCCCATGGTTATATTGGTAGGCATCTGTCCTAACTTGGATGAAAGGATGTAATGTGGTACCTGGTTGGCTTCCCTCTCTTGAGCATTTAAGTGAGCACTCAGTGATGTGACTGAGTTCTATCTCTACCATCTGGAATAACAGAGTAGAAACTTTGCTATACATTTCACTTCGTGTTGACACATGATAATTCTGTTGCTTTGTCATCCCTTTATTTCATATATTAGTGTATGATTTTTTCTACAACAGTGTTTAGACTTATGCCTTCACCTATAAATGTCTCTTGATGAAAGTGAAAGAAGAGAGTGAAAAAGTTGTCTTAAAGCTCAACATTCAGAAAATTAAGATCATGGCATCTAGTCCCATCACTTCATGGCAAATAGATGGGGACACAGTGGAAACAGTGGCTGACTTTATTTTTCTGGGCTCCAAAATCACTGTGTTTGGTGATTGCAGCCATGAAATTAAAAGACGCTTACTCCTTGGAAGGAAAGTTATGACCAACCTAGATAGCATATTCAAAAGCAGAGACATTACTTTGCCAAAAAAGGTCCACTTAGTTAAGGCTATGGTTTTGCCAGTAGTCATGTATGGATGTGAGAGTTGTACTATAAAGAAAGCTGAGTGCAGAAGAACTGATGCTTTTGAACTGTGGTGTTGGAGAAGACTCTTGAGAGTCCCTTGGGCTGCAAGGAGATCCACCCAGTCCATCCTAAAGGAGATTAGTCCTGGGTGTTCATTGGAAGGACTGATGTTGAAGTTGAAACTCCAATACTTTGGCCACCTGATGCGGAGAGCTGGCCCATTTGAAAAGACCCTGATGCTGGGAAAGATTGAGGGCAGGAGGAGAAGGGGACGACAGAGGATGAGATGGTTGGATGGCATCACTGACACAATGGACGTGGGTTTGTGTGGAGTCCGGGAGTTGGTGACAGACAGAGAGGCCTGGCGTGCTGCAATTCATGGGGTCACAAAGAATCGAACGTGGCTGAGTAACTGAACTGAAAAATGTGTAGATTATCTCCCTTTATATCTTCATTTTTACTTTCTAATTTCATTTCTTTTTGTTTAATCCATTCATATTAATTTTATTGTTGTTATTTCTAACAAATGTTTTCTGTGTATCCTTTTAAAATCTCTGCTTCTCCCACTTTCTTCCTCTTTTCCTGATTTATTTGTATTTGTTCATTTGTGTATGCATTTTAAAATATTGTAAAGTAAAAAAATAAAATAAAATAAATTTTATTTATTTTTAATTGGAGGATAATTGCCCTCCAATATTGTGATGGGTTCTGCCACCTGTCAAGATGAGTCAGCCATAGGTGTGTCCTCTGTCTCTTGACCCTGCCTCCCACCTCCCGCCCTATCGACCCCTGTGGGTGGTCACAGAGCACCTGCATCGCACAGCAAATTCCCACTGGCTGGTTAGTTTCGCATATGCCAATGCGCATGTTTCGATGCTGCTGTCTCAGTATGCCCCTCCCGCTCCTTCCTCTCGTGTACCCACAAGTGTGTCTCCATTGCTGCCCTGCAGCCACGTTCACCGGTGTCCTCTTTCTAGATTCCATATATATGCATTCATATATGATATTTACCTTTCCCTTTCTGACTTACTTCATTCTGTATAATACGCTCTAGATTCATCCAACTTATTAGAACTGAGGCAAATGCTTTCCTTTTTATGACTGAGTAATATTGGCATCTGGCCCCATCACTTCATGGGAAATAGATGGGGAAACAGTGGAAACAGTGTCAGACTTTATTTTTGGGGGCTCCAAAATCACTGCAGATGGTGATTGCAGCCATGAAATTAAAAGACGCTTGCTCCTTGGAAGGAAAGTTATGACCAACTAGATAGCATGTTGAAAAGCAGAGACATTATTTTGCCAACAAAGGTCCATCTAGTCAAGGCTATGGTTTTTCCAGTGGTCTCGCATGGATATGAGAGTGAAGAAAGCTGAGTGCCGAAGAATTGATGCTTTTGAACTGTGGTGTTGGAGAAGACTCTTCAGAGTCCCTTGGACTACAAGGAGATCCAACCAGTCCATCCTAAAGGAGACCAGTCCTGGGTGTTCATTGGAAGGACTGATGCTGAGGCTGAAACTCCAATACTTTGGCCACCGGATGTGAAGAGTTGACTCATTGGAAAAGACCCTGATGCTGAGAGGGATTGGGGGCAGGAAAAGGGGACGACAGAGGATGAGATGGTTGGATGGCATCACCGACTCAATGGACATGAGTTTGGGTGAACTCTGGGAGTTGGTGATGGACAGGAAGGCCTGGCATGCTGCGATTCATGGAGTCGCAAGGAGTCGGACACGACTGAGCGACTGGACTGGACTGAACTGAATATTCCATTGTGTATATATACTACAACTTCTTTATCCATCATTCGTCAGCGGACATCTAGGTTACTTCTCTGTCCTAGCTGTTGAAAATACTGCTGCAATAACCACTGGGGTGCTTGTGTCCTTTTCAACTATGGTTTCCTCAGGGTATATGCCCAATAGTGGGGTTGGTTGATCATAGGGTACTGTTATTCCTGCTGCTGCTGCTACGGCTGCTAATCACTTCAGTCGTGTCCAATTCTGTGCGACCCCATAGATGGCAGCCTACCAGGCTCCCCCATCCCTGGGAGTCTCCAGGCAAGAACACTGGAGTGGGTTGCCATTGCCTTCTCCAATGCATGAAAGTGAAAAGTGAAAGTCAAGTCACTCACTCGTGTCGGACTCTTGGCGACCCCATGGACTGCAGCCTACCAGGCTCCTCTGTCCATGGGATTTTCCAGGCAAGAGTACTGGAGTGGGGTGCCATTGTCTTCTCCGACTGTTATTCCTAAGATCCCTTAATTGTGCTTTAAAACTTTGACAGTCTTATGGTAGAATGAGAGTAATATTTGATTGTTAAATCATACATCACAAAGAGCAAATATAAAATATGTAAAATATGACTAAGTTTGGAAGAAAATGTTTAACATAAAAATTGGGTGAAAATATCTTCTTTGGAGATAGAGTATACAGTTTATTGTAGTTCACTCTGTTTTAATTTGTAGTCTTCTAAATTCAACCATCGTTAATAAAAAATGTTGCCATAGTAATTATTTGAAGAGCTGTTTAAGTAATAAACATTGTTAGTTACAGGTTAACCAATTGTAAACATTTATAGCACAATATGTTGAGGAAGGAAAAGGAGCAGATTTATAATTAAATTTGAGTGTGACTATTTCACTTTTAATGATCTTTTTAATTAGGTTCCCAATAAAGTGGTTGTTTTGATCATTTATTTTTAAAAATCTCATTTTAGATAATTTTAAAAATCATATTTGACCATGAAAAATTTACCAGGAATGCACTCACTTGATTGCATTATTTTTGAAATTGCATTATTTTGAGTGACTTAATATAGATCTTGATAGAAAAGATAAAAATTAATATTTTGATGTTGAGTTATAACATTATAAAATATACCAGGGCTGAAATTTAATAATTAAAAAACTGAGCAGCTCACCAAAACCTAATATGCAGGTACAAATGATAATAAAGAAAGAAAAATTTTATCTTAAAATTATATCAGATAGACAATTATATAGTTTTACATAATTTGCAGCAAATAAAATTAACGTATTCACTAACCAGTTTTCAGTAGCACCACACTAAATGCAGTATAAAGCATGTGACAGCTTAGCAAAGTCAAGAAATAAAAATACTATAGAGATGAAATTGAAAAACATAGAAATTCAATCTATATTTTATTATTTATTTTATATAAAGTATTTTACTAATTCTCAGGAAATATACCATGAATAAAATATAATTTCTTTCCATCTATGATTTAAAACCAAATGTGACAGAAAACTTATTGATAAAATTATCACAATTTAAAATTTATATTATATATGTTATATAGTATGTGCTGTGTAACATGTGTTATGTTTTATGATATTCAGTTCAGTCGCTCAGTCGTGTCCAACTCTTTGCGACCCCATGAATCGCAGCACGCCAGGCCTCCCTGTTCATCATTATCTCCCAGAGTTCACTCAGACTCATGTCCATCGAGTCCATGATGCCATCCAGCCGTCTCATCCTCGGTCATCCCCTTCTCCTCCTGCCCCCAAACCTTTGTATAAAACTTTAGATTGTATTTTTGTTGTACGTACAATAAAACAAATAAGCAAATAAAGGGCTTCCCTTGTGGCTCAGATGGTAAAGACTCTGCCTACAATGCTGGAGGCCTGGGTTCAATCCCAGGGTCAGGAAGATCCCCTGGAGAAGGGAATGGCAACCCTCTCCATTCCCTTGCCTGGAGTATTCTTGCCTGGAGAATTCCATGGACAGAGGAGCCTGGTGGCTCCCAGTCCATATGGTTGTAAAGAGCTGGACATGACTGAGCAACTAACCTAGTTCTAAACAAATAAAATAACTATTTAATTTAAAAAATGTGTTTTAAATTTATGATCATTTTATTTTCAGTAAAGTGTTTCTGTCTTATATTTCAAATTTTGGAGTTTAGCACCTATGTGGGGAGCTTCAGATATGGTGCTTATATTCAATGTAGTCAATTTCCTGATCAGCTTACTGTGTGGATGAATACGTATAGTTAGCAAAAATTCATTAAACTGTGCAATCATGACTTGTGCAATTTTATGAGTATGTATTTTATTCAAAAAATAATTTACTTTAAAAAATTCATTTATTGAGATTTCCCCAGCAGTCCAATGGTTAAGACTTCTCATTTCAGTGCAGGGGGTGTGGGTTTGATCCCTGGTCAAGGGGCTAAAATCCCATGTGCCTTGTGGCAAAAAAAAATACATATAAATACATACATATAAAACAGAAGCCATATTGTAACAAATCCAATAAAGACTATGAAAATGGTCCACATCAGAAAGAATCTAAAAAAAAAAGTATTTATTATATTGACTGCTCAACAGTGGAGATACCATGATAAGGAAGGTGGTTTTCCCAGGACGAGATTCCTCCATTGCATTCTGGATGTGGATCCAAAATCCTTGTGATTTCCCCAAATGCAGAAACCAGGACTGCATAATTTGCGGTAGTTGGGGGGGTAGAATTTAAACAAATGCAAATAAATTAAAAATCCATTTATATACTGAAAGAGATACAAGCGCTTGAAAGTCCAACTAAAATTGATTGTAACAGTGGCAAATACCAGTTAGGCAAGGTTGAGGAACAGCCTATTTCTGTGGGCTTGTCTCCTAGTATACTAATTTATGATATTCCTAGCCAAAGACAGGGAAACTTGTGTATTGCATTCTATTAACAGTAAAGAGATATATTTAATTTCTCACCTTGTAACCTGAAGTTCTCACATACTACTTTTGATTTTTAAGTTTTTGGATGAATAATGTAATTTAAAAGATGTATTTTTTTCTGTATGGTTCAAAGGATTTAATTGTATGCTCTCTAATTTTGTCACTGTTCTGTGTCCAAATTTGCTCTCTTTTAAAATTATGCTGTGGACCATCCAGAAATAAAATTCAGAAATAATCAAAACATGAGCATCTTCATTGGGTGGGCTGATCATTTGCTGCTAATATAAATCTGAATGACAAAAGTTTGACTTGGTCAAAATTAAGGGAATTCACAGTGTGATATCTTTCATTCTTTTTCCAGATCTTTCTCGTCATATTTTGGTGTTTCTTAATCTGTCCCATGGGGTTGGATAAATCCCAGTAATGACAAAAGTCAGTTCTGTTCTATCGCTGTTTTTGCTCAGGGTCTTTATGCCATGAAACACTCCCTTGGGTGATGAGAATCAGAGAAGTTAAAGGAAAAATAGATTGTGTAGAAATTCTAAAAAAGTGATATGTCAGTATAGGCTGGTCCACGAGTGGTGGAACTGGGCCTATTAGAGTGGGTAAAAATTTTGATAGGCAGAGAAAAATAGAAGATATGCAAAGATAGCTTTTGAGGGAATTAGGCTTTCCTGGTGGCTTGGATGGTAAAGAATCTGTCTGCAATGCAGGGGACTTGGGTTCAATCCCTGGGTCGGGAAGACCCCTGGAGAAGGAAATGGCAATCCACTCCAGTACTTTTGCCTGGAGAATTCCATGGGCAGAGCAGCCTGGCAGGCTACAGTCTATGGGAACACAGAGTCAGACACAACTGAGTGACTTTATTACATCAACTTTAGCAGAAGCTGAAAATTTGAAAAAAAAAAATATATATATATCACCAGTATTCTAGTTTCACAAAATCTGGGGAACATTTTGATCATCTCCTAAATCTGCAATTTAAAAAAAAAAAATAGATAACCAATGCATGCGTTTCCTCTTATAATTGTTATTTAGGCAGAGACAACATGGAAAGTAAGGTCCACAGGCTACAGAAAACTACTTCAGCTATCTTTAATCAGGATTTAAGTTGGCTTCAAATCACATTTTGAAGTTTTTGGGTTTTTTTTGTTTTTTTTTTTTTTAATTTTCTACCAATGATTTTAAAATGATATGATTTATCATAAACATTTGTCTGGTGCAGTGAAAAGACATACATTTGCAGGAAGGCAGAGTCCCTATAGTTTCCATCAGGAATGATGCACCTACATCTATGACTATTTGTTATAGTGAAAATGTTATATCTTAAAGGATGCGTTTATTCACGTTCATATACACCACACTACCCACTTATACTACACATACTCATTAAATGAATAAACTGATTGAATCTCATAATATCTTATAAATTCTGAAGTAATCTTAATAGTCCTTACCTCAGTATTTAGGATTTGTTTTTATTAATGATATTTGATACTGTTCTGTGAGTTGTAGTGCAAAGACAAACACATATATCATAAAATAGAGCAGATGTGGATTCAAAGAACTGCTGAGAACTATTTTTCTAACTTGTAGAGTAAAATTGTATAGGTACTTATGTTAGAAACTTTACATTTAACAACAAATGAATTTGCTGCTTTGGCATTGCTTAAGCTATTACGTAAGGAATTTCATAAAGGGGATGTCTTAATTATACAAAAAATGTACGTATAAATATAATCGTAAGACTTCTATTTGTTTTTTTGAAGAGCTAATCTGCTTGAAGAAGCAATTAAAATGATTTCAATTTAAGTGTATATTAAATAAATCAAATATGATGGTGTTGTAAACATTCATTATAGATTTATTTTGATATTTGTTCTGCATAAATTACAGATATATGCATAATTTTATCCTTAAACATCTAATAACATTTGATAATCAGGGCACACAGCCATGCACTGAGAGTTATGATGTTTCGCTAATAAAGTGACTGTTTCATTGCCTGATTTATAAATAAACCAAAGAGAGCCATTAGCAAAGCTATTCTCTAGCTTCTTTTGCCTGCATATATCTTTTTTAGCTTCATTACATTTAGAATTTATATTGGTGATTTGTTGACAATTCCCATCAGCTTCACAATTTTTCCATCAGTATGATCATATTCTAAAATATTTGGATTGCATGAGAGACTAATTTCGTTTTTACTTTTCTTAGTTTTGGCCATCTTTATTCAGACTGCCAAAGAGATAATCTCTAGGTATTCTAACTCAAAGTCAGGGCTTCCTTGGCAGGGTAGGGGGGTGGCGGTTACTCAATCTTAGTATGTCATCAAATTTCAAAATAGAGCCCATGTGCAGTGTAACTTATTGGTGCCTTTCTGGCAAATAAGATAGGGGTGTATAGAGAATACCTTACATTGAGAAAGACGTTAAACTGTGACTCTTCTCTATTGCATGGTGTGCTAGAATAAAGATTGTGGTATCTGGATCCAAAGTGGCTATATTGTAATCATCGGGGGGAAAGGATGATGATAAAAATGTAGATGTAATTGTAGTGACTTAATATTATTGAGTTATTAAAACAACCTGGAACTATCTAACTCTGGTTCTCATACAGAAAATACATAGTCACTTCATTGCTTAAGCAAGTGTGATGATTCTATTTTGCAGCTGATGCATCCTAATTGATACCTAATACTTTTTGGTAATATATACATAGCTACTCACATTAGTTTTTATGTTCTCCTTTAATAATTAGCTCTTGAGAAGACTTTATAAAGTTTCACCCAGTCATTGTTTGACACCAAAGCACCAGTAGGTATACCATTGAGTCTTCTGGATTCCTTGATAATTCTTTCTGCCCTCATTAGGCAACAAAAATCCTATTTTCCTCCTGATAACCATGATCAATAACACTTGAGAGCTTCAATAACTGCTTTCTTTGACCCCTGGACTACTGGTATGAGGAGAACAAAATGGGAGATGGCATTAGGGTTAATTTTAGTGGAATCCCCTACCATAGCTTCTCACAGAGCATTATTCTTCTCTGGGAACTAGGAACTCTCAGTCATCAGAGACAAAAATTGTGGAGAAGAGAAGCTCACATTTCTCAGGTGAGTCCCAGGGAAGGATGATGAGCAGGGAATCTTCTCCTTCCACTCCCTGGTCGAAAACACACCATCACGCTCACCAGGGGCATGATACCAAGTCTCTCAAGATAGACCATGTCTAAAAGGATTGCACTTCAAACCCACAGTGCTTCCAGTGGAGCTATCCACCGGGTCCTCTTCTCAAAGCACAAGCTGTTGTACTTCCCAACTCCTACCACCAAGAGAGGCGCACATGGCTTGCAGGTCAGCTTGAGTCTTGGCGATGCTGTTCACCACAAAGGGAAACACTACTTCAGCTTTTGCATTGGAAAATTTGGAAGACCGTAACACTTCAGTGACACTAAGATCAAAAGATGCCATTGAAAAAGTGCTTATGTAACTGGCATAAAGTACTTGTGTACTAGCGCTTATGTAACTAGCTTGATATTTAGGCTGAATGATTGAAACAAGTTTATGTTGTTGGAAGACTCAATGGTAGAAATTGCATGGCGTGGAGCCTCTGCCAAATCCTTTACAGTAAGAATGTTTATATGTGATCTCTTATACTGCAGTGTGGTCAGTTGCTGTCAGTCACTAAGTCACGTTCAATTCTTTGCCGCCCATGGACTGCATCGTGCCAGCCTGCCCTGTCCATCACTATCTCCCAGAGTTTGCTCAAATTCACGTCCACTGAGTCGGTGATGCCATCCAAACACCTCATCTTCTGTTGCTCCCTTCTCCTGCTACCCTCAATCTTTCCTGGAATCAGGGTCTTCCCCAATGAGTTGGCTCTTCTCATCAGGTGGCCAAAGTATTCAGAATCAGTCCTTCCAATGAATATCCAGGGTTCATTTCTTTTAGGATGCACTGGTTTGATGTCCTTGCCATCCCAGGGACTCTCAAGTGTTTTCTCCAGTACTACAATCTGAAAGCATCAATTCTTTAGCGCTCAGCCTTCTTTATAGTCCAACTCTCACATTGTACATGACTACTGGAAAAACCATAGCTTCGACTATATGGACCTTTGTTGGCAAAGTGATGTCTCTTTTTTTAATATGCTGTCTAGGTTCATCATAGCTTTCCTTCCAAGGAGCAAACATCTTTAAATTTCATGGCTGCAGTCACCATCTGCCTGTAGTGATTTTGCAGCCAAAGAAAATAAAATCAGTAACTGTTTCCATTTTTCCCCTTCTGTTTGCCATGAAGTGTTGGGACTCGATGTCATGATCTTTGTTTTTTGAATGCTGAGTCCCAAGCCATCTTTTTCACTCTCCTCTTTCATTTTCATTAAGAGGCTCTTTAATGCTTCTTTACTTCTGCCATTTGAGTGGTGTCATCTGCATATCTGAGGTTGTTGATATTTCTCCCAGCAATCTTGCTTCCAGCTTGTGCTTCATCCAGCTTGGCCTTTTGCATGATGTGCTCTACATGTAAATTAAATAAGCGTGGTGACAGTGTGCAACCTTGATGTACTCCTTTCCCAATTTGGAACCAGTCCGTTCCATGTCTAGTTTTAACCGTTGCT
This sequence comes from Oryx dammah, assembly GCF_014754425.2. NCBI lineage: Eukaryota > Metazoa > Chordata > Mammalia > Artiodactyla > Bovidae > Oryx > Oryx dammah. The sequence goes on from NW_024070189.1 coordinate 6,409,542, forward strand.
TCTTGAATGGCATACAGGTTTCTCAGGAGGCAGGTCAGGTGGTCTGGTATTCCCACCTCTTTAAGAATTTTCCACAGTTTGTTGTGATCCACACAGCCAAAGGTTTTAGTGTAGTCAGTGAAGCATAAGCAGATGTTTTCCTGGAATTCTTTTTCTTTCTCCATGATCTAATGAATATTGGCAATTTCATCTCTAGTTCTTTTACCTTTTGTAAACTCAGTTTGTACACCTGGAAGTTCACATTTCATGTACTGCTGAAGCCTACATTGAAGGATTTTGTGCATTGCCTTGCTGCTGCTGCTAAGTCACTTCAGTTGTGTCCGACTCTGTGCGACCCCCTAGATGGCAGCCCACCAGGCTCCCCCATCCCTGGGATTCTCCAGGCAAGAACACTGGAGTGGGTTGCCATTTCCTTCTCCAATGCATGAAAGTGAAAAGTCAAAGTGAAGTCGCTCAGTCGTGTCCGACCCTCAGCGACCCCATGGACTGCAGCCTACCAGGCTCCTCCATCCATGGGATTTTCCAGGCAAGAGTACTGGAGTGGGGTGCCATTGCTTTCTCCGGTGCATTGCTTTACTAGCATGTTAAATGAGCCCAGTTGTATTATAGTTTGAACATTTTTGGCATTGCTCTTCTTTGGAATTGGAAAGAAAACTGACCTTTTCCAGTCCTGTGGCCACTGCTGAGTTTTCCAAGTCTGCCGACAATAGGTCTCAGCTGTTCCAGAACTCTGCAGTTGCCAGTGACACTTTCAAATCAAGTTAAACAGCAATTATCTGTATAATCAGTACTTCCCTACAGAGGAGCACCGCTGTTGAGCTTCTTAGTGATATTAGCGTCCCCTTCTCTAGTGCACTTTTTACTGTTTTAATGAAATTCACATGGTGAGCTTTTTCCAGTCTTACTCTTCTCTAGCATACCTGTATCTCAGAATATATTCCTCAGTGCTTTGTCAAGGCAGTGGCAGAATCTCCACTTTATTAACTAAGAGACATCATTGTGCCATATTCCTACCAGAATTTTAAATAATGAACAAGGAGAAAGGGCTCCACTGTCATTAAACCCTTGTTTATGCAGCCTTATATTCCATCCTTGTGGTCTCCTACATTCAAAGTAATTTCCCATGCATATTTTCAGCTACCTTCCAGGATTTATTAACCAGTCTTTTCAGTTCCTTTCATTGTTAATCTCTTACTTTCTGGGTCAGACACAATACTCCTCCAGTTATTCCATGTTGAAATTTGGCCATAGTCATTTATCTAGCAACAATCAGGGGCGGTGATTTTGGACCTTGAATATTATGGATGATTGCCTTTCAAGACGTCATGTAATGTCTTCGCATGGCCATAGTCAAGGGTAGGTTTCTTGATGACTTCTGTAAGAGCAGAGGTTCCAGAGAGCTCGGGGATTTGAGTGCTCAAGTATGTCAGTCCTTGTGTCAGGCCTCAAGGTCTGCTCCATCCACATCCTTGTCCTTAATTTAGTCTCAGAGGCCTGCCAGTGCTCTATACTCAGCCTTATTTGTCGGATTTCTCTCCTTAAAATTAGGACTTGGGCTTGAATTTGAGCACAGGCTTGCCTTTTGATGCAAGAGATTGGGCTCTCTTCACAATGTGATAAAGGCTCTTTTGTAAATTTCATACCACATTTGAGTCAGTAGCTGACCGATCTGAGCTTGTGTTTTTTTTTTTTTTTTTAATTTTTACTTTATTTTACTTTACAATACTGTATTGGTTTTGCCTTACATTGACATGAATCCACCATGGGTGTACAAACATGAACCCCCCCTCCCACCTCCCTCCCCATTTTTTTCCCCCATCCTAGTAGTCTGGCAGGCTATAGTCCATGGGTTCGCAAAGAGTCGGACACAACTGAGCAGTTAATCACTCAGCACAGCTTCAGTGGTGCTTAACCAACTCCACATTCCTCCACAATCACCACTGCACTGCTCTCTCTCCACTGGCATATTGCCTAAGCCACTGTGCTCTCTCCAGATATGACATATCCCACTTCATCACATGTGAGAATTATGGTAGTTGTGATGATTCAGCCACCAACAATTACCACCATCCACTTAGCACCAGAAATGTAATCCTTGCCATTTGAACAATAAAGATTCAATTTCCAAATTATATCATGAAAAACTGCTTCAAAAGTTCATGGCTGTTAGTATCTGTCCTAGTTTGGATTTTGCTAGAAGGAAACACTTGGGCAAGTTGTAGTTAACCCAAGTAGTTTTAATGAGAATTAAAACTGCTATGGGAAAGAGGAAGGAAAACAGGAAAAGAAAGGCAGGTAATAAAGGGCATCTTATTATCAACTGCCATCATGGGCAGCATGAAATCAACCCACTGAAGAACTCAAAGCTAGTTGGAAAAAAAAAAAAAGAGCTTCAGGATAAACTCAGTGGAGGGGTAAGAAAGTTCTATCAGGCATGGATCAAAGCCTGCTCTTCAGAACTTATATTTTTATCACACATCCAGCTTACATGTGCACAACAGAGAGGGCTCCAGAAGTCGAAAAAGTTTTCAGGAAAAGAGAGATACTGGTAGTGAAAGTGTGGCTAACACTCTGAAATAGCAAGGCACGAGAGTAGGGAGGGCACCATAAGTGTCTGTTACAGTTATATCCTATCTGAATTTTTTCAGGTATTCCTTTATTTCTTTTTCATTTTATTTGTCTTCTCATTATACTCCATATTAACCATTGAGCTTTTATGGGGTCTGTTCTTTCTCATGTTCTTATAATTTAATTTTTATTTCCGAAATAAGTTTCCCTTCAATCTCTTTCCTAAAATCTTACAATTCATGCTTCACATGCTCTGTGTGTTACACACCACCTCCTGTTTGCCTATCTGAATTCCTGGATTTGCTCTGAGTTGTATCATCCTAACTGTAATTGCTTGATTAATTTTTCAAATTCATGTAGGATTATTGTGGCAAAATATTCTTATATTTCAGGATAAATTTTTTGTTTTTGTTTATTCTTTTGAGAGGATTTGATGCTTGTTTTCTCATTTTTTATATGCATCCTACAATTTCATTTTAGATTATTAATACTTGAAGTTGTTTATTTTTGCACCAGTTATTAGGAGAGAAATCACATATTTCCTGCCAGCTAGTTTCAATTAATATACGTTATGTTTTTTTTCTGTTTGTTTTTTTGTTTTTTTCTATTCAACTTGTTTTTCAATATGGCTTATAGGAACTGAAATAGTTGGATTCAGATCCAGAATTTGTCATTAATCAAAAAAAATATTGTAATGAATTTATTTAATGAATTTATGTTTCATTTTCAGAATTGGTATTTAATGTTTCTAGCATTTGTTCAGATGCTCTTTATCTTGCCCCTTAGTTTATTATTTTTTTTTCCTGAGATAATTGTAGATTCACATACACTAGCAAGAAATAATACAGAGAAACTCCATTCAGTTCAATGTTCACTGCAGTCAGTTCCCAACAGTGGCAACATCTTCCATAGCTATAGTTCTACTAGTATTACAACCCACGTGTATTACAAAGGGACATTGATAAAACCCATCAATCCTATTCAGACAATTAGCTTTATATACTGTGCGTGCATATTTAATTCTATATGACTTCAAGGCATGTAGACTTCCGTCACAGCTGCCACGCTTCAGTCAAGCCCCTTGGGCTACTAAACTTGGCATAGTCACCTCCCTTCATCTCCCTCCCTAACCCCAGAACCAACTAATCTGTTATCTATCTCTATCATTTGTCATTTCGTGATTGTTACATGAATGGAATCATACAGCATTTCAACTTTAGTCTGGCTTCTATTGCTAGGCATAATTAAATCATAACCCATTAGATATCGTCATTAGATATTGACAGCTGTTCCTTTTTCTGCTGGATGGCATTCCATGGTGCTGTTGGTATGACACAATTTGTTAAACCATTGATTTCACTCTTCATGTTCTGAAATATCACAGCATACTTATTTTGTATTAATTTCATATTACATTATTTTTAAGTATAAGAATATAAATTCTATACTTTATTTCATCTTCTAAACTCTCTTATCAACTCATGAGGTTTTAAAACTCTAGCCCTGAGTTGTTGTTTTTTTTAAGCTATAAAAACAAACTTCAAAGGTAATGTGGACACCTTATAACAACAAAATAATCTTAATTAATCCTTTCCAACCCTTGTATCATTGCTGCCATTTATTTTGCTTTCATATAAGCATATAAGTGTGAGTGTATGTGAGTGTGTGTATACACGTGATGTGACGTGCTTAGCTGCTCAGTCATGTCTGATTCTTTTCAACCCTTTGGACTGTAGTCTGCCAGGCTCCTCTATCCATGGGATTTTTCAGGCAAGAACACTGGAGTGGGCCACCATTTCCTCCTCCAGGGGATTTCCCAACCCAGGGATTGAACTCTTGTCTCCTGCATCTCATACACTGCAGGCAGAGTCTTTACACACAAAGCCGTTGGGGAAGCCTTACGTGTGTGTGTGCGCATGTGTGTGTATGATTCATCTATAAACATACATAATTTAATACATTTCTATATTATTTTGAAAAACATACATTGTAATGAATAAGAAAAGTAAAAATTTTTATTTTATCTTCATTTAATCTTCAATACTTTTCATTTTTATATAGATCTGAGTTTCTAATCAATATTATGTCTTATCTCTAATGAAGTTCTTTCAATATTTCTTGTAAGGCAGGTGGCAATAAATTCCCTCTATTTTTGTTTATCTGAGAATATCCTTATTTCTCTTTCACTTTTGAGGAATAATTTTGCAGGGTAAAAAATTTGTAGGTTGGTGTTTGTCTCCACTTTTATTATTTCAGCCCACTCTCACTAGTCTACACAGGTTTTGAGAAGTCAGATGTAATCCTTACCTTTGCTTTTTAAAATATGTTGTTGTTGTTGTGACTGTTGTTTTTTCTGATGTTTTTCAATAGTTTTTAAACTTTGATTTTCTGTAGTTTGATAATGATATGCCAACGTGTGCTGTTTGCGCTAAGTCACTTCAGTTGTGTTCAACTCTTTGCTACCCTATGGACCATAGGCTGCCAGGCACCTCTGTCCATGGGATCCTTCAGGCAAGAATACTGGAGTGAGTTGCCATGCTCTTCTCCAGGGGATATTTCTGACCCAGGGATCGAACCCAAGTCTCTTCCATCTGCTGCATTGGCAGATGGGTTCTCCCACAAGCTTCACCTGGGAAGCACATATGCCAAGGGGTAGATTTATTTTAGTATTTATCCCACTGGGTGTTCCTGGATCTGTGGCTAGGTCTCTGACATTAATTTGTATAAATTCTCAGTCATTATTGTTTCAAATATTTCTTTTGTTCCTCTGTCTCTCCTCCAATGTGTATGTTGTACCTTTTAGCGTTGTCCCCCCATTCTTGCATACTCTGTTCTATTTTTGTATTGCTTTGCCAATCTTGTTCTCTTTGCTTTTCAGTATTGGAGGCCTCTATTGATATATTCTCAGGGATTATTTATTAAACTATGTCCAATCTTATAATAAGCTCATCAAAAGTGAAGTGAAGTCATTCAGTCGTGTCCTACTCTTCGTGGACTATAGCCTACCAGACTCCTCTGTCCATATGATTCTCCAGGCAAGAATACTGGAGTGGGTTGCCATTTCCTTCTCCATGGGATTGAACCCAGGTCTCCTGCACTGCAGGCAGACACTTTACCCTCTGATCTACCAGGGATGCCAAAGCTCATCAAAGATATCTCTAATTTATGTTACAGTGTTTTTCCTCTCTAGCATTTCTTTTTGGTTCTTTCTTATGATTTCCATTTCCTACTTACATTGCCTCTCTGTTTTTGCATGCTGTCTAATTTATCCAGTACTTTGGATAGAGTTCCAATACTTTGGTCACCTGATGTGAGGAGCCAACTCACCGGAAAAGATCCTATTGCTGGGAAAATTTGAGGGCAGGAGAAGTGGGCAAAAGAGGATGAGATGGTTAGATGGCATCACCAACTCAATAGACATGAGTTTGAGCAAGCTCTGGGAGATAGTGAAGGACTGGGAAGCCTGGTGTACTGCAATCCATGGGGTCACAGAAAATCAGACACAACTTAGCAAATGAACAACAACTACTTTATCCACTAGAGCTCTTAGCATTTTGTTCATGGTTGTTTTAAATTTCCAGTCAGATAATTCCAACATTGTTGTCATACCTGGTTCTTAAGTTGGTCCTGTCCCTTCAGATTGTGCTTGTTGCCTTTTGCCTTATAGCTGTTGTTTTTTTTTTCCCTTGATAGGTAGATGTGATGCAATAGGTAAAAGTATCTGTTCTAAACAGACCTATAGGAATGTGGTGGCAAGGAGATGGAGGGAGAGGAAGCGCTCTATAGTCCTATGGTTGGGTCTTAGTCTTCAATCCTACTTGTGTTTCTTATTATCTCAGTCCATTCTGCCTATACCCCTGGGCTGTGAACTTCATACGTGCACCTCAGTTTTCCCTCCTCTTCCTTTAATTGGACAAATGACTTGAGGGACTAGAACTGAGCATTTTTCTTTTCTCACATGAAATGTTAAGAGCTGGCTGGAGTTGGATAATTCCCTTTGCCTAGATCAGTTAATCTTTTATAAAAATCCCAACAAGTTAGGCTCTGATTAAATCATTTCTCCTGAGTACATACCTTGTTAGGAAGAAAATATGCTCTGGTATATTTCAAAATTACTTCTCCTCTCCCCATCCTGGGAACATAAAGAGATTTTCATTCAATGTTTACTGTGAAAACCTAGTCTGGCTCTTGGTGGTAAGTCACAAAAGTAGAAGAAGTGTGGGTACCTCACCTCCTCCATGACTAGATCCCAGCGGAGTTTTTAACTGTCAGACTTGATCATGCAGAAGCTCCATTAACTCAACAATTGCAGTGGAGGTTTTCCTTCCCCAGCACTGATGTCTGTGTATGAGTTTTTGTTTTGATAAGTCCTGACTTGCCGTGTTCACGTGTCTCCAGTCCTGGGGGCAGCAATGTGCCATGTGTCCTCCCCTCTCTTATGAATCCAAGAAAAGCTGTTTACTTTTTTAGTTAGTTCAGTTTTTTAGTTGTTGTTAGGATGGAGTAGCAACTTCCAAGACCTCTACATGGGAACCAAACCAGACCTAGCTTTTTTTTTTTTTTTTTTAATAAAGTATTAGCTACTATAGCTTATCCATGATACAGCTACAACTCAGCAGAGAGAAAACTCTTTCTTTCCTTAAGCAGGAAGATATTTTTCAGCTCAAAGTTTCATAGAGAGGAAAAATTCTTGTGTCCTCACCTTGGTTAAACTAGGTGATGGATCTCCAACTCTCATCCATGTATAGAAAATATGCTAAAGACTTAAAGAAACATGCAGAAAATCAACATGTCTTTCTGTAAACTTACTTTCTGTTAAAGAGAGACATTTTGTGTGTAAATGGTCATTTTGTATGTAGAGATGTAAATATATACGTGTTTGTATATAAACAGCCATGTACACAAGTAAGGAGTTTTTGCTCTAAGTAAAATTTAAAAAGCTGTACAAAGTTGAACTTAGGGGTGTATGAAAACAGTTAGCACTGAATAGATCGGGGTGAGAGATGTGGATCACTGCCACTGTATCCTCTTTATTATTCCTAATGTTCACTGTGCCTCCCAAACCTACCCCTGTAGAGTATGAAATGATCACTAATTATCCTTACATCACAGTTTGAAAAAAGCATGGCTTTACTAAGCTGAATAGTTTATCATTTACTACCTGGGAACATTTTTCTATTTGATTTTGCTGCTATAGAGTGCAGCATGAGTAGAGATGGAGCATGTTTTTTGTCAATTGAGGCTGAGACCAGACTTTAAGAAGATCTGAGTCTAACGAGTAAGAGTTTAATTCCTTAGGCAATGGGGAATCATTGATTTTTTTTTTTTTCTTTTTCTCAACCAGGGATTAATGTGATCTAATTGTACTTCAGGAAGAAGACTTAGGAAGAACTATAGAGTTGATTAGAGAAAAGTGACTGAAAACTAAGCAGTTGTTTTGTGTATGCTTAAGTATAAAATGTACAGTTCTAAAGATGAGAACTAGCCATATGTAAACAGAAAATACAAAATACAAGTTAAATTTAGATGAAATATATTTCAACCAGATGATACATAAATATATATCCAATGACACATGATCATTTGATTTAAGGCAGTTTTCTACCGATAATCCTACCTGTGTTTCTTATTAGCTCAGTCCATTGGCCTTCCTTTAAATATTACATCTGTGAAAAATCTTGCAGTGATAATTATTTCATTGAAACCTTTTTAATTTAAGGTATTTGTAATAATCTGTTATGATAATGATAGTGCCTTTTGAGCATTTCTTTTAAAACTGAAACCCTATTTTCTTTAACTTATGAGAATGTTACAGTTTTGATCGAAAAGTATTTTCTCTTTTCATCTGAAATTCTCCACAATCATTTCTGAAAGCAACCATATAATGGAATGGTTGCTAACTTGAATGAGTTTAGGAACAATTTTTGACTCGATAAATAAAACATTTAACTGATCAGAGTATTCATGGATGTGAAGAACCCTTTCTTCTCTTGTAAGATTTTGTGAATGCTCACAAGATAATATGGGGAAACTATAGCTGGTTATGTCTATGTTATGGAGAAAAAAAATAATTATTTTAGCTTGATTGAATTTAGAAATTCAGTTACAAAGAAGTTGAATATAGTGGACAAATTATTTGTACACAGAACTTAAGTCAAAATCAACAAAATCCTATTTTAATCAGAAATCTTTCCATGGTAGTGTGCTTCTTTCAATCTTTCAGAAAATATCCTTGGTCGTTCATGGTTTGGTATTTCTCTTTTCACACAACAGTCATGTTACACTCCTGGTCAGATACGTTTTATGGAAATAGGAAGAGCCTCAATTTCATACTTCCGCCCGTTCTTTTATTAATACTGCGTTTGATTACAGATACTTTGGAGTTACTTCTTTTAGAACAGGAGGAGGTATCTGGTTTGTGCCAGTAAGTGACAACCATCTAATTTGTTTCCTGTCAGTGTTCCTTGCTATCACAGCTCTCAGTATTTCTCAGTTTTATCTGCTAAACCCTGTAGTCTTATCATGGATTCTCTGTCCACAAAGAATGACACATATTTGGTATTAGCATAAATTGTTGGGGAGAGACTAACTTGAAACGCATATTGCCAAAAATTTTGAAATAGAAAATTGACCTTTGAGAGTTCACAATGGGCATAAGAGGCTATGATATCCTGAAAAAAGACACAATAAGATCTCAGGAAAAAATACCTGAGTTGTGGTATCATCAATCTTTCCTGATAGTTCTAATGTATAAATTTGTCAAATGTTTCAGACTGCATCAAATATACTATACTTGCTTATGAGGAAAGGAGGTAAAGAAAATGAGGAGGTAGAAAAATGCATAATATCTATACATTTACAGACAAGATAACTAATCAAAGAATGCGGTCCATGAATTGAAAAAAAAACAAAACAAAACATAAAAACCTAGATTGTAAAATTTAGAGCACCGTTTCAGAGAAGATAAATTACCAGGAAACAGTGAGTTTAGGTAATTCCTTTTCCACTTTTGATTTTTAAGCCTAATGGTATGGGCTTCCCAGGTGGCACAGTGGTAAAGAATCTACCTGCTGTTGCAGGAGAAGCAGGTTTGTCCCTGGGTTGGGAAGATCTACTGGAGTAGGAAGGGGCAACCCACTCCAGTATTCTTGCCTGGGAGATTCCATGGATGGAGTCACAAAGAGTTGGACATGACTGAGCATGCACACAGAAAAATGGTATAACTGCACATGTTTCTGAGGAGGAGTGTTTGTCATATAAACATATAGTACATGTAGTATATTCTAATAATATACTTCTATGTTGAAGCGTTAAATATAGGAATATGTTCTTGAAAGATAAAAAGTAGGAAGTGGAGAACACAAGTTCATGTGGAAAATATATCTCAACAATTCTTTTATGTGCATATGAAGCACTTTGTTTAGGTTCTGAGATATATTGCCATTGTTTTTTAGTTGCCAAGTCATGCCTGACTCTTTGCAGGTCCATGAACTATAGCCCGACAGGCTCCTCTGTCCATGGGATTTCCTAGGCAAGAATACTAAAGTGGGTTGCCACTTCCTTCTCCAGGGGGTCTTCCTGACCCAGGAATTGAGCCTACATCTGCTTCACTGGCAGGCAAATTTTTACCGTTGAGTAACCAGGTTCTTATTTATTATTTGTCAAGTCAATGGGGAAAATTCTGAAATCTATATTTTCTATTATGTCCCCTAGTGGTAATTGCCTGAAAGCTGTAGTCAGACAACGGAAAATATAGTAGGGAGTTGGGCTTCCCAGGTGGTGTTAGTGGTAAAATCCTGCCTGCCAATGCAGGGGATATAAGAGATGCGGGTTCATTCCCCAGGTTGGGTAGACCCCCTGGAGGAGGGCATGGCGACACACTCAAGTATTCTTGCCTGGGGACTCTCATGGACGGAGGAGCCTGGCGGGCTACAGTCCATGGGGTTGCAAAGAGTCAGACCCAGCTGAAGCAGCTTAGTGCGTACAGTACACACACACGGCAATTTCATAATTCTTTCAGAATTTAGCCTGGCTCATTGCTCATCTGGGCCATTTTCTTAATGGTTATTTCAGCTTGAGCTTTACAATGCCCTTTATAGCCCATATTAATAGCAATATTTTCCCTTTTATATTTATCATCTGTTAACTTCCTATCTGTAACTCTTATATTCATTCAGTGTATGATTCTTTTTTTAATAAGTGGTCTTTCCATATATCACATGTTAGATAATTCAGTCATTATTATATTAACAATCTAATATACATTAATAAACAAGTAGCATTGACATTTTTCTGCAGAACTGATGGGCTAATTTTTCAGATAAATATTACAACAACTTAACCTTGCTTGTGCATGGAAATGGGTTATTTCCCAGGAATATTTGCTGAAAAAGATTTCCATTCATCATAGTCTTTTAATACATAGTAAAAATCTCATTTATGAGTTGAGTAGATTATGCACATTCAAGCCTATGTCATCCATGTATAGGCATTAAGTTTTATTTTTTAAATTTGATGCCAGAGATTATTCATGTTTATCTCAAATGCTTTTCTTATTTTTTTGTTTCAGGAACACCATTCACTAGTGTTATACTTTATAAACATCACAATTTTTAAGATATGTGGAATATACATGTGTATATATATGATTACTTAATACTTTCATGAAACTTTGTAGCAGATGAATAATTACTTACATAAACTGACCTTAGTGGCTACCATAAAACAGTCTAATTATTGCATTCTTAAAGTGACTGTAATTACTGTAATCTCCAAAGCAGTAAAATATTGATATTTCAGGTTGCTGATTATCTGTAACATTTGTTGCACAAGATGGTAGTTTAATGTGCAGTCAGTACTATAATTCACTGTTAATCTTTTAATACTGAACCTTTAAAGTGCCAGTTCTTAATAAATTGCTACTATAGTATCACAGGGTGGATACTGAACTTCCACTGAACTTCAAGTGAATATGAACAATTAAATGTGCAACAAAACTGAAACATTAGGGAAAATGCTAGCCTTGAAAATGAATGTTAATATCTGTAATATCTTATCAGCAAAAAACTCAAATACTAGGTAACTATTCAGAGAATTTGATAGCTTGGCCTTACTGCTTATTGGAAAAGTTTCATCAGCCTATGAAATTAACAAAAAGCTGAATATGATTTGGAACAACATAGTTGAAGAAACCATGATGTATGAAATATGTTAGAAAATTTTTTATTTTGAAAATGCCCTTATTCAGCAGGTACAAAAATTATTCATTTCAATTGTATATACGGAATAGTTTTTGCTTTTAGCCTTGTGGCAGCAAAAAAAATGTGCAGGTGTGGAGTGGGTCAATAACTAAATAAAAGATCTATAGAGTGTTATTTTTGTACCAAAAGTTATCTTAGCCACAGTGCACCTTGTTCTTGAGACAGTGTGAAGTATGCTTAAAGGATTTGAAACTCCAAAAACTTTTATTAAACTGCACACTACAGTAAATATGTTATTAAAAAGTAAAGAACAGGCTTCTTTCAATAAAACTCCCCTTGGCACTGAAAGACCCTTTAGAAACAAACTATAGTTGATCCTCTGAGAGTATTTTCTTTTTATTACTTACTGCTAGTTTTTGCTTTGTTTCTTATACTTCTTTAACAGTGTCCTCTTAAATTTGCTTAATTATGGCATAAAAACCTTAATCAAATAAGCACAAAGATCATTCTGTTATTAAGGATTGTTGCTATTGAAATATATAAACAAATTTGAATATTTATCTATAAAATATGTTTTGAAAAATTTTATATGTAAAACATATAAATTATGTTTATAATATATATAAGTTCCACTAAAGTATATAGGTAAAAACAGTTCTTGTAAAGGAAAATAAATGAATGAAATAGAAATACTAGTGTGTAGGCCTCTTCTCAACCCTTTCTTACTCTTCCAAATTCTCTGTATTCATAAATTAGGGACATTGACGCCTGTTGGAAGTGAGAAAGTGTTACATCATACTCAGAAGGTAGGCTAGAGATAGCAGTGAAATGATTTCTAGATTGAACATGGAACTATGGTTTATATCCAGAGAAATACTCACTTTTCCAATTACCAGTTTTGTCAGGTTTTTAAAATAGTTGTAGAGACAATAAAGGTTAAAATTTGGAAAGTTGGTATAATTAAGACATTTGGAAGAAGAAAGAGGAAGACTTAAGATGAGGAAGATATTGTCTTGACATAAACTTACTGTGAATATAGTTTGACCACATTGACTGAAGTATATTTCAATGATATTTAACTCATTTAGCTAATGATGTAATGTTGTAAAGCTTTCTATATAAATAAAACATACATTTCTCTCTGAATAATATGTTACATGCTTAATCAGACACTGTAAACTATTCCTGAGCAATAATTTATGAATTACAAATTATTTTCAGGGATAGTCTGGGAATTGATTAAAAAAAGGCCTGAATTCTATACTTTGTCTCACACATACATGCGCATACATACACACTATATTTCTTTATATACTACTGAGTGTATATAATATAAATGTTGGCAATTACATTTACTGTAGATACATATGCCTTTATGTCTTATATATGTGGGCATGGATTATTTTATATCCAACTTGCATATTCTCCTTCCAGTTTCTTGTTTATTAAGGGTCATTTAATACAGAAAGGTTTGTATGAAAATTCCTTCTATGTTTATTAGATTCTTATAGATTTCAGTAAAAAGATGCCTATTATGACAACCTTGGATAGTAACACTGATAAACCATGAGCTATGAATGTATAAAATGTGCATTCAATCTCACATGTTAAAATGAGTTTTCTTGAAAATTTTTCATGAAGTCATATAGGATTAAGTATAAAATGTAAAAGCCTGCAGAAGATAAGCTTGATGCTCTTCATTTTCACAAGCATAGGTCATTTTTTATGAATTTTTTTAACCCAATTTTTTCATTTACATAATTCTTTACCTCTGAAAAATCTTAAAACATTCTATTCAGTTTTATCAGATCTCTAGATACATGTAAATCAATTGAAGAAAACATGTTGAATAGTTAAATAAAAACTTTGTCACTTTATTTCAAAATGAAATTCTTACATATTTCTAGGATACCAACAAAGGCGTTGGTCAGCAATTCTAAATAGGCATTTGGGGGGGGCAGAATAAAAGCCTTCCACTGAGTCCATTTAATTAAGTGTTGATTTTCTTGGTATCCTAATACTTACACTGATATTACTTCAGATTTTCTTTCTATTCTGAGCATATTACCAAACATGAGCTAAAATAAAGAAGAGAGGATGTCTTAAATGCTATTCTTGCTCTGCCACTGTTGCTGTGAGGTCTTTTGTGTATCAATTAAGCTCTCTTGAATACACCTTCCCCATCATTAAATGAAAGTCTCTGTAATTTAGACCTGTCAGCTGTTAGGGATGAATAAAATTTGAAAATTTCAAAAGCCCAGGGTGTTTTTCCACATAAAATACTATTACATTTTTACATTCTAAATAATCATCTTGTGTCTAAAGGTGGCACTCACCAATATTAATCTTCAACATTATTAATGTTTTTCTACTTCATGTATAATGTTAATGAGTCAGGCTTTATATATTATAAAAAAGTATCAAGATAATATAAAATAACATTATTACTTATTCAGATATTATTTCTGCTCTGTATATAAGCTATATAAAGATAATGTATTATAGTAGTACAAATACAAAATTAGAAAGGGATACCCCTTTATCCTTAATTAACCCCTTTATCCTTAATTAGGTGAATATTTGTGCTAAAGAATACTTTTCAGGAGCTACAACTTGGGCACATTCCATAAAAGTAAAGGTTGTGATTCATTGCATTATTTAAAATATCTGTGTGGAATATTTCTACACTAAATCTTAAAGGCATATGCATTTTAAAAATATTATTGGTCCTCATAAACAGTAGAGGTTAATCCCATTATCATATTAGTGCATTTTACTCATTCATGTGACTGATTTAAAACAATAGAACCTATAGGAAAGCATATAGGAATCACAGAAAAAGAAACACAAATAATTAATAAACATGCAGAAATGTATTTTCCTTAAAATCAAAAAACTTAAAGTTGAGGATATATTTTTGTTTTTCAAGTTTATAAACATTAAAAAGTTGGTGATGTCTACTGTTAGTAGGTATGTGAGGAAATAAGACACTTGAGGGAGATTTTTCAATGACTGTCAAAAAAATCTGTAATATAGCTATTTTGTGATGTAGCAAATTCACTTTTAGATTTTTCTCTTAAAAATTATGCATATAAATAATGAATCCAAAAGATTATGGCTTTTTTCTCTCTTTCTTGAGTTGTTACAGCATCTTGACCACACCACTGGCATTTTTCACACTGTGCTGCCTGCTTACCACTGTGGCTCCTAACAAAGTGTGACTACAGCCTGGACATACTCAATAGATCTTAAAGTCATAATCAAATCAGAAGTAAATCAGACTAACATTGAATGACATGCATGGATATTATGATGCAGTATAAGTAAAAATGGCCAAGTAATCATTTAAATCATGAGAAACGCTGGGCTGGAGGAAGCACAAGCTGGAATCAAGATTGCCAGGAGAAATATCAATAACTTCAGACATGCAGATGACACCACCCTTATGGCAGAAAGTGAAGAAGAACTAAAGAGCCTCTTGAAAGTAAAAGAGGAGAGTGAAAAAGTTGGCTTAAAGCTCAACATTCAGAAAATGAAGATCATGGCATCTGGTCCCAACACTTTATGGCAGGTAGATGGGGAAACAGTGGAAACAGTTGCTGACTTTATTTTTCTGGGTTCCAAAATCACTGCAGATGGTGATTGCAGCCATGAAATTAAAAGACGCTTACTCCTTGGAAGGAAAGTTATGACCAACCTAGACAGCATATTAAAAAACAAAGACATTACTTTGCCAACAAAGGTCCGTCTAGTCAAGGCTATGGTTTTTCCAGTGGTCATGTATGGATGTGAGTTGGACTGTGAAGAAAGCTGAGTGCCGAATAATTGATGGTTTTGAACTGTGGTGTTGGAGAAGACTCTTGAGAGTCCCTTGGACTGCAAGGAGATCCAACCAGTCCATCCTAAAGGAGATCAGTCCTGGGTGTTCATTGGAAGGACTGATGTTGAAGCTGAAACTCCAATACTTTGGCCACCTGATGTGAAGAGCTGACTCACTGGAAAAGACCCTGATGCTGGGAGTGATTGGGGGCAGGAGGAGAAGGGAACTACAGAGGATGAGATGGTTTGATGGCATTACCGACTCAATGGACATGGGTTTGGGTGGACTCCAGGAGTTGGTGATGGACAGGGAGGCCTGGCGGTTTATAGGGTCACAAAGAGTCGGACATGACTGAGCAGCTGAACTGAACTGAACTGGTATTTAGAAATTAAATCAATCTCAGCTCAATTCAAGAAATATTGAGTTTATGCTGTAAGTAACAGCTATTCTGTGATTATTGTATCATGGGAAATGACTTTTATCTACTTTATGGGATTTGTTCTATCCTTCACTACACAAATTTTTGTGTTTATCTTAGTCATTTCAGGAAAACTGTGATTTACTGCTGGTGAAGATTGTGTACGTATGCCAAAATATACATTCTTACAATGTATTTAAAATATATAATTATGAATATGATATTACATTATTTTATTTTGACATCTTTTTCCCTCCCCACTCTGTCTTCCTCAACTGAATTGCTTCCAAGGTATTAATAAATACTACATTTCCTCACTGAATTAATATTAAAAGTCTATGAAACTAATAATGCTTTTCCATAAATTTCTGCCATACTCCTTCAAAATAATAAACATTATAGAAATTATTTTACATGTATGTTTCCAGAATATGACACTTTAAAAAAGATTATTTTATTGAAGTATTGTTGATTGATCAAACTGTGACGAATCCACTTGAAATACTGGAGACCTGGCTTCCATCCCCGAGTTGGGAAGATCCCCTGGAGGAAAGTGTGCAACCCACTCCAGCATTCTTGCCTGAAGAATCCCATGGACAGAGGAGTCTGGTGGGGTCCATAAACTGTCAGACAGAGCTGAGCGACTAAGCACACACACACACAGTGATTTATAATGTTTTGTTAATTTCTAGTGTTTTGCTAATTTCATGATTTCTTTTGATAATGTTAAGTTGGATCTCTTGGTTAAAGTATCACATGCCTGGCTTCTCCACTATGATTGTTAGGACTTTTTTTTTTTTTTTTTCTCCTTTGCATTTTCTATACTTTGGTAATGAGTCAGCGAGTCTTGCCCATTTCCAAAGGGATGATGGGGAATAAAAAACTACAGCTCCTGAAGCAAGCAGTATCTACATTTATTATTTGGAATTCTTCAGCAATGATGACACGTACTTTCTCCTCCATTTATTCATTTATTTATTTATAGCAGTATAGAAACATGTATGCTTAATTCATTATTTAAATTATATTCTAATAACTTCATTATTTTTAAACTTCTTAATTTTAGGACTTTAAACTTTAGTTTATTGTGGCTTGATTTGCATTTCCTGATGCCTGGGAGCATCTTTTCCTGTGCTTGTATGTAATCTATGGAAATATCTGATTGGTCCTTTGCCTGCTACTTAATTGGATTATATCTTTTTGTTGAGCTATATGGATTTTTTTTTTCATTTTTTGTTGTTCAAACCTTATCAGACTTATTTTCTTAGTTTCCTTTTCAGATTGTTTATTGCTAAATGTATGTAAACACAACACATTTTTATTTCATGTTGAATTTTTCAACTTTGCTGAATTTATTATCTTTAGTATTTTTTTCTTGTGAATTCTCCAGATTTTTTAAATACAGAATCATGCCATCTAGGACTAGAGATATTTTTACTTCATTTCTGGTGAAAATGACTTTTTCTTTTTCCCTTGATGAAAGAAATGTTCTGTATAGAACTTCTGATACAATTATAAATGGAAGTGGTGAAAGCAGAAAAAAAAAAACTGGAAGTGGATTTTTCTTACAGAAAGTGTATTTTTCTTACAGAACATTTGCCAATTAGTACACAGAATTTTAATATGCTGTGCCAGTTTCCATTGTTATTAAAAACTTGTACTTGTTTGGTATATTTGTTACTATTAAGGAATAAATATTCATAAATTATTAACTAAAGTACATACTTTATTCAAGTTTTCCTACCTTTTACATAGGGTCATTTCTCTGTTCCAATATCCCAAGAGTATACAGTGTTAAATCTTGTAGACAAGCCTCTTTTGGCACTTGCTAGCTATGATTGATTTCTCAGACTTTCTTTGTTTTTATTGGCCCTCAAGGTTTTAAACAGTACAGGGCAAGTATTGCATTGACTACCCCTCAACTGGGATTCTTCTGATGTTTACCTTATAACTGAACACAGATTATGATGAGTTTCGAGAAGGAAGACCTGACGAGTGGCATTTCAAGGGTAGCATCTTGACTTATCGAGGTTGATGTACCCTTATGGTATTACTAATGCAGGGGCCCTAAGTTACTCCTCTTGTTGTCCTTTAATACTGTACTCAGATGCACTCACCCTTTAGAGTGATGAGCTGTACTCCACCTGCTGAAGGAAAGAATATCCACATAGATTATTTGGAACTTTTCTACCTGAAACATTTGTACACATTTTCCTTTACTTAGGCATCGGTATGTATTGGTATAGACTCATATTATGTATGCATATATGTTCAGGTACACATGTATACATGTGCATGCCACTATATATGTCATAATGCAGTTGCATTTTACATATTTTCCTCAAATTATCTAGTTTCGGCCACAGTGATTTCAACTGGCTCCTGTGTTCCTTTGCACACCCTTATTATTATTAAGTGTGCTCTTGTGAGAGACACAAACAGCCCTTCCCTTCTGGCCTATAAGATTCTCAAGTTCATCTTGTATATCATTTTCCCTGGTACTAGAATCAGCTGTTTATTCGTGAAGCCCCATTTTCTCTCATTAGAAAATGGTATTAGAACTAAGATCAAAGTGACAAGTGTGCTTATAGCTACTCACATGTTGTTGCTTCTAGGCCCTCTCAGCTGGCACAGCATAGCATTGTATGTATGAAAGTGAAAGTGAAAGTGAAGTTGCTCAGTCGTGTCCGAGTCTTTGTGATCCCATGGACTGCAGTCTACCAGGCTTCTCTGTCCATGGGATTTTCCAGGCAAGAATACTGGAGTGGGTTGCCATTTCCTTCTCCAGAGGATCTTCCTCACCCAGGGATTGAACCCAGGTCTCATGCACTGCAGGCAGACGCTTTACCCTCTGAGCCAAAGCGTATGTTTACTAATCCATTTTATACATGCATACTATACACACACACACACACATATATATATATATATACCCTTGTTTATCTGTAACCTCCAGCTCCAACATTGAGAAACCTGGCTACCATCTTTAACTGTTCATTCATTTAATTGTATAATGCCAGTATACATATCTTAACACGATCAGAATTATTAATTAGGACCAGCATGAAGAAACCTACAATTAATGTGTACTGTGTGACTTATCTGTACAGTTGACCCTTGAACAACTTGGGGTTAGGGATGCTGATCCCATATGTGGGACAATATGTCTATAATTTAGTCAGCCCTCCATATATGCAATTCTGTATCTACAGTTCGTGTAGTACTGGAATACATGTGTCTTGAAAAAAATCCCCACATAAGCGGACTTTCACTTGAACAACTCTTGTTGTTCAAGGTCACCTATAATTTGTTTTGCCTTTATAGTCTTACATACTCCACTTATTTCTAAGGTTTCTTGGATCAGCACAATTTTTCATACTTCTTTCACTGAGGTTGTAGGCAAGTCTCTTTTGGCACTTGTTGGCTATGATTGATTTCTCAGACTTCGTTTTTATTGGCCCTCACAGTTTTAAGCAGTAAAGTTAAAGTATTTTGTAGGCTATCCCTCAATTAGGATTCATCTGATGTTTCAGTTCAGTTCAGTCGCTCAGTTGTGTCTGACTCTTTGCAACCCCGTGGACTGTAACACACCAGGCTTCCCTGTCCATCACCAACTCCTGGAGTTGCCCCAAGCTCATGTTCACTGAGTCAGTGATGCCATCCAACCGTCTCATCCTCTGTCTTCCCCTTCTCCTCCTCCTCCTCTGATGTTTATCTATTCATTTTTGTTTTTTCCAAAATGTAATATAGTTAGAATCACACAATATAGAAGCTTTTGAATATATGTTCTTTTCACATATTAATATGCATTTATAATCTACCTATGTCTTTTCATGACTTGATAGAACATTTTTTGTCATTAAAAATTGTTCCATGATATGTACATACTGCAATTTATTCCTTCACCTACTATGAAAGAAGATTTTAATTGCTTCCAGTTTTGTAAAACAAAACTGGTATAAGCATTTGCTGTGTTTTCAAATCAGTTGTGTAAAATCAGGAATGCGATTGCTTAAATGTAGGTTACAGGGTGCTTGTGATATTCTGCATTCCCAGCAACAATGAATGAGGATTCATGTTGCTTCACATCTTTGCCAGCAATTGGTATTATCTGTGTTTTGAGTTAAAATGTCCTACTAGGTGTGTAGTGGTATCTCTGTAGTTTAATTTGCAATTATCTCTTGGCAAACAACTCTGAGCATCTTTTCATAAGCTTGTTTTCATTCTTTGTGTCTTCTTTGGTCAAATAACTCAAATATCAGCTTCTATATTTTGCCCATTTTTAATTGAGCTGCTGTCTTCTTTACAGAGTATTTGTACATGTTGGATAAAATTCCTTTATCAAATCTGTATCTTACAAATACTTTATCTCAATCTTGGCTTGTCTTTCCATTTTCTGCTAACTTCTGCAAAACAAACCCTTTTTATTGCAATGAATCCAGTATATCATCCTTTTCTTTCATGGATCATATTTTATTTTCTATCTAAACTCATCAAACCCAAGGACACATAGATTTTCACCTGTATTTCCTTCTAGAAGATTTTGCAGTCTTTTATTTACATTTATACATGTGATCTGGTTTGAATTAATTTTTATGAAAAGTATAAAACATGTATCGAAATTCATGAGAGTTGGTTTTGAAATTAAAAAAAAGAAAATTTGCATTTGACTTTGAATTGTTCCAGTAAAGTCTGTTGAATGTTCAGCCAGCCTTACATACCTGAAATAAATCTCATTTGTCAAGGTGTATTATTTTTTATTATAAATTGTTGGATTTATTAACTATACTTAGTAGGGAATTTTCTGTCTGAGAGAGATTGTGTAGTTTTTTTTCCCTAATTTGTAATGTATTTGTCTTGTTTTGGTATTAGAATTTTAACCTCACAATATGTTTCCATGTGTTTAAATTTTTGAGAAAAAATTGTAGAGAATTATTAACATTTTTCTTTTAAAAGTTTATTAGAACTTGCTGTTAAACTTCTGGGCCTAAAGCTTTTGTTTTGGAAGGTTTTGTTATTGATTCTACTGGTACAAGTTAGACAAAAATAGTCCCATTTAAATTATTTATTATTGTGTTTTTTTTTTTTTTCATCTTTAAGAGATCAGCCCATTTTTTTATGTTGTCACATTTTGGAAGCTGGAATTGTTCATAGGTTTTCTTTATTCTTCTAATGTCTATGGGATCAGTAGTGACAATTTCATTTCTAATATTGGTAATTTGTGTCATCTCTCATTTTCCTTAACATGGTTAGAAAGTTTTAACTTCGTTGTTCTTTTCAGACAATCTTTTTATTTTTGGTTTTGTTGATTTTTCTGTCATTTCTCTGTTTTCATTTTCACTAACTTCTTATCTAATTTTTAACTTGTTTTCTTCCACTTGCTCTAGATTTATATTGCTCTTCTTTTTCTACTTTCCTAAGATAGAGGTTTAATTTTGTGATGTAAAATATTTGTGTATATATATATATATATATATTTCATGTTGTAAATTTTATTGAGCTCCATACAAATTTTGATTTTATATTCTCAGTTTCATTTAGTTTAAAATAGTTTTACTTTCTCTTTGAGATTTCATCTTTAACCCACTGTTATTTAAGAGTGTATTGTTCAATATTCAGATTTGGAAACTTTGAAATTTAGGAAATATTTAGAAATTTTCCTGATATCTTCCCATTATTGATTTCTAGTTGTCTTAATCTATTCGGGCTGCTATAACAAAGTACCTGAGTATGGGTAGTTTATAAATGACAGAAATTTTGTTGTTGTTAGGTTGTGTCCTACTCTTTGTGACCCCATGGACTGCACACGCCAGGCCTCCCTGTCCATCATCAATTCCCAGAGTTTACTCAAACTCATGTCCATTGAGTCAGTGATGCCATCCACCCATCTCATCCTCTGTCATTCAGTTCTCCTCTTGCCCTCACTCTTTCCCAGAATCAGGATCTTTTCAGTGAGTCTGCTCTTTGCATCAGTTTCAGCGTCAGTCCTTCCAATTAATATTCAGGACTGATTTCCTTTAGGATTGACTGATCTGACCTCCTTGCAGTCCAAGTGACTCTCAAGAGTCTTCTCCAACTCCACAGTTCAAAAGCATCAATTCTTCGGTGCTCAGCCTTCTTTATGGTCCAACTCTCATATCCATACATAGCTACTGGAAAAGCCAGTAGATTTTGATGAGACTAGACTTTGATTAGATAGATCTTAGTTGGCTAAGTTATGTCTCTGCTTTTTAATATGCTCTGTAGGTTGGTCATAACTTTCCTTCCAAGGAGCAAGTGTCTTAATTTCATGGCTGCGGTCACCAACTGCAGTGATTTGGGAGCCCCCCAAAATAAAGTCTGTCACTGTTTCCATTGTTTCTCCATCTATTTCCCATGAAGTGATGGGACCAGATGCCATGATCTTAGTTTTTGAAAGTTGAGTTTTAAGCCAACTTTTTCACTCTCCTCTTTTACCTTCATCAAGAAGCTCTTTAGTTCCTCTTTACTGCCTATCTGAGGTCCTTGATATGTTTCCCAGCAATCTGGATTCCAGCTTGTATTTCATATAGACTGTCATTTCTCATGATATA
Source organism: Oryx dammah (assembly GCF_014754425.2). Taxonomy (NCBI): domain Eukaryota; kingdom Metazoa; phylum Chordata; class Mammalia; order Artiodactyla; family Bovidae; genus Oryx; species Oryx dammah. The sequence goes on from NW_024070189.1 coordinate 6,432,120, forward strand.
CTTGACATAGACGTTAAATAAGCAGGGTGACAATATACACCCTTGATGTGTTCTTTTCCCAATTTGGAACCAGTTCTTTTTTCCATTTTCAGTATTAACTGTTGCTTCTTGACCTGCCTACAGGTTTTGCAGGAGGCAGGTAAGGTGGTCTGGTATTCCCATCTCTTTAAGAATTTTCCACAGTTTATTGTGATCCACAGAGTCAAAGGCTTTAGCAAAGTCAATGAAGCAGAAGTAGATTTTTTTTTTTCTGAAATTCTCTTGTTGTTTCTATGATTCACTGGATGTTGGCAATTTGATCTCTGGTTTCTCTGCCTTTTCTAAATCCAGCTTGAACATCTGGAAGTTCTCAGTTAATGTATGGTTGAAGCCTGGCTTGGAGAATTTTCAGTATTACTTTGCTAGTGTGTGAGATGAGTGCATCTGTGCAGCAGTTTGCTCTTTCTTTGGTATTGCCTTTCTTTGGGACTGGAATGAAAACTGACCTTTTTCAGAAATTTACTTCTCACAAATCTGGAGGATGGGAAGTCTGAGATCATGATGCCAGCAACATTTGCGACTGGTGACATCTCACTTGCCAGCTCATAGACTGTGTCTGCAAATTCTGTCCGTACACAGTGGAAGTGTCTAGACATAGTTGTGGGATCTCTTCTATAAGACCGTTAATCCCCTTCTTGAAGGTTCCACCCTTATTGACCTAAGATCCTCCCAAAACCCCTACCTCCTAATGTCGTCACATTGAATGTTTTTAGACCATTGCACCAGTTTAGTTCTCATATCTGAGAACAATTTTTTAAAATGATTTCTGTTCTTTTAAGTTTCTGAAAATATTATTTTGTTGCACAAAGTGTGTACCACGCTGGTGAATATTCCATAAGGGCTTGAGAAAAATGCCTCTTCACTGGTTGTGGAGGATTATATGAATGTCACTTACATTAAGTTGATTGATAATGTTATTTGGGTTAACATTTTCTTTTCATATTTTCTTCCCTTTTTATCTGAATAATGAAGAGATATTGAAGTCTCTTACAATAATAGTGGATTTCTCTTTCTCCTTTCAGTTCTATCAGTTTTTGACTCTCATTATTATTACCCTTTATTCCAGAAAATTTTCCTTCTTTTGAGGTCTTTGTGTAAAACTCAAATATAGCTACTCCAGCTTACTTTTCATTAGTGTTAGCATAGTGTGTAGTTTATGGTTTCCCTAGTGGGTCAGCAGTAAATAATCCACCTGCAATTCAGGAGACATGGCAGGAGCCCCCGTTTCAATCCCTAGGTTGGGAAGATCCCCTGGAAAAGGAAATGGCAACCCATTCCATGGGAAACCCCATAGAGAGAAGAGCCCAGCAGGTTACATTCCATGGGGTCCAAAAGAGCTGGACATGATTTCGCAGCAGAATAACAAAATGTATATTTTACTTTCCTTTTAGCTTATCTGATTCTTTATATTTAAAAGGGGTTTCTTGCAGACAGCGTATAGTTGAGTCTGCTAAGTCGCTTCAGTCATGTCCGACTCTGTGCGACCCCATAGATGGCAGCCCACCAGGCTTTGCCGTCCCTGGGACTCTCCAGGCAAGAACGCCAGAGTGGGTTGCCCTTTCCCTCTCCAATGCATGAAAGTGAAAAGTGAAAGTGAAGTCGCTCAGTTGCGTCAGACTCTTCGCGACCCCACGGGCTGCAGCCCACCAGGCTCCTCCGTCCATGGGATTTTCCAGGCAAGATTACTGGAGTGGGTTGCCATTGCCTTCTCTGTTGAGACTCTAGTTGAGTCTAGTTTGTAATAATTCAACAAAAAGGTTTCAGAACAAAGGAAATTATCAGAAATAAAAATTGCATAAGCCAGAAAGAAAAACACCAATACAGTATAATAACACATGTATATCGAACTTAGAAAGATAGTAACAATAACCCTGTATGTGAGACAGCAAAAGAGACACAGATGTATAGAACAGTCTTTTGGACTCAATGGCATTGAAACATGTATAATATCATATATGAAACGAATTGCCAGTCCAGGTTTGATGCATGATACTGGATGCTTGGGGCTGGTGCACTGAGACGACCCAGAGGGATGGTACAGGGAGGGAGGAGGGAGGGGGGTTCAGGATGGGGAACATGTGTATACCTGTGGTGGATTCATGTTGATGTATGGCAAAACCAATACAATATTTTAAAGTAATTAGCCTCCAATTAAAATAAATATATTTATATATTTTTTAAAATTACATAGTAAGAAATGGATAGGCTTCCCTGGTGACTCAGATGATGAAGAATCTGCCTGCAATGTGGGAGACCTATGTTCAACCCCTGAGTCAAGAAGATCCCTTGGAAAAGGGAATGACTACATACTCTGTTATTCTTGCCAGGAGAATTCCAAAGACAAAGGAGCTTTGACATGTATGCAGGTCAAGAAGCAACAATTAATACTGGACATGGAACAACAGACTGGCTTCAAATCAGGAAAGGAGTATATCAAGGCTGTATATTGTCACCCTGCTTTTTAACTTATATGAAGACTACATCATGTGAAATGCCAGGCTGGATGAAACACAAGCTGGAATCAAGATTTCAGGGAGAAATATCAATAACCTCAGATATACAGATGACACCACCCTAATGGCAGAAAGCAAAGAGGAACTAAAGAGCCTCTTAATGAAAGTAAAAAAGGAGAGTGAAAAAGTTGGCTTAAAGTTCAACACTCAGATAACTAAGATCATGGCATCCAGTCCCATCACTTCATGACAAATAGATGGGCAAACAATGGAAACAGTGGCTGACTTTATATTTTGGGGCTCAAAAATCACTGCAGATGGTGATTGCAGCCATGAAATTAAAAGACTTTTGCTCTTTGGAAGAAAAGCTTATGACCAACCTAGACAGCATATTAAAAAGCAGAGACATTACTTTGCCAACAAAGGTCTGCCCAGTCAAAGCTATGGCTTTTCCAGTAATCATGTATGGATGTCACAGTTGGACTATAAAAAAAACAGCACCAAAAAGCTGATGTTTTTGAACTGTGGTGTTGGACTGCAAGGAGATCCAACCAGTCCATCCTAAAGGAAATCAGTCCTGAATATTCACTGGAAGAACTGATCCTGAAGCTGAAACTCCAATACTTTGCCCACCTAATGCAAAGAACTGGCTCATTTGAACATACCCTGATGCTGGGAAAGATTGAAGGTTGAAGAAGGGGATGACAGAGGATAAGATGGTTGGATGGAATCATCGACTTGATGGACATGAGTTTGAGTAAGCTCCTGGAGTTGGGGATGGACAGAGAAGCTTACTGTGCTGCAGTCCATGGGGTCTCAGAGTCAGACACAACTGAGTGACTGAACTGAGTTGAATAAATGAGTAGAACTGAAAGGAGAAATAGAGAAATTTATTATCCTTATTGGAGCCATTTAACCCCTCTTTTTTGGAGAAGGAAATAGCAACCCACTCCAGTATTCTTGCCTGGGAAATGCCACGGACAGAGGAGCCTGACTGGCTACAGCCCATTGGGTCGCAAAGAGTTGGACATGACTTAGTGACTGCAGCAAACCATCTCTCTTTTAGGCTTCCTTGTTTCTTCTCTTGGAGTATCTTCCTTCCTAAAAGAGAGTCAGTATCTGACTGTTTATTCAACTGTAATCCACTGTTATCCCGAAACTCATTTCATTTGTTTTTTAGTCATTAGGTAAGGGAAGCATTTTGTAGTCTAATATTTAAGCCTCAAGCAATTAGTGTCTGGGTATTGTCTACCGCAAGTGCTATTTCAGTGGCAGAATTTCCGTTTTTCCCTGTTAGATAATATAGGCTGCTGCCGGTGTGAAAAGTATGCCCTTCTACAACAGGACTGAGTTTCTAGTTAAATCTTTTTTTAAATATATTAATTAATTTTAACTGGATAATTACTTATAATTTTGTGATGGTTTTTGCCATACATCAACCTGAATCAGCCACAGGTATATTCTAGCATGGAGAGCAGGACTTTGCAATGGAGAACATTCTATTTCCCAATGGTTATTCTTCCCTTACCTCTGCCAGAGTTGTGAGAAGATCTTTCTTGGAACTGTACCACGGAACCTACTAGGTTTCCTAGAGTTTAATCTGTTTTATAAATGTGGCCTCTTCCTCCAGACTTGAGCATCCACAATTTATCATTCTCCACTTCATCCTCCACATTCGGCATCCAGCAATTCACAAAAGTACCCATCAAGTGCTACTACCAGCTCATGGCTCCTGTACCTTCTTGCCCTGTAAGCTGATCTCAGCTGTGACTCTCTATTAAGCTGTCTCTCTAGATTTGGGGGTGAGTGTTTGTCTTGCAAACTCAGTTCCCTTACAATTACAAGAAAAATTATTTAGTTTCAGTCTGTTCGGCTTTTTATCCATGCAAGATTGAGAATGAGTGTCTAAGCTCTCCAGTACTCTTGCCTGGAAAATCCCATGGACCGAGGAACCTGGAAGGCTGCAGTCCATGGGGTCGCTGAGGGTCGGACACGACTGAGCAACTTCACTTTCACTTTTCACTTTCATGCATCTGAGAAGGAAATGGCAGCCCACTCCAGTGTTCTTGCCTGGAGAATCCCAGGGACAGGGGAGCCTGGTGGGCTGCCGTCTATGGGGTCGCACAGAGTTGAATGTGACTGAAGCAACTTAGCACCAGCACCAAGCTCTCTATATCTTGTGCTAAAACTGGAAATTAACATTACTTTTTTGATAAATTGTCCTAATTTTGGACACTGAGAAATCTTTCAGAAGGACTACCGTTTTCTTCAAGTATTGTTGTTGCTATTGTTATTATTATTTAGCATTTACTTACTTTCTGCTCCTACATAGAATCAGCCATTTCTCCAAGGATTACTGGTTCTTTTTATTGGAAAATGACGTATATAAACTAACAATGGCCACTGAGTTTACTGTTTCTCTTGTAGTTCTAGAAATTTTCTACTATGCCTTCATGCAGTTTTCACTACCCCACATTTATTTTTCCTGCAAACATTATCTGTGTTTTTTGATTCCAGGAAAAGTACACAAAATGAGAACAATACTACTTAAATCATTATATTCTCTTACTGCCCATGAAAGGTTAAATCAGAATATCTAGACATAGAAAAGAAATATCTGTTGTTCACATACTCTATAAAATATTTCTATGGCTTCAAAAGTAAAATTTTAAAAAATTATCCTAGAAAAAATCAATCTCCACACTCATTTAGAGAAGGAGAATATTATGTTTTGATTTTTATTACAGGGATGGTATGAGTGAAGTAGGAACATGACCTTGTGAAATATTAGGAAATATAAAACAATAATCACCATTTTTAGCAAAGGTGAACATGATTTTTAGGAGAACATGAATTTTAGGAGGTTCTGTGCTGCACTTCTCTACATCATCCCAAATACCTTTTCAAGATGGAAGCTTTTTTTTCTTTTTCCCTAGCTGCTACAGGTGTTGGTAGCTTAGTCTGTACTCTCTGGTAAATGCCCTTGTTGAAAAGAGCTACTTATTGGAAAAGACTCTGATGCTGGGAGGGATTGGGGGCAGGAGGAGAAGGGGACAACAGAAGATGAGATGGCTGGAGGGCATCACGGACTCGATGGACGAGAGTCTGAGTGAACTCCGGGAGTTGGTGATGGACAGGGAGGCCTGGCGTGCTGCGATTCATGGGGTCGCAAAGAGTCAGACACGACTGAGCGAGTGAACTGAACTGATACCAAGGTTACCTGCCCCATTTTCAGGAGTAATCTATAAATAAGGATTGGTCATTATGGAAAGCCACGGCCCTTGCCTCAGCTGGGACAACTTTAAGGGGCTATGCCAGTTCTAGAGCCACTCTTAGGATACCTTATCTGCTGTTGCAAACATTCTGTAGTTCAAAGTCTTCCTCTGCCCAGTCCCATTTTTTTCACACCTGACTGGTGGTATTTTTTAGAGTACATCCCTATAAACCTCCTGCACCCAAATCTCAGAACTTGAGTCTTTGTTCACAGAACCCACCTCTGACAATATCATGTTCTTATAATACACTATGTGACAAAATAATGGAAGAATAACAGAGTATCTTAAAACTTTCGTCATGCATTTAGTTTTGTCTGGCATATATACTTACATTTTGATATTAATACTCCCCAAAACATCTTAAAGTTATCTTTTAAAATTGACTTCCATCCTAATTATGCCATCATTCAAACTGTATCTGTTATGAACTTTGATTCCAGTCAGGCTTTTGATTAAGGTGCTTTAAAATAAATAAATAAATAATACTTTAAATATTTAAAAGCTGCTTTCAATATATAAATAATGTATCTGAGATGAACTTTCCTGAATTAAAAAAAAAAGCGAAACTGAAGTTTACAGAAAAGACTACAAAAAATGGAAATCCTAGAGATTGCATTTAAGTATTTTTATTCCATTTGTCATAGGTTAGAGAAAAGAGGAAGATAATTCTTTTGTTAATTGTTTTTTTTTTCTTTTACACTTTCTCATAATGGCTAATACATATAAAAACCCTAACCCTAAACCTAACCCTAACATAAAACCCTAACCCTAACCCTAATTTTAACCCTAACCCCATCGTGAGAGTGTGCATATAAGACCAATTTGTTCGGAAGTACAACAAATTTAGCCTTAGTACCCAGCTAACGGAATGACCTCTATACTGTTGTTTTTACACATGCTTCCCGACCTCCTGACTAGAAATAAAGGTAGTGAACTAATGTGCTCTATATAGTACAAAGGAGGAGGAAAGCTAAAGTGATTAAATCACTGAAATATTACCCTTCTGATATTTTTATATATCTCTTTTGCATTTGGTTTGGTTTTGATTGAACTATGATTATATTACAGACATTAGTCAACATACTTCTATACTTAATAATCCAACACTTTTATATACCATAAACTTATGATAAACAATGATTATGGAAGTAAGAATTATTCTGAAATGTTTTAATGAATATATAATATTCTATTGAGGGTATGCTTCATAGTTTATTTTCCTAATGTCTTTTTATATTGTCTGAATATTCTGTATTATGGAAGTTCTATATTTGTTTTTGTTCATGATGCTTTCATAGCATTTAATACAATTTTGTTATTGTGTCTTTGAAATGGAACTATCAGTGAAATGGTATACTGCCATTTTTATCTTGAAATATATTACAAAAGTTTTAGCAAATATATTGTTAAATCATTTAAAGTGCTACCTAAAATAGATGGTACCTATTTTATCATGTCTTTGCCAGCATTATATATTCAATATAGGCTAATTTTAATAATGAAAATTGAAGCTGATGGACAGTCAGTGAATGAATTTAAATGTTAATAGTTGCAGAATCTGTACATGTTCTGAAATAGTTACACAGTTTTAAGTTATATGTAATAGATTAGATAGAGCAAAATAGGCAGTTTGGAAAATGTAAGGAGGTAGGTAAATGATGGTTTTTCTTGGTAGGTGGTAAAAAACAATGGAAATATATAGGTACATTTTTGAAAAGGAATTGGTAATATTATGTGAGAAAGTTAAAATGGAATTGTGAGGAAAAAACAGACTTAAAATTTACTTTTAGAAAATGAAGCAGAAACTAAAGATATGTTCTGTATTCTCACAATTTCATTTGTGGTACATGTGCACAACATACTCCAAGTCTGAAAGACGTGTAAATGTGGCGTGTATGCTTGAAGGCCCACGTGAGTGTCTATGTGAGGGATTTGCATGTGTGTATATGTGAATGTGTATGTGAGGTGAATTTGTCTATGTGTGGGTCTATGTGTGTGAAAAGAAGGTTGTTGAGGTAGAGTATAGAGGTGTGCATATCTATGTATATGTGTGTATGAGTGAGTGTGTGTATGTCTACATGCGTGTGAGTATATGTGTATGAAAAATGCATGTGTGCCACTTTGGGTGGGAGAATGCATATGTTGGGGAACAGTGTACACACATTTATAGAGTACATTTTGGTAGTGTCTGTGAATATGTATCTACAGAGATATTCACATGCTTGTAGGCAAGGTGTATGTTTGTGTGGGGAAGTTCATATGTGGACAGAAATGTGTATTGAGATGCGCACATCTGTGTTTGTAGGTGAATTCACAGGTCTATTTGAAGGTGTGTTTATCTGTGCGTCTTCTGTAGGAATATTTACTCCCTTTCAGGGAGCGTGGTACATTGAAGTGAAAGTGAAAGTCGCTCAGTCGTGTCCAATTCTTTGCAACCCCATGAACTGTACAGTCCATGGAATTCCCCAGGCCAGAATACTGGAGTGGGTAGCCTTTCCCTTCTCCAGGGGAATCTTCCCAACTCAGGGATAGAACCTAGGTCTCCTGCATTGCAGGCGGATTCTTTACCAGCTGAGCCACAAGGGAAGCCCAATTGGCTACTGAGATAAGATAATCAAATATCAAGAGGAAAATTAGGATTTGGTACTCCTATCACAGATGCAAGTGCTGCTGCTGCTGCTGCTGTCTCTTCAGTCGTGTCCGACTCTGTGCGACCCCATAGAAGGCAGCCCGCCAGGCTCCCCTGTCCCTGGGATTTTCCAGGCAAGAACACTGGAATGGGTTGCCATTGCCTTCTCCAACGCATGAAAGTGAAAAGTGAAAGTGAAGTCGCTCAGTCATATCCAACTCCTAGCGACCCCATGGACTGCAGCCCACCAGGCTCTTCCGTCCATGGGATTTTCCAGATAAGAGGTGCTGGAGTGGGTCACCTTTGCCTTCTCCATTCACAGATGCACAGAGAGGAAAATATTTAATGAAGCAGACGGGATTGGTGGCTCAGACGGTAAAGGATCTGCCTTCACTGAAGGAGACCTGGGCTTAATCCCTGGGTCAGAAAGATTCCCTTAATGACAACTCACTCCAGTGTTCTTGCCCAGAGAATTCCATGGACAGAGGAGACTCACAGGCTATGGTACATGGGGTCACCAAGAGTCAGAAACAACTGAGCGACTAGCAATTTTACTTTCAGTGGACAGTTAGAGATGTTGATATTGAGGGAAATAGGAACATTTCTTCTTTTGAAATAAGGATGAAAGGAAGATGCGCTTACTGAACAGGTAGATCTTAACAAATAGTGAAGTGAAGGGAAATCCCTCCATTCTCATAGATTCTGTTTCATCAACAAATTAATCAATGATATTATAACTTGTATGAGAATAGCTTTTACCAAACAAATATGAAATAAAAGACAAATATGATTGATTTGTATGGATATTTTGGAAGTGTCAGTTTGACCTTAAAGTTCTTGAAGTTCTTTTTTTTGGACACTAATATGAATGTATGATTCTCAGAGACAGGGCTCACCTGATCAGAGGTCAGTATGGAAGATGCAATATATTGAGCTCATCATAATTTGGGATTTATTAGGTAATTTAACTGAAAGGAACAAAGACTAAGGACTTGAGCCAGTTGCAAAGCTGATTTATAAATGCTATTAATTGAATATAAGAGAAAATGAGAATGTGATAAGAAAAAGATGGAAAAATATTTTGAGGTACTGGATTGAGTTTTATAATAGCATTTTATACATTTTCTATTTCCTACCTCCTTCAGTGAAGCCTGCGGTGATTCAGAAACAAGTGAGAGAAAAGATAGGATAGGTTATCACAACAAATGTAATTCCTACTGTTTGCAAAGTATTAGTCTAGGTACTAGAGAAACACAGTGTAAAAAAAGAATAAAGAAAATATCCTTTACCTCCTGGAACTCAAATCCTAGTGGTAATGGCAGATAGCAAACAAACAAACTCATGTATAATATGTTAGCAAGCAGGAAATGCTATAAATAAAAGAAAACAAACACAGCTAAAGACTAAACTGTATGTTCTTAAAGTTGGTTTGTTTAGATCAAACTATCTGAAAGGTTTAATTTAAAAAGTAATTTGAGGAAGTCGAAAAGAAGCTGTAAGAATGCTTGAGGAAGTATACTTAGGCAGAGGGAACAGCAGGTTGAAGGTCCTGAATCTGCGATGCGCTTGACAGGTTTGAGGAAGAGCAAGCAATTGTGACGAGAATATTGCCTCGAGTTTTTAGAGATAACAAGGACCTATGATGGGAACGTCAGAGTTTCTTGTAAGAATGGTGGAAACTTATTGAAGGGTCCCGAGCAGGGGGATGACATAATCTGATTCTGATTTAAAAAAAAAAAAAAAGCACTACTGTGTTTTCGGTGGCCAATAGGGAGACAAGGGGTCTTCCCGTGTGGCTGAGTGGCAAACTGTGTGCCAGTGCGGGAGAGGCACAAGACTTGAGTTCAGCTCCTGAGTCAGGAAGATCTCCTGGAAGAGGAAATGGCAACCCTCTCCAGTATTCAGGCCTGGGAAATTCCATGGGCAGAGAAGCCTGGCAGGTTACAGACCAGGGGCTTGCAATGTGTTGCACACACCTGAGCACACTGAGCAGGGAGACAAGGATGGAAGGCTATGGAAATATTCCAGTTGAGATATGCAGGGAATAATGTTACTAATGACGGAGGCTGTAACCAGTAGATGTTCCTTCTATAACCATACATTCTTCATGTGACCCAGACACTGAAATTCTAGATATTTATTCAAGAAAAGTAAAAAATGTGCAAAGTTCTGAAAATAAAAGCTGAGAGTATTGCTTACTGAATCAAGACTCATAATTATCTGGTACAGTTTTACTGTGCAAAGCAAAGATCTTTTCTTATGTAAGGTTTTAAGAGCCTTTGAGTTTAGCAATTAAAACACTTTCAATGCCGGAGTATTCCTGAAAGGAATTGGTTAAATCTTGAAGATAGAAAGAAGTGTGTCCATTGTTTCAAAGCTGACAGTGGATTTTTTTTTTTTTTAAGAGGGTGAGTACTTTTAATTCTCACTTTTAATGCAGAGGTGATAGCTTAAGGTTCTGTGATAGTTCTTCCAGAGGTGCTAATAACACAAGGAATGGGGAAGATTAAGCATGGACCATCCTTTTGTATTTATAATGGGAAGAAATAAAAATTTAAAACAAGCATGAGAGGAAGAGTGAGAAAGGAAGAAAAAGTGGAAAAGATTAATTCTTCTAAGAGCTGGGACATATCTTAGATGATAAAAAGTGTACATAAAGGAGCACAGCCTGGGAGGCAGTGTACACATACACATTTTTTCCCTGAGGAGGAAAAATAAACTTGTGAAAAAAGCAGGTATCATTAAGAGGGAGAAAATCAAGTACGTTACACATGTTTTTTTTAGCAAGTTAAATGTCTGAAACTGAAGAGTGTTGAGAGTTGTGTTGGGTTTTAGTGGAGAGGTATGAAAAAATTAAAAATGATAAGCCTAATTTAGAACTTTAGGATTTGGAAGGCATCTGTTTGTAGTTGATCAAATTCTGTTATAAAATACAATTTAAAAAATATAATATATGGTACTTTCTTCTAAATTATTATTTCATAGCCCTCTGGGGTATTTAACCTTGTAAATCTCATTTATTTTCAAAATTTGCCATTGACCTACTTCTCCTAAAGGCTCTATTTTAATGTATTTATGATCATATTTATATTTTATATGTTGCTAATTGGTCTTGTATTACCTTGAGCAGGAATGTCATTTATCTTTGTCGCAGGAATTTAATGCAATCTTAGGTAGCCTGTAAAGACTCTGGGAAGACACTTCAGGGGGAAAAAAAAAGTTTTCAGGAAGGAACACATTAAATCTTTGTGTCACATTGCATTTCAAAAGCAAAGTCAAATAATGGATAGTAGTTCTAGGTGGGTGTCGAATTATTTTTACTTCAAGAGTATGAACTGTTGTTACTCAGTCCTTTTGTGTTTAAAAAGAAAGAGAATACATAATAAAAGATCCAGTGACTCAGTAGCTTCTTAATACTTTCAGATTTTTAAAACACTTTACAATAGTTACTTAATAAATTATCAGTCGCCCATTATTTTTGAAGGGAAAGAAGAAATCCCTTGATTTACTACTGAGTTGATCTTGAAACTGTTTCAGAAGATAAGCTAACAGAGGCAGGGATGGAAACAAAATTTAGGAAAAAGGAAATAGAGACGTATTTGCTTATATTCTCTAGTGCTTATTTTTTTTAAAGGTGTGTGTATGAAACATCGATAATTATAACATGGAATATAGTATCCATATGGAAGATAAGTTATAAGAACTTCCTACATGGTTTAGAAGCTTGAATGCTTTTGACAGATATTTATTTGCTATTCTTTAGTTTATTCATAAAATATTGAAGATATGTCCTAGTCCAGGTGGTGCTAGTGGTAAAGAACCTGCCTACCAACGCAGAAGAATTAAGAGATGCAAGTTTGATCCCTGGGTAGGGAAGATCCCTGGAGTAGGAAATGAGAACCCACTCTAATAGTCTTGCCTGGAGAATTCCATGGACAGAGGAGCCTGGTGGGCTACAGTCCATGGGGTCACAAAGAGTCAGACATGAGTGAAGCTATTTAGCACACATGGATTTTTAAGGATAACAATTATGACAGGAACAAAAATATGATCTAGAACATTTTTTTTTCTCCAACTCCCTTAAATGTGAATAAATACTGAGAACAATGGACAATTAAAAAGTAAATATGGACTTCTGAGAAATATATGATTTTATAGTTACTTTTCATCTTGAGTCTCTGAGGCTATTGCCAAAAATTAGGGCCACTGAAACCTGACTTAATCCACATTTTGTGAAGCACGGAAGTGCTCTAGACCCAAACAAATAAACTAAACAGCAACACTCATAGATACAAAAGCAAGCCAAAGAGTGTCAGCAGAATGAGTCTTCATTCATTTAATGGATATTTACTGGACATCAGCTATATGTTGTGGAGAAAGGAATGGCAACCCACTCCAGTACTCTTGCCTGGAGAATACCATGGACAGAGGAGCCTGGCGGGCTACAGTCTATGGGGTTGCAAGAGTCAGACACGATTTCGTGACTAAATCACCAACTGTATGTTGAGCATTGGACTGCAAGTATATTTATATGACATGTATGGTATTTTAAAAAAGAGATCAATTTTTAAATTAATGAACCAATCTGTTCATCTTAAATCTTTTAATTTAACAAAGAGTATAAAAATTTTAAACTATAATAGAATATCAGTTTATAAAATTGCTTCCAAAATATATATGTGAGAACACCTTTACAAAGTAGAAGAAGATCCAGATTTAGGAGTAAGATCATTGCAAGAGAACCCAGAGGAAAATATTAAATCACAACTAGCTTTGCAGTGTTTATTCCCATAGGGTTTTGATTGAAATACTTCATAAGTATCCTGCTTTGTCAAATAGTAATGAAGGGCCACGGGGGAAAAAATACCCAGCTTTGCCTTTTTTTGGACCAGATAGGATGTTTCATACATTGTTATTTCTAATATGGACTAAATTGGGGGATGGCAAGATAAGAGAGAAGCTTAAATTTCTTTTCCTTTGTATAATATACAGTACAGTATATTTTTATATAGTATATTTTACATTATTTTAAAAGATTGAAACATTCAGATATGTATACAGGTATTAATGATAAATGATAAGGCAATACAAATATTCTAGAATCACCTGTTCTTTATGAAAGAAAAGCTAATTTCAGGACTGAAAGATAAAACTAGCATATGAACTTACTAATTTTGAGAAAGCCTACTAATAATGAGAGAGCTTAGTACAACTAAAACAATTTCCCATTTGGTCTACTCTCTTCTGTTGTAAAAAATCCCACATGCCTTGAATTGTTATCTGATCTCTATAGTCTCCAGAATTCATTTGCTGGAACTTGCTTGCCTAAGCTTGCCATGATTCTTTATGAACTTGGCATCACTCTTGAGAAACATTGAGGTTCCAGATTTTATCACTGTTTGAAATGGAAAAGAGGCTTGCATTGTTTGTAAGTGGGCTTTCTCTCTTCATGTGAATCTCTGTCTGTGTGTATAAAGGTTCCCTGGTAGCTCAGCTGGCAAAAAATCCATCTGCTCTGCAAGAAGCCCCTGTTTGATTCCAGGGTTGGGAAGACCCCTGGAGAAGAGATAGGCTACCCAGTCTAGTATTCTTGGGCTTCCATGCTGGCTCAGATGGTAACGAACTGGGGAGACCTGTGCTGGATCCCAGGTTTGGGAAGATTCCCTGCAGAAGGGAGCGGCTACCCATCTAGTATTCTGCCTGGAGAATTCCATGGACAAGAGAAGCCTGGCAGACTACAGTTTAGATAGATAAGGACATAATCTTTATAATACATACAATCTGTAATATATATGTAATATATCTTATATGTATATGTGTGTATTTATACACACACACACACACAAATACAGAAGCACACAGAAAAAACCTTTGTCCAGCTTTCTGGTCTGTATGTTTATCTGGTTACAAAAATGTAAATATTCATCTTTAATTTAAAACTTAGTGTATCTAATTCTCTAAAAAGAGTAGAAACTGGATCTCTTTGACTTCTATATAAGCTGAAAAAATAATCACCATTTTTTTAGTCTTTTTTTTAATTGATGAAGTATGACCATGTTTTGTCTCTATTAGTTTAGAAGTCACTTATTTATAAGTTCTTCATATATTCATTTTGTGAATTGAGATCTGTTCTTCTAATGTTTTTCCACAGTTTGTAGAATCTCAATTAAAATTTGTAGCTTATCTATCTCTAGCTTATGTTGTTAATTAAATTTAGATTCTCTGTGTTTTATCTCCATAGTTCATTTTTAACAATTTAAGATTGTCATATTGAATCTAGAATTAAAATAAAAATGCCTAGAATTGTCTCAATGTAAGAGACAACTAGTATTTTGAAATATTAAATAAATGAAAAGACTACTCTCAATTCAGTTTAGTTCAGTTCATTTCAGCCACTCAGTTGTGTCCGACTCTTTGCCACCCCATGGACTGCAGCATGCCAGGCTTCCCTGTCCATCACCAACTCCCAGAGTTTACTCAAACTCATGCCCATTGAGTTGGTGATGCCATCCAACCATCTCATCCTCTGTTGTCCCCTTCTCCTCCTGCCCTCAATCTTTCCCAGCATCAGGGTCTTTTCCAATGAGTCAGTTCTTCACATCAGGTGGCCAAAGTATTGGAGTTTCAGCTTCAGCATCAGTCCTTCCAATGAACACCCAGGACTGATCTCCTTCAGAATGGACTGGTTGGATCTCCTTGCAGTCCAAGGGACTCTCAAGAGTCTTCTCCAACACCACAGTTCAAAGGCATCAATTCTTCAGTGCTTAGCTTCCTTTATAGTCCAACTCTCACATCCATACATGACTACTGGAAAAAACATAGCCTTGACTAGACAGACCTTTGTTGGCAAAGTAATGTCTCTGCTTTTGAATATTCTGTCTAGATTGGTTATAACTTTTCTTCCAAAGAATAAGCTTCTTTTAATTTCATGGCTACAGTCACCATCTGCAGTGATTTTGGAGCCCCCGAAAAATAAAGTCGACAGTTTCCACTGTTTCCCCATCTATGGCCCATGAAGTGATGGGACCAGATGGCATGATCTTAGTTTTCTGAATGTTATGTTTTAAGCCAACTTTTTCACTCTCCTCTTTCACTTTCATCAAGAGGCTCTTTAGTTCCTTGCTTTTGCCATAAAGGTGGTGTCATCTGTTTGTCTGAGGTTATTGATATTTCTCCCAGCTATCTTGATTCCAGTTTGTACTTCCTCCGGTTCAGTGTTTCTCGTGATACAGTCAGCATATAAATGAGCAGCATGACAATATACAGCCTCAATGCACTCCTTTTAAATTATTTTGTCCCAATTTTATTCTGCCTAAACTAAAATCTTTAGCAGGCATATGGATAACTTCTGTTTTTGATTAAAGAAATATGGCTGTGAATCCTAGGTGCATAAAATATAATACCTCAGTTAAGTCATTTGAAAATAAATACATATAGGTAGGCAAATATTATGCATCTAAGAAAAATAATATAATAAGACAATAATAAAGAGATTTTTCTGATTATTGATTGACTATTTAGAATATAAGTTACGTTTAGAAGAAACTTGAAAGGTAGTTGAGTACCCAAATATAATTACTCTTAAGATATTTTTATATTTTCACTATAAGCCAAAAGAATTATTTGTTTGATTAAATACTAAAAACTCTAATCCCCAGTTGCCTGGTCATTACATACTGTATCACTATAGTAGAAAAAAGTAATACTATGATACAATGTGTAACGTTATTCTATATTGGCTTAGGAACAGTTTTCTTCCCTTGCAAATCTTATCACATTTAGAAGAATACATGATAAAGGAAGGAAATAATTCCAAGTTTCTGGGACAAAATTTGGGGTCTGACACTTTTTGGGAATCACGTAAATTTGAATCTCTACTGTTGTTTCCATTATGCATTTAAGACAGAAATGACAGCTTACATATTTATTTGGTAAAAATTATTCCTTTTTTTTCTGATAGGTTTGATTTATTTAAAAGCAGATATTTTTCATCTGTAAAATACAGCAGAATATTATTTTACCAATTAAACTTCTTTTCTATTTGAAAGAGGTAGACTCTTGTTTTGTTTTCAGTTCTTAAGAAAAAGAATTTTCATTGTTTCATTTACTAACCTGCATGAGCATCTGTTTTAATGAAATGTGGTATTTTTATTAGATTGAATAAGATTTTGAAAAAAATATATTTAAAAATGTGATATGGAAAAATCATTTCAGTAGAACAGTCTGCTTAAAAATATTTTAATATTCATAATTTCTGCCCCTTCTAAAGCTATTTTATTTTTTTAAATGTATTAAGTTGATTGAATAATATTACCTATTTCTTGAAATTTTCCATGGACAGTCTACAATATTGTTGTAAAAGCTGAAGTGGTTTTTGAGAAGAAAAATTATTTTCATTCACTTCTTTAATATTTTGTGGGGGAGTGAGTGAAGGGGAGAAGGGAAGATAGGCAGGTACTGTTTAATGAACATATTTTACCAAAACTAAAAGGTTGATGGCGCAGAAGCTGATCTGCAAAGCAATGTTTACTCTCATTTTCACTCTTCTCTTGTGTGATTTAGAAAAAAGCACTTGAGTTTCACAGGAGAAAAAGAGGTAGTTAATGAAGAAGGACAGAGGCCTCATTCTGTGAAATGAGCAAAGTTGGTTCCCTGTTCACTTATTTGAGCTCCTAGCAAGTTGCAAGAATATAGTTAGTCTATGTTTTGAGGAACTTCAGCTACCCTAGTGACTGCAGTTTAAAACAAAATCCCTAATATATTTACATTTCTTTCATTTAAAATGTTTACATTTCTTTCATTTAAAATGTTTACATTTCTTTCATTTAAAATGTTTACATTTCTTTATGATGAAAATACTTAAGTTTTACTCTCTTGGCAATTTTGTTATACAGTACAATATTAACAACCGTGGTTTTCCCAAATTCTCCCTATTTGAACCACCCACCAGCCACCGAAATATCTATTCCCCATTCTGTTTCTATGGTTTCTTTTTCTCCTTTTTTTTAAGATTCCACTTATAAGTGATTCCATGCAGTATTTATCATTCCTTGTCTGCCTTTCTGCACTTAGCATAATGTCCTTCAGGTTCCCCCATGTTTTGCATTCCAGTCCCCTATAATGAAAAGGACATCTTTTTGGGGGTGTTAATTCTAGAAGGTCTTGTAAGTCTTCATAGAACTGTTCAGCTTCAGCTTCTTCAGCATTACTGGTTGGGGCATAAGCTTGAATTACTGTGATATTGAATGGTTTGTCTTGAAATGAACAGAGATCATTCTGTCTTTTTTGAGACTGCATCCAAGTACTGCATTTGGACTCTTTTGTTGACCATGATGACTACTCCATTTCTTCTAAGGAATTCTTGCCCACAGTAGTAGATATAATGGTCATCTGAGTTAAACTCACCCATTCCAGTCCATTTTAGTTCACTGATTCCTAAAATGTTGATGTTCACTCTTGCCATCTCCTATTTGACCACTTCCAATTTGCACGCAGCCATCATTCTAGCCATAAGTTTAGTGAACATCAATCTTCTTACATAGATTTAAAAGGAAAAAAAAAAAAGAAAATATTTTCCTTGTGATGAGAATTCTTAGGATTTATTAATACTTTCTTAACAACTTTCACGTATAACATATAGCACTGTGAAGTATATTTATTTTGTTGTACATAATGTCCCTAGTACTTATTCATCTAAAAAATGGAAGCTGTGCATTTTACTCCTTTCATGCAATTTCCCCTCTCCCTACCTATTGCCTGCAGAAACTAGAAATCTGATCTATTGTTCTGAGCTTGTTTTTGAAGTGTAATGGTCACAAGATACTATGTTTTCCCTGGTGCACAGCAGAGTGCTTCAATATTCCTGTTCATTTCAAAATGATGACCACTACAACTCTAGTTACCGTCTGTCACCGTACAGAGATATGTTACTGTTGACTATATTATCCGCACTCTAATTCTTATCCCGTTGACTCATTTACTTTGTAAGTCAAAGTTTGTACCTCTTAATCTACATCACATATTTGTCACCCTTTTCCTTTTTTGTTCTCTATATCTAGGACTGTTTCTGTTTTGTTATGTTTGTTCATGTCTTTTATTTTTTTATATTCCTCATAAAATATAAGTGAAATCAAATGATCATCATCTTTCTCTCTGGTTCATTTCACTTGACATTGTACCCTGTAGGTTCATCACTGTTGCAAATGGCAGAACCCTGTTGGTTTCATGGCTAAGTAATATTTGTAATGTGGCTAAGCAGTATCACTAAGTGTGTGTGTATACACATTCCCCACAACTTTATCCTTTCATCTATCAGTGGACTCTTAGATTGCTTACATATCTTTGCTACTGTAAGTAATGTTATGATTTACAAAGGGATGCATACACCTTTCCAAATTGGTGTTTTTGTTTTTCAGATATATATCCAGGAGTGGAACTGATGGATTGCATGGTAGTTCTATTTTTAACTTTCTGAGGAAACTCCATGCTTTTCCCTTAGTGGTTGAACCAATTACCACCAACAATGTAGGAGAGTTCACTTTTCCTCACATCTGTGCTAGCACATGGTATGTCTTGTCTTTTGGATAATAGCAATTCTGACAAGTGTGTAATAATACCTTATTGTGGCTTTGATTTTTATTTCCCTGATGCTTAGTGATGTTGAGTATTTTTTCATGTGTCTGTTGGCCACCTGTATATCTTCTATGGAGAAGTTTCTATTCAGATCCTATGACCATTTTATAATTGGGTTGTTTTTCTTTTTGATGTTACACTGTATGTGTTCATTGTATATTTTAGATAGTAACCTTTTACTAGATAAACCATTTGCAAATATCTTTCTTCAGTAAGTAGGCAGCATTTTCATTTTGTTGATAATTTCCTTCACTGTGCAAAAGCTTTTAGTTTGATGTAATCTTATTTACTTATTTTTACAGTTGCTTGCCTTGCCTGAGAAGACATATCCAGAAAAATATCGCTGAGATCTGTAACATTGTACCTATGTTTTCTTCTAAGAAGTTTTGTGGTTTCAGGTCATTGGTCATTTAAGTCATTGGTTCATTTTGATTTAATTTTTAATTATCAATATTTTATATGAACCTGTCCAATTTCTCCAACATCATTTGTTCAAGAGGCTAACATTTCCCCATTGTATGTCATTCACTTCTTCATCATCAGTCAATTGACCATGTAAGTGTAAGCTCGTTTCTGGGTTCTCTTTTCTGTTTCACTGATCTGTGTGTTTGTTTTTGAGGCAGTACCATATTATTTTGGCTATTGTAGCTCTGTAGTATATTTTGAAATGAGGGTACATTAAAAATCCAGATTTGTTCTTTGTTTTTTTCTTTTTTTTCCCTCAAGGTTATTTGGCAGTTTGAGTCTTTTGTGTCTCCATACAAATTTTAGAATTGTTAGTTTTAGTTCTGTGGAAAAACAACATTGGTATTTTGATAGGTGTTGAATCTGTAGATTGTCTTGGATAGTATGGTCATTTTAATAGTATTAATTCTTCCAATCCATGAGCACAATGCATCTTTCCATTTATTTTTGTTGTCTTCAATTCCTTTTATCAGTGCCTTAAAATTTTCTGAGTGCAGATCTTTTACCAACTTAGTCAGATTTATCCCTAGGCTTTTTATACTTTTTTATGTGATTTTAAATAGGATTGTCTTCTTAAATTTTCTTTTAAATAATATGTCATTAGTGTATAGACATGCAAGGTATTTTGTATACTAATTTTGTATCCTGTAATATTACAAATTCATTGGTGAGTTCTAGTAATTTTGAGTGGCCTTTTCATAACTTTCTAGATATGATATAATATCATATGCAAACAATGGCAGTTTTACTTCTTCCTTTCCAACTTGCATTCCTTTTTTCTTATCTGACTGCTGTGGCTACAACTCTTACTACTATGTTGAATAAGACTGGTGAAAGTGAGCCTGGTTGTCTTGTTCTTCTTTTACAGGAAGTGCTTCCAGTTTTTCACTGTTAAATGTGATGTTGTGGTGGGCTTGTCATATATGTCCTTTGTTAGGTTGGTTATGTTTCTTTTGAACTCAGTTTGTGGGGCAAATTATTTTTAATATGTATTAATCATAAATTTTGTCAAAAGTTTTTACTACAACTATTCAGAGGATCATATAATTTTAATTCTTCAACTTGTTAGTGTGGTTTATCACATTGATTTTGTTTTTCCACTGAGCAATACCTGAATCGTTCAGATTAAATCACATTTTATCATGGTATATGGTCCTTTTAATGCACTGCTGGATTTGAATTGCCAATATTTTGTTATGGATAATTGTTTCTCTGTTCATTAATAATTTGCCCCATAAGTTTCTTCTTTCATGGCCACTTTCTCAGGTTGAGAATCTGGGTGATGCTGGATTCATGGAATGAGTTTGAAAGTGATGCTTCCTGTACTGTTTTTTGAATAACTTGAGAATGATAGACTTAACTACTCTTTAAATATTCTGTAGAATTCACTAGGGATACAATTGCTTCTGAACTTCTGTTTGTTGGGAGATTTTTTTCTTTATTATTTAGTTTCATTACAGGTAATTGGCCTGTTCATATTTTCTATCTTTTCCTGATTCATTGTGGGTGATTGTACATTTCTAGGAAATTGTCCAGTTCTTCTAGGTTGTCCATTTTACTGACATATGATTGCTTGTAATGGTCTCATATAATCCACTTCTGTGGCGTTAGTTTTAATTTCCTTTTATTCATTTGAGCCTTCTCTCTTTTGCTTGATGAGCCTGGCTAATGGTTTTTCAGTTGTTGAGTTTTTAAAGAGTTGGCTTTTCATTTCAGTGATATTTTCTATTTTTTTAGCCTCCATATCAATTATTCCTATTCTGATTCCTTCTGTTCACCTGAGTTGTATGTTCTAGGGGTTCCCTTTTATGAGTTGTATGAGCCTTTGTTTTGGTGGAAACAACTACTGCAGAAGTGCCGGAAGGTGTGACTTTGCCTGACCCAGTTGACTGCTAGGCCTTGTCTAATGAAGAGACTGCTGGCTGCAAGTAGAAGAAAGCCATATCCAGAACTAATAATGTAGAAATAGAATTCCAAAAGGGTGTTTGCCAGCACCAGTGTCCTCATGGTACACTGAGCTCCCATGTATGGCTGTCACCAGCATCTTTGTCCCCAGAGTGCCTTGAATTTCCCCTTGCCTCTCTAGGAAGCTCTCAAGATCAGCAGGAGTGTCTGACCCAGGCTCTTTCAAATTGTTTCTTCTGCCCTGCATCTCAGAGTGTGTGAGAATTTGTGTGCACCCTTTAAGAGCTGAGTCTCCAACCTCTGGTTCTACTGAATGCAAGTCCCACTGATTTTCTAAGCCAGATATTCTGATGGCTTATCAATATCTTATTTGCAAATATTTCCCCTCATTCCATAGGTTGTCTTTAATGTTATTAATGATTTTCTTCATTGTGTAGAAGCATTTTAGTTTGATAATATCATTTGTTTATCATTTCTTATGTTGACTTTTCTTCATGTGAAATGCAAAAAACCATTGCCAAGAAGAAGGTCACAGAACCTACCCTGCATGTTTCTTTTGAGGGGTTTTATATTTATGGTTTTGGGCTTCCCTTGTGGCTGAGCTGGTAAAGAATCTGCCTGCAATGTGGGAGACCTGGGTTTGGTCCCTGGGATGGGAAGATCCCCTGGAGAAGAAAAAAGCTACCCACTCCAGTATTCTAACCTGGAGAATTCAATGGACAATATAGTCCATGGGTCACAAAGAGTTGAACATGACTGAGTGACTTTCACTGTTTATGGCTTTATGTCTTACATTCAGGGGGCTTCCCAGTGGCTCAATGGTTAAAGAATCCACCTGCAATGCGGAAGCTACCGGAGACATGGGTTTGATCCCTGGGTCGGGAAGATCCCCTGGAGAAGAGCATAGGAACCCACTCCAGTATTCTTGCCTGGATAATCCCATGGACAGAGGACCCTGTCAGGCTATAGTCCATTGGGTTGCTAAGAGTCGGACACGAATGAAGCAATTTAGCAGGCATGCACTCATGTCTTACAATCAAGCCTTTAATCCATATTGAGTTCATTTTCACATCTAAGATAGGCAACCAACTTCGTTATTTGCATGTGGTTATCTAGTTTTCTCAGCACTATTTAATAAGGAGGCTGTTTTTCCCCATTGTATGTTTTTGACTCCTTTGTCTAATTGAATATATTTTCATAGGTTTATTTCTAGTCTCTTTATTCTATTCCGTTGCTTTATTATACACATCTATGTAATGTCAGTACCATATTGTTTTGTTTATTATTGCTTTGTAGTACAGTTTGAAGTCAAGAAATGTGACATCTCCAGCTTTGTTCTTCTTTCTTGGGACTGCTTTTGGTATTCAAGGTTCTCTGTTGCTCATATTAATTTCAGAATTAGTTATTCTGTGGAAAATGAGTTTGGAATTTTGGCAGAAATTATATTTCACCTACAGATCATTTTGGGTAGAATGGACTTTTAACAGTATTAATTCTTACAAATTCCTGAACATAAGATATGTTTCAATTTGTATGTATTTTCTTCAGTTATGCTCATCAGTTATTTTATAGCTTTCAGTGTTTAGATCTTTAGCCTCCTCGATTAAATTTATTGCTAAGTATTTATGTTTTTGAAATTGTTATAAATGATATTGCTTTTATAATTTCAGTTTTAGATGGTTTATTGTTAGTGAATAGAAACATAACTGATATTTGTAAGGTGATTTTGTATACTTCAGCTTTACTGAGTTCATTTATTAGTTCTAACAGGTTTTTGGTGGAGTGTAGTTTTCAATGTAAAAGATTATGTCATATGAAAAAACTTTTGCTTTTTCCTTCCTATTTGGCTGTCTTTTTTTTTTTTTTTTTGTCTTGTCTATATGCTTGACTACATCTTTCAGTACTATGCTGATTAACAGTTGTTAGCGTGGACATCCTTGTCTTGTCTTGAGTTTATAAGAAAAGTATTTATCTTTTCACTGTTGTACGTGCTCTCAGCTCTAGGCTTATCATATATGTTCTTTACTACATTGAACTTTGTTCCCTCTGTGTTCACTCTAAGATTTTTTTTTAATCATAAAAGGATATTGAATATTGTCAAAAGTATTTTTTTCTGCATTTAGTCAGATAATATGATTATTTTCCTACATTTTGTTAAAGTGCTATGTCACAATTACTGATTTGTGGGTTGTGAACCATCTTTGTTTCCCTGAAACAAACTCCATTTGATCATGGTATATGATCATTTTAATTCATTGTTTATTTTACTTGCTAATATCTTGTTGAAGAATTTTGCATCAGTGTCCATCTAGGATTTTGGACTGTAATTGTGTCTTGTATGGTCCTTGGCTGGCTTTGGTGGTGAAGTCACTCAGTCGTGTCCAACTCTTTGCGACCCCGTGGACTGTAGCCTACCAGGCTCCTCCGTCCATGGGATTCTCCAGGCAAGAATACTGGAGTGGGTTGCCATTTCCTTCTCCAGGGGATCTTCCCGACCCAGGGATCGAACCCAGGTCTCCCGTATTGGAGGCAGACGCTTTAACCTCTGAGCCACCAGGGAAGCCCTGGCTGGCTTTAGCGTTACTATAATGTTGGCCCCATGAAACAAGTTTGGAAGTGTTCCCACTTCCATTTCTTCTACTTGTTTGGAAATCTGTGAGGAGAATTGATATCAGTTTCTTAAATATTCAGTAGTATTCACTAGTGAGTCCATCTGATCCTGTGCTTTTCTTTGTTGGGAAGTTTTGTTTACTGATTCAATCTCTCTACTTGTCATTGTTCTTTTCAAATTTTCTATTTCTTTATCATTCAGTCTCATTAGTTGTAAATTTCAAAAAATTCATCCAGTTCTTCTAGGTTATCCAATCTTGAGGCAAGTAATTGTCCGTAGTTTTCTTTAGGAACCTTGGTATTTCTGTAGTTTTCTTATAATGTCCTCTTTCATTTAAAATTTTATTAATTTGAGTCTTCTCTTCCCCCACCCCCTGGTAAATATAGCTAAAGTTTTCCCTATTAGAATTATCTGTTAAGGAAAAAAAAAAACCACTTCGTAGGTTTGTTAACCTTTTCTGTTGATTTTCTCATCTCCATTTCATTTCTTTTTGCATTTGATCTTTGTTATTCCCTTCTTGCTTATTTTGGGTCTAGAATCCCCTTTCTAATTTCTTAAAAAAAATAATTTTACCTATGTATTTATTTTGGATGGGCTGGGTCACCGTTGCTATGTGGGCACCTCTCTAGTCAGGCGTGCGGGCCTCTCATTGCTGTGACTTGTTGCCGAGCACAGGCTCTAGGGTGCTGAAGCTTCCGAGGTTGTGGCTCCTGGGCTCTAGAGCACAGGGTCAATAGTTGGGGCACACCAGCTTAGTTGCTCCATAGCATGTGGGATCTTCCAGGATCAGGGATTAAACCCGTGGCTCCTGCACTGAGCCCAAGGGAAGCTTGTCTTTCTTATTTCTTAAACAAGCTGTTTATTGTGATCTTTCCTTTTCCTTTCCTCTTAGAACAATTGTATACCTTTGCTGCATAAAATATTTTTTGGTATGTTGAGTTTCCAATTTAATTTGTCTAATAATAAGGCTCAAAATTCTCCAAGCCAGGCTTCAGCAATACGTGAACCATGAACTTCCAGATGTTCAAGCTGGTTTTAGAAAAGGCAGAGGAACCAGAGATCAAATTGCCAACATCTGCTGGATCATGGAAAAAACAAGAGAGTTCCAGAAAAACATCTATTTCTGCTTTATTGAACTATGCCAAAGCCTTTGACTGTGTGGATCACAATAAACTGTGGAAAATTCTGAAAGAGATAGCAATACCAGACCACCTGACCTGCCTCTTGAGAAACCTATATGCATGTCAGGAAGCAACAGTTAGAACTGGACATGGAACAACAGACTGGTTCCAAATAGAAAAGGAGTATGTCAAGGCTGTATATTGTCACCCTGCTTATTTAACTTATATGCAGAGTATGTCATGAGAAACGCTGGACTGGAAGAAGCACAAGCTGGAATCAAGATTGCAGGAAGAAATATCAATAACCTCAGATATGCAGATGACACTACCCTTATGGCAAAAAGTGAAGAGGAACTAGAAAGCCTCTTGATGAAAGTGAAAAAGGAGAGTGGAAATGTTAGCTTAAAGCTCAACATTCAGAAAACGAAGATCATGGCATCCGGTCCCATCACTTCATGGGAAATAGATGGGATAAGAGTGGAAACAGTGTCAGACTTTATTTTTTGGGGCTCCCAAACCACTGCAGATGGTGACTGCAGCCATGAAATTAAAAGACGCTTACTCCTTGGAAGAAAAGTTATGACCAACCTAGATAGTATATTCAAAAGCAGAGACATTACTTTGCCGACTAAGGTCCGTCTAGTCAAGGCTGTGGTTTTTCCAGTGGTCATGTATGGATGTGAGAGCTGGACTGTGAAGAAAGCTGAGCACTGAAGAATTGATGCTTTTGAACTGTGGTGTTGGAGAAGACTCTTGAGAGTCCCTTGGACTGCAAGGAGACCCATCCGGTCCATTCTAAAGTAGATCAACCCTGGGATTTCTTTGGAAGGAATGATGCTAAAGCTGAAACTCCAGTACTTTGGCCACCTCATGCGAAGAGTTGATTCATTGGAAAAGACCCTGATATTGGGAGGGACTGGGGGCAGGAGGAGAATGGGATGACAGAGGATGAGATGGCTGGATGGCATAACTGACTGGATGGACATGAGTTTGAGTGAACTCTGGGAGTTGGTGATGGACAGGGAGGCCTGGCATGCTGCAATTCATGGGGTTGCAAAGACTCGGACATGCCTGAGCGACTGAACTGAGCTGAGCTGAACTGAATGGTATTTTTAGATTTTTTTTTTCTTTGACCCGTTAGTTGTTCAGGTAACATGCCATTTAAGTTACACATTTTGTGAATTTTGTTTGCCTCCTTGTTTTTGATTTCTAGTTTCATACTATGAACATGTGGGCAGAAATGTGTCTGATATGATTTCAATGTTTTTAGATTTTCTGACTTATTTTGTGGCCTAACATATCATCCTGCTCCATCTATACTTAAATATTTTTCTATCTGGTCCTAAGTACGGTGACACTTTAGACAATATAAACTGGTAGTCTGAACATCAAAAGATTATTGTTGATTAAAGGAAACCAGATAACCTAAGTTAAGGAATTTAGTGGTTTTCTGTGTATGGGAGATGCAAGAGTCTGGCTCACTGAAATCATTCTTTTCATATGCACCTCAGCTATCTGGGCTAGTGTCCTGTGTTTTCACATTCTGGGCCTCCTTTCCTCAGGGCTCAGGAGAGTGGATGCCCTCTGATGGCTGCTTAAAAGCAGGTATTCTTCTCTTTCCTGAGCTCCCCCAGAACTCACCGGCTCCCATTGGTGGGCTGCAGTAATGATTGTGACCTCCTTGTTTACTGATACGGCAAGAGCATTCCGTTTCGCAATGTAAATCACTTAATCCCCAATTCATTCAGGTTAATTTCTGCGGATTTATTTTGTGCCTTGTATTCCCCAGTTCCTTAATTTTCCATGACTCTCTGTTTCTGTGCGTTAGATAAAGCAGCCACCATTCTCAGTCTTGACAGATTGGCATCTTACAGTAAACGGTCCTTGTTAGTCGACCCAGTTCAAACTCCTAGTTGTTTCTCAAATCTTTTGGTTTTCCAAGCATCCTTTTCCTTAGGAACTCCTAGTAGTTGAACTGTGCCAAGGTCCACTAGTGGCCCAAAGGAAAATGCTGTAGTCAGCACCTAGATGCAGACAGGTTGGAAATTTAATCATGAAGCTTGGAAAATAAGCCCTTTCTAGGGAGAAGCTGGAATATGGGAGTTTTGCCTGCTCCTTCAGTGCTAATTCCTGATATATACCTATGCGGGTTGCTTTGTATCTGCTAACAACTGCTTCTTTGTTTGATAAGTCCCACAGGATTTGTGAATGTAAGCCTCCTTGCCTTTCAGAGCTAGGTGATTTTGAAGTTGGAGCCTTGATTGCCAACTGTAAAGGCTGGGGTACTGTTTCAAAAAAACACATATGCAGAGAAAGTTGATCAATAACAGAAATAAAGGGGGATAAAGGAAGCCCATTTGAACACTGGCCAATGTGTATTAAGTAAGAGGGGAAACTATAAAACAAAATATGTGGTTCACTTCCACACATATACAATAACATGTGATTATTTGCCACGTTTGCAAAATAGAAACATTAAAGCTTAGATATATATTGTGAAGTCACTCAGTCGTGTCCAACTCTTTGTGACCCCATGGACTGTAGCCTACCAGGCTCCTCTGTCCATGGGATTTTCCAGGCAATAGTACTAGAGTGGGTTGCCATTTCCTTCTCCAGGGGACCTTCCCGACCCAGGGATCAAACCCAAGTCTCCTGCATTGCAGATAGACGCTTTGCCCTTTGAGCCATCAGGGAAGTCAATATATACAGGAAAATGTGCGCTGATTATATGCAGTACTATGCCATTTTGTATGAGGAACTTGAGCATCCTCAAAGTTTAGTTTCTAAGAGGGTCCTGGAACCAATCTGTCATGGATATCTAGAGACCCTGTATCTCATACAGTATTCTTTGGTTATAGTTGCTCAGGACAGGTCAGTGAATCCTAGAGTTGAGATGTTGAGGCAAGGAATATGACTTTATTGGGAAAGCCAGCAGACTGATGTTTCTAAATAACCATCTTGTCAGTGTCTGGATGCCACGTTCTTTTATAGAAAGCAGAGGTAGAGGGAGGCAAAGAACTAAAGTCAAAGGTAGAATAAAGAGGGCGAGGCGGTGAGGAAATAAAGTAAAAAGGGCCATCAGTCTTACAAAACATCTCCATCTCTGGGAATGGCCAGTTTTCAGAAGGGATGTTAATCTCTTTTCATAGGTGAGCAGGGTCAGATTCTCTCCCTGTGAACTGGAAAAAGACATGCTGGTCTAACAGTCAGGCAGAGGGGCAGGGTCCTCTGAGACAGCCAATTGTGTATAATTGTAACAACAGCAACAAAAAGCAAGTCAAAGAAACAGTTCCAGCATGGAGTCAGAGTTGGTTCTTCTCTGCAGCATAGTCACCACACTGTGCATTAGATTTCCTACATTTGTCTTGCATAATGACATTGTTTGCTCTGTGATCAGTATCTCTCCATTTTTCCTACCCCTTAACCCCTAACATTCAATTCTGTGCTTAACCACGGTTCAGTTCTGTGCTTAACCACCATTCAGTTCTGTGCTTAACCACCATTCAGTTCTGTGCTTAACCACCATTCAGTTCTGTGCTT